>NC_072861.1:20894657-21215427 GCF_028858705.1 Grus americana | reverse complement strand
TCGTGGCGGGAGGGTTCCCTCTCAACGGGGCAGCAACGTCAGCCAATGCTTCACCCACCGGGTCCGCCTCTCCGGGGTTTCCAAGCCGAGCCCTGGGTGGGGAAGGAGGAGGGAGAGGATGGAGGTGGGTGCTGGGAGCCCCCGCCACAGCCCGGCTGGAGAGGAGGAGGAGGAGGGTGGCTGCCTCTGGGGGACGAAGGAGCCTGCTCGCAGCACTTTCATTCCTCTCGCCGGCAGCGGTGGTGGGGCTGCTGGCAGCGAGTGGCACGGATGTGTCTTCCAGCCCTACTGATTGATTATTTTCAAGTGCCTGCTTAGCGGAGGTGCTCCCGAGGGGCTGCCTGCGCTGACACCTTTCCAGTGCGAGCTGCGGCTCTCTCTGCTGCTGTCCTTTTGATCAAGATCTAACAGCCTGTGCTGGCGACGCTCCCATCGCTGCCGGAGTGCCTGTCACTCCTGGCGGTGCCGGGGACCTCCCCATCCTCACGACTGCTGCTGGCAGAGTCCCTGGGGACCACGTGCATCATTAGAGCCTTTTTCCCTTTCAAAACAATCCACCCCCCCCACCGCGTTGCCCTGAACCCTGTTGTGCTCCGGCAGCGTTCACCTGCCACGAGTCTCTTGATTTGTCACTCCTTCCTTCCTGACCCTGCATCAAAGAGCTTTTCTGGTTGCAGAAGGAAACCTCCTCCTCGATGGTCGGGCACGGTCAGCCCCTTTGCATGGTGCTGGCGTCTGACCCCCCATGTCACCGTCCCTTCTGGCCCTGGAACTGGCACTGCCGTGGGCGTTGGGCTCGGCATCGAGGAGGCAGCAAAGCCGTAAGGGACCTTTACGTGGCCTTTGCAGGAGAAGGTGAGCAGCGGTGGAAATGCCACTTCCAGAGCTGGGCAGGATTTGGCCAGACTCAGGGAGCTGAGCCCGCACCCGGAAACCTGAGTGCATATTTAGGACTCAGAATATAAATCAAAGAGTGTGATTTTTTTAATTTTTATTGCCAAAAGAGAGTGTTTTCTAAATTCTGCTTTTGTTTCAGCTCCTGTTTACTGATATTCTTGGGTGACCTTGGAAATTCGTTTCATTTCTCTGTGTTTTGAAATATCGAAATCACTATATAATACGATGATAATATCGTATTATTCAAAGCGTGAACATTTAGTATTGTGATTCAGAGCAATAAATCTACGTGGGTTTTAAAGGCACTCCGAGGTACTGAGGGGGAAGGTATTGTTTTTCAGATCTCTTGGGGTTAACCAGCCGGTCATATGAATTTATTGTGCATTCTGGTTCTCATCAAAAAATCTGCATTTTATGGCTTGCAGTGAAATGCATTTAGAGGGAAAGTCAGCTCTTAAGTCACCCTGACACGGTGATTTTTTCTTGGATTTTGCCCATTTAGACACAACCTCTGAGTCGCCTTAGCGTTTAGCCCCTGTAGGAGCAATTAACAAACGAGCCGCTCTGATCTGTGCTTGCCCTTGGACCGCTGCGAAATCCCCCTGCTAATACCCTGACTTCGACCCGGAGCTGCCGCGAAAGGGTAACGCTAAAAAGTGCAGGAAGAAAAGAAATTTTTTTCTTGGAGAAAAGCCCTCGCAGATGGGTTTTGGTGGATCACTTCTCTTTAACAAGCTTTTTGGACATTGGAAAGTCCACGTACGGGAGTTGGCGTGGGACGGTCCCTACGGCAAAGCCTGGCCCGTGGCAGAGCTCAGCTCCCCAGCCCTCCCTGTGCCCCTCTCCTTCTTGGGGGGGAGATGTCCAGCCCAAGTAGTTCTGCAGGTATACAGAGCATTTTTGCCAGCAGCAACTGTCAGATTGTTGGAATTCCTTAAACACTGCTTGACCTCAGCATTTCTGGAGTATAACCCAGCTCTTGTTGGGAGTGGGGAGAAGACTAATGCAGAGGTTATCACAGAATCCTGGAATGGTTTGGGTTGGAAGGGACCTCAAAGCCCATCTAGTTCCAACCCCCGTGCCATGGGCAGGGACACCCTCCACTAGCCCAGGTTGCCCAAAGCCCCATCACTGCCAGGGAGCCAGGGGCAGCCACAGCTTCTCTGGGCAACCTGCGCCAGTGCCTCACCACCCTCACAGGGAAGAATTTCTTCCTCATATCTCATCTAAATCTCCCCTCCTGCAGCTTCAGGCCATTCCCCCTTGTCCTGTCACTCCCTGCCCTTGTAACCAGGCCCTCACCAGCTTTCCTGTAGCCCCTTCAGGTACTGGAAGGTGCTGCAAGGTCTCCCTGGAGCCTTCTCTTCTCCAGGCTGAACAAGCCCAACTCTCTCAGCCTGTCTCCATAGCAGAGGTGCTCCAGCCCTCGGATCATCTTTGTGGCCTCCTCTGGACTCGCTCCAACAGCTCCATGTCCTTCTTGTCGTGGGGATCCCCGAGCCGGATGCATTACTGCAGGGGGGGGGTCTCACCAGAGCGCAGTAGAGGGGGAGAATCTCCTCCCTTGACCTGCTGGTCATGCTGCTTTGGATGCAGGACAGTTTGCTTTCTGGGCAAAATTCTCAGTGTTCCTGTTTACTGATGGAGAATATCTCCTTTCTTCCTCCTCTCCTGCTCCCAACAAATAGTTGTGATATAGGAGTGAAGGCTGATGGGAGCGTTGGCCCAGGGGTAAGGCACTTTTGGGGGACTCAGGAGATGTGGGTTCAGCTGTGTTGTACCTGACACAGGATGATGTTTTTGTCCTCCTGTCTGGTGAAATGCAGTTTCTTTTGCTTGTCCTGTGCCTGTCTGGTTTCCAGAGTCCTTGTGCCAGGGTTTTATTTTATTATGGGTCTTTGCATCATCTTGTACGATGGGTTTCATTCTTGCTTGCTGCCACTTGGTGCTACTGTAGCACAAATGAACGATTAGTGATTGCATGGTGAGCAATGATTGTATCATGATTATATCAGAGCAGTGGGCTGCATCCTCTCCCTGCACCCAGTTACACCAGAGTGGGCCAGGACAGGTGAGGAGATGACCACCCTGGGGGCTGCAGTCATCAGAGTTTCCTTGGGTTCCTTCTCAAAAAAGGTCCTCAGCAGGAGTCAGGGACTGGCACCTCCATTGCGCTCTGTGTCCTGGGACACCAGCAGCGAGAGAGGATGCTCGCAGAGAGGCGGATTTGGGCATTGTGGACTGCACGGATTACTTTATGGCTTGAGATGCTGAAAGATAAAGCAACTCCTTCATTTATCGGCATCCCTCCCTGCACGAGCTGTCCTGCAGCTTGTGTCATCCCTACGTAACACGTTTTTTCCTGCACACCCGCTCGCTGCAGTTCACGGCGCGGTTCCTTCTTTGTGCTGCCCGTAGCTGGGTGTTAACGGGGCTGCTTGTGGCTGGCTCGCTTTTCCGAGGGGTTTTCCCCAGGAATATCAGCGCACACTGAAACACGGTCAGACAATGTGAGCGCCACGCGAACATTGAGCCCCTTTTGTTTGATGTGCATCTCGAATTTATTGAGGATTACACCAGCCACGTCATTTGTACTTCGAGGATGCATTAAGCCCTCGGTGTTTCCGTTAAACGAGAGAGAATCAGATGCCTTTTAACAATGATGCTGTCCTCACAGGCTCCCACTCCACCGTTTACAAGGACCCCATGATTCTCGTCGGTCCGGAGAACCTCACACTGACTGTGCACCAGACCGCTGTGCTGGAGTGCATCGCAACGGGCAATCCCCGGCCCATCGTCTCCTGGAGCCGCCTAGGTAAGCCCCGGGGTGACCGGGATTTCCTCCTCCTCCTCTCCATTGCCGTTGCCTGGGAAATAGGTGGGTGCCACTGACTATTTCACGCAACAAGTGATTCACCCTTTCCATTCGCAGTGCAGTTAATTGTAGGCTTGAAGTGCTTTTTATCCTCATGTCTACACTTTGTTTTTTCTCTCTGCCAAGATCCTGTTTTCACCTGTTAGAAAAGTGGGTTGGTTAAACCTGGAGATGTTTCATGAAAGGTGATAATTTTATCATTCCTCGAGTGACAGCATCTTCTTCAGCTGCATCGAAAACATCACCGCTGTTGGCCTAGAGAAGCAAAATCATACACAAACACCTTTCACGTAAAACAGACTTGAAAGAAACTTGCTGCCTGCTCAGGGAGTTTTAAAAAAATTTTTTGGGGGGAAGAGAGTGTTTAAAGTAGAGCATCTGAAGCTCTGAAAAAACAAATGCTTGCTGCTGGGGTCCGTGGTATTGTTTTTTTAATCAGCATGGAAACCAGAGGCAGTGTCTGATGGCATCACACAAGCGAGGAAGAGCAAAGAGCCGTGTTTCTCCCAGTCTGAAAGCAAGCGTTATTTCAGGCTCTAACTCTGTGACAGCAGCTCGGAAACTGTTTCGCTCAGAGCGACACTTCCATTGCCCTACAGAAATCCGTGCTGAGCAAAGAGCCGACAGCTCTTGTTTTATCTTCCGGAGCTCGTAACTCCGCCTGTGCACACTGTGGGCTTGGGTTCAGTCGGTATTTCCCAAGCCCTTGCGGTGTGCAAGGTCTCGTCATTCTGGGGATGCTAACCTCCCCGAGTGCCCCACGGTGGCCGTGGAGCACAAACAGGGGTTATCCTTATCCTTGTCCTGTCGCATGCTGCTGCGCTGGCTGTGGGACTTCAGCCCCATGGCTCTCCGGGGGTCAGGGTCCAGCTCACGGGAAGAGAGACCCTTCCCACTCCAGAACTGTCTGCCAGGGGACAAGGACACGTTTCCAGCATCAATCCCACAATTTCTCCGTGTTCGCATCCTCCGATGGCTTGTAAAATCAGCTGGTGCCTGCCACTAACTGCTTTTTTTTTCCTCCAGAGCCATAACCGTCAGATTGATGCTGGTTTTAAAATTCCCCAGATACGCTGTATCACTGTTTTGGTTCTGTTGGACACAAGGCGGCTCTACGTTAGCGCTCAACTATAATAAACTACTTTATAATTGCCTTAATTATAAGTGCTTATTACCTTCTTCAAAACACTTGTCTCTCTAGAGCGGTGCAGTAATGAAGATGTAATAGCTTCGCGCGATGTTTGTCTGGATGGTCTGAGCTCGGCATTGCCTTCCAACAAAAATAAATTCCCTCTCCACGCCGCTTTGCAGCGCAGCAGCAGGATTCGAGCTACTGAACGGGAAAGAGATCCCGTTCTTTTTCCTGCCCTTCAGCAGGAATGTTTCCTGTCCAAAGCATCGCAAGATCTTGTTTAGCGTTACACCGATCTCGACAGCGATGTGGCGTTACAGGCTCGCTGATGAGTTGGTGGGTTCGTCATCTCTTTGTAGACGATTCGGAAGAGCTTTCACATCTCCGTGTCTGTGTGATGAGGAGGAGGGAGAGGGGTTTACGCTGGACGGGGAGGTCCTCCGAGCGTCTGTCGTCTGTACGTGTGGTTTCCTCCCGTGTGAGGTCTTCTTCCTGAAGTTCCTCCTACAGAGCTGATTTAGCTTAAATAACCAGATAATTTATTCAACTTAGAAAAAAACCCCACTTTTAATCCACTCCCAGAAATAAAAAAAAAAAAAAATCATGACCACATAGTCGTAGAGAGATGCAGCTGATTTAGCGATAGGCTTAATTTAAACAAAAAAAGAAGTCGTCAATTATATGCGAACATCTTGCTTGCTTGGTCGAAATAAAGGAGAGTCTTGGCATTGCCGTCGTGCCGGGTCTTTGCACAGGGCCTGCTGCCGGCCCCGAGTGTCTCCCTCAAAGCCTTTGCTCACCGGTTTGGCGTTGGGGCATTTCCTCTATCAGAAAGGAGCAAAAGAACAATTTTGCTTTTACGGTTTTCTGGTGCAGGGGAAAGCAAGCCATGAGCAACTGCTGCACTTCTGGCTTCGGCTTTGCTAAAACCTGGCTGCTTTTCAGTGGGAAAGGTAGTTATATTTTGCTTGAAGGGAATCATTCAAATTCTGGGCCAGTTTTTGAGCGTCACACAATCAATTTTGAATTTAATTTCCTTGGGAATATGTTGTAGCCCCTGACCACAACCAGAATTCCTGTGTCTCGCCGTGCACGAAATGTCAACATTCATTAGAGGAGCAGGCTCTGAGAGAAATGTAAAATCATTAAGGATTTGTTCAGGGAAGATAGGGCTTTTCCTTTCAGAGCTACGCACTTCAGGCTCGGACCTGTATGTGCGCACAAATGAATATTCTGGGCACTTACTGCAAAGCCCTTTTTGAATGAATGACGATTTTAATGTATCCTTACCCTTTAACTGACAGGCCACTGAGCTGGCCTCCATAAAAGGTACCGAGGCAGAATAATAAACTATTTAGAGAGATATAGAAAAGTGAGGCGAGAGAGAAAAGACAATGATTATCTGATAGCGTTATACAGAAGTTGTCAGAAAGGGTCGCACAATGGGAAGGAAATTACTAAAGAGGGAGCCATTCAAGAAGTAAACTATACAACAATTGTAGGAGCCAATTAATTGGTAACTTATTGGACACAGAAGCTTGCAATAGATGGCTGACTGGTTGACAGGAGCACCGTTCCCGTAAGTGTTTAGAAATAATAGAGTAAATTTCACCACTTCACATACTGAATAGTCAACTGTTGCAATGTACTCTAAATATGCTAATCCATGGTGCCCGGTGTCCGCCGGAGCAGGAGACCCATGTGTCTAAAAAGTAGAAGGCTACTATGGCACAATACAAAGAATTCACAAAAGACCTAAATGATCAACATTAGAAAGTTGTTACTTTCTTTCTACTTGCTACTTATAAAAGAAAGGCGTTCGCGTTGTTGCATATTCATATCGCCTGGCACGTTTTAACGGGTCTCCGTAATTGGTGCCGGTGTGCCAATCACTTGGTTAGCAGGCGGAGAATGGACTCCAGAAAGTATCACATACACCTTGGAAAAATAAATAATGCGGCTCCCAAACCCCAGGCGTCTTTCATCCAGACTTCGCCCCACGGGGAACCTGGAAGCTTCTACTCATCCGTAGCCGGGACATGCTTTGGGAGCGTCTCCCAGTTTGAGAAAGTCTCCTTTATTCATTGGTTTTCCATCTGCTCTTCACAACCAGCTGAACCTCCCGCTTTGGCCCTCGTCAACAGGGAGAATCAGTCAGACATTTCCACCCAGCCCGGCTTGTTTGCAGCCCTCAAATTTTCTGCTTTTGACTTCATGAAAAGAAGTAGAAGGTGATGTTAAATGAGCAGCAGTTTCAAGCCTGCGTGGGTCCTGGGAGCTTTGGGAACTGAGCAGCAGTGTTAGCTTTTGCAGTCTTTCGGATCTCCTCCGTGGAGAGATGACTTGGTGATGGCAAGCGGTGCCAGGAAGGTGGGTTTTCAGGGTTTGGATCCCTTGATCCAAGCCACTCTTCAGGTCTCTGGGTAGGTGAAACAGGGTTAAAATAGATAGTGACCTTTGCAAAGCAGGTGTGAGATATGAGTCCCTCTGCACAGCACTTCTACAAAGTGCTGAGCTTTCTGGACGCAAGGGATTTCTTGTGTAAACACTCTGTATTATTTATACGTGTTGTCAGCGTTACTAAGTTGGACTTGATATTAGCTGAAGAGCTTCTAACCGATCACACGATGGCTCAGGTTGAGTGAGGCACAGTAGAGTAAGAAGGATGGAGCAGGCTGGGGAAGCCGAGATATTTCCCTAGAAGCCCTATTCAGCGCTCATTGGAAGGGAGGAATTGAGTAAGAGGCATATGGGATGATCTGGCACGGTGATCTTTGCTGGCTGGGAGAGGTGGCCACGCTCTCTGAATCAAATGGCAGATCCCCTGAGGTTTCTGAGCTTGGAGAGCTTTGTTCTCCAGGGAAAGGAAAGATTCTTGGTTGACAGGAGTCGTATGTTTAGACCACCACACCTCTAATTAATAGTTGGAGCTAGACAGGCAACGGAGGACGCATCGATGCTGGTATTTGGATTGTGTGGAGTACCTGCTGCAGGCTGGGTCTTTGCATGCTTAAATTATGTAGCACGTTATAAATAATACAATAAAACTACTGACATTCAAGTCACATTTCTGTGGTATTTCTTAAGGCAACGACGTGATGAAGCATCTAGGTATGGCCACTTCGCATCTTTCACCAGTCCCGTCCCTCCCTCGAGAGAGAGATTTGATTTTTACGCCTGTTGTAAATATGGACTTCTAAAAGGTCTAATTTAAAAGATGAAATCAAGTTCAATTTGAATTTAATTCAGACCTCTTTACACTTCAGTTCAAATGATGTTTGAAAGGAATGGTTCCTTCTTATTGTTCATTAAATGTGGGACAGGTCATGTTTTACTGTCCTTTTTATGACTGAGCCATTTACTGCCGCAGCGGCTTGGCCAGCTATGTGATCATTTAATCATTTAATGACGTTGTTTTTCTCTCTCTAAAAGACCTGAGCATTTTTCGTTGCAATGCAAATAATGAAGTTGCCTGGCATTGCCTGCCTAATGAAGTTTAAGTTTAAAAATTTCCTGAAAAACAATATATAAAGAGCATGGCAGGGGATATGTTTGTGAAGTGCTTTGCAGCTTTCGGTCCGTGTTTTGCCAGCGTTTCCTAGGTGTTAATCTGAAATGGGATCCCTCATTTCCACAGCTCAGGCTTGCGAGCTGATGAACGTGCGCTGCTCTCGCTAATGCTGCCGGAGACACTTGCTCTCCATCCCATCATGTGCCTTTCCACGGGGATCCAAGCGCTTGCTGGGCAGCAGGTTGCAAAGTGCCATTTCTGGGTTGATGGTTAATTTGTCCTTCTCCTTGAGTGCTGCTTTGCCTCCTTCATGGTTTCTCAATCTATTCCAGAACCTGTTGGTTATGAATGGCCCAAATCCTCGTAATATTCTTTATTATGCAAAGCCTGATATTCCAGCTAAAGCATACGATGGCAAGATAACTTTTAACTAGCCCTGGATGCCTCTCTGTGTTGAAGCATGAAGCCTGCTTGAGGTCAAGTGTGAGCCAGGTCTCAGTTAGGGACCACACTGGTGTACACCAGAGGCTATGAAGGAAATCCTTGAGGATAACGGGGTGTCTCGGGGTGACTGCAGCAGACCCATGGCAACTTGTGTTTCCCTCTGTGTTGTCCGTGAAGGTTTCCCATTGCTGGATTACACCAGAAGCAGCCACTGAAGTGGTTGTGTGCCGTGAATATTGGTAACCAGCCTGAGGTCCTTCAGTGCTAAAGGTCCCTGGCAACTGTTCTGCCCGCTGGACGATGATGCATTTTGAAGCAGGTTGGAGGGCTATTATCTAGCATCTCTTGGGAGATGGCCGACAGGAATGGAAACCAGCTAGAGCATCTCAGGTCTTTCCCCTTGACTGTTGCTTCCTACAGAGCAGTTCTGGTTTTATTGGGCTTCCATTTCCTTAGCAGGATTACGGCACAGACCAACAGAGCTCCCAGGAGGCATTTTTCAGATTAATTTTTCCTTTCACTAGCCACAGCTTTGAAGCACAAGACACAGGCTCTTTTGCTGTTGCAGAGCGCACACGTATGGAGGGCTCGTAGGATGGTCAGGTGGGGAGATGACCAAGGCTGATCCCATTTCTATAGGTTCTTTGAACTCTTTCATGAGCAAAGGCGAGAGAGGAACCTGGATTCCCGTTTCTCACCTGATGGAAGTGTGCTCCCTTTAACTGCTCCTCCGGTAAAACTACTCCCCTGCCTTGCCCCTCTGCTCAGACACCCTGACACGTGCTAGGACTGATTTAGAGCTGCCTTTGTCAGCCAGTGTCTCAAAACACAAACCAATGAAACAATAAAAAGCAATAACCTGATACTAATGAAACACATTGTAATTAGAGCTGGCTGGGAATTTTCCAGCGAAAACAAGCTTTGTTGGAAAAAGGTGAATTCCCTGATACTGAGCTATTTCAGCCTGCCTCAGACCCAGCACTCAGGATGAAGACAGCCCCTTCCAGTTGCGCTTCCAAGCCAGAGCAGCTGAGCACATGTAACCGTCCAGCTCAGCGTTTGGCTCCTTGGCCCTGAGCTGTTGCGTGTTCAAGAGCTAAGGGATTGAAAATCCAGCGTTCACATAGTTTCCAAAACCAGTGAGACAGATCTGGACTACAAAAATCCATCAAAGGTTAGCAGGCAAAAAGGCTCAGGATATCCTCAAGTCATGAATTGCTGGTGGCTGGGAGAGTGCATCGGGGAAGTACTGCTGTAGGTTGGCTGGTCTCCTCCTTCCCAGAGCGTCTCTGTTGGGAGCAGGGCATTGAGCCGGTTGGATCCTTGGTCAGACTAATGTAAGAACTCACAGAAGCTGATATGATTTAACATGGTTTAACCATTCTATTGAAAAGTGTTCTGGGTGCTTTATCTTAATCTGAACACGTGGTTGAAAGCTTTCACATTTCCTGTGATGGTACCTTGGTTTTCTAAGCAGCAAAGAGTATGGTTTTGGGCAAACATCTGACTGAGGATCCTGGTTTTCTCCAGAAGGGAGTTCTGCTAAAAGCATCAGCTAAACCCCATTGACTTTACTTGGCAAATCCCAGTAGCAGAGCACGGCACTGTTCCATAAGTACTTAGATTGGACTTCACCGAGGGCTGTGCCCTGGAGAACTTCACACAAAGGTCCATCATGTGACTCTTCTCCTTTTCGCCTTCTTTCAGACGGCCGCCCGATTGGCGTGGAGGGGATCCAGGTGCTGGGGACAGGAAATCTCATGATCTCGGACCTCACCGTGCAGCATTCTGGCATCTATGTGTGCGCCGCGAACAAACCCGGCACTCGGGTGCGAAGGACCGCGCAGGGCAGGCTCGTTGTACAAGGTGAGCAAACCTGGGGCTTGGGGAGTGGTGATGCCCACGTCGCTGTGCCCTCTGCACAGGCTCTATGTGTCGCCTGGGCACTGTGATGGGTTGGGTTGGACAGGTGCTGACTTTGCTTCTCTGGTGGTATCAGGCAAAGGACTTCTTTTCTAGATACGTGGTTTTTCCACGTGGGTATATGTCTCTGTGTAGCATGCAGATGAGTGGCAACCTCATTCAACTGAGGCCTCAGCTGCATGGGTTGCAATGGTTTCCCACCCCATCACAGGCATTTATTTGGCTTAGCAGGCACTGGTCGTTACTTGTAATCATACTCGTACATCTCAGCAGAAAGCCTGGGCTGAATTAATCAGCCAAATTCATCTCTCACCCCTGCATAGTCCTTAGTGATATGGGGACGTGGGCACTGCTCTCATATTGGACCCCTCTGCATGATAGATATCGCTCCTGCAGTGATATCCAGGAGTGGATATCACTCAGATTATTGTTCTCCAACTGAAATGGCACAAGTAAGTCTAAAGCCATTTCCAAAAAAGTCCATGAGACTGTTTTCTTTAGCAGTCGACACTGCATCTGAGCCCCTTGCCACATCGTGAGTAAAGCACCCTTTGGGTGCCATGCCCAGGAGATGCAGGTTGCTCCCCTTCCCCGCAGCAACTGTCCTGAAATGCCACTTCTAAAGGGTGATCCAGCCCGGAGTAGAGATCAGCACTCAAGAAACCAAACAAATCCCCTCCACATGCTCCGTGCGACCAGTCTCCATGGTGAGGGGAGCCAGGCAAGTATTTCAGAAGGCAAACCCAGCTGGCAGCGTGCTCTGAATGGCAGTAATCCATCCCTGATTACAGGCACTCACCTCCTCTTCAAGCTAGTCCACTTAAAGCATCTCGCGTTCTCATCAGTTCACTCATTAACCATTGACTGATGATATCCTGAATCTAAAATTATACACCTCCTGCCGGAGTGAGCTAATTGAACCTTTCATGTGGTGATGGGGAAAGTGCCCTGCTCCAGCACTGATGCTCACCTGACAGGTCCCGGGAGGCGCTGGCGCCGATCCGGCACGGCACCGCTTGTGCAGCAGCCGTGGGCCCTGGGTGCTGGCATCCCGTTTCCCCTTTGCCTTGGGAGCAGCGAGGAGCAATGTAGAAAAGGTGTTTATATAGGGCTGCTCCTGCCTCCTGAGTCCCAGGTGCTGGTCGGACACGAGAGGAGGTGAAAACTCAGCGTTTCTTTTGCGGTTGGGTTTCTGGGTGAGCAATGCAGTGAGGGGACCTCCCAGCTGGCGGGGGGTGGGTACACCTACGAGTCCCCTTGTTCCGAAACACCAACCCAGGCATTAAGTACAACCCCGCTGTATTGATACAAACCCTTCAGAGCTGCCGCAGGACAGCTCTGCGCATGGTGCGTGTAGCAGAGCTCTGCCAAACCCAACACAAAGCTGATAGCCAGGAGGCAAGCAGGCAGAGCCAAAAGAAATTACATGGAAAATCTATGAAGTTGTAAAAATACAGCTATTGAATACTGGTGATGGCTCCTGTTAGCAACTGGATGAGAGGGGGAAAGGTAGCACAACGCCTCATTGCTACAGATCGGCAGTTTTCGGTCTCTTTGGAGATTTGAACATCAGCTCTTGAGCAGCTGGTCTAGTGCTGGAGTTCGTCTGGGGTAGATTTCCTGTGGGTTTTCACCTGGGGAACCAAGATGAGAATTTGTCCTTAAAATGGTGATCAGAGGGCCCAGCCTTGCTGTGCAAGGAGGATGCTCCTGCATTCGGCATCGGCACAGAAGTGGGCAGTGGTACGCAGAAGCGTGGCCAGTGCGTCCTCGGGGTAGCCCTTAGACATGAGCTGCAGCGTCCAGCACCCCAACCTGCGTTGCCCATCCATAAAGTGCTTGATGGGGTTTTTTGGGGGGGCTGTCCTTCCCCAGGGAAGCTAACGGCAGACCCCGGCCAGGCAGCTGGACTCGTCCCAGCTTCACTCACCCTCCTTCTGGAAGCAGCTTTTCCTTCCTCCGAATCTTATTTTGCCTGAATTTTCCAGCTGAGAGGTACAAACGATTGCTGTTCACGTTTGGCTGGGAAGAAAACACCGATAATGACTGACATGGGAGACTGTGGGTTTTATCTTTGTCAAGATGTCAGCGATGCAAATTACATCCGTAAAGAGAATAAAAGCAAAGGGCGGGCTATCAAAAGCCTGGCTGGAGAGGAAGTTAGCACAGGGCTAGGACAATACAGCGTCCTCAGAGTGTGCCGGGCCAGGTACTTGCTGCCTTTATGTAGGGGCCATAGAAGTGCCTGGAGGCACAAATTAACGTGCCCCTCGTCTTTTGAAGGAGGCACGCTTTATAGGTGGGAAACCGGGGGAAGAAGGGGCGATGTTTCCTGTTGTAAGGCAAGGAGTTAGCGGGAGGCCGGCACTGAGACCACGTCCGCCCTCCTGCTGCCAGCGGTGGTCCTCGTCCCGCCACGGCAGCCGCGTGGGCAGAGGTGTCCCAGCGCAGGGCTCTGCCCTTGCTCCAGCCGTAACGTCCTTTCGTGTCGCAGGCTCTCCTTCAGATCATCTAACGCCGTCTTATTATCTTCCTGGGAATTCCTCCTCCCTTCAGAGGAGAAGGCGTCAGTCCCCCGCTCCCTCCCTCCCTGCCCTCCCCTGGCCATTTAGGCTCCTTTGATCTCTTTTGTAAGGTTCTCACACAAGAAAGTTTCCATTTTCTCTTCAGATCCTGGCGCAGCCATTTGAATATTGCTTTGTGCCGGGCTGCGAATGAAAGTCTCACGGGGGGAGTTGTCGAAGGACCGAATGCGTTGCTGGCTGAAACGGAGGGTGTGCGTGCATGTGGTGCAAGGGAAGAGCAGGCTTCAGTGGCAAGGAAAAAAAAATATATCAAAGCGCTTTCTCTCTACCTCCTGTGCAATCTTTTGTGCTTTATTATGTGTTCGGTGTCATAACAAACTGATGGGCTGTGAATGGCCAGATGGTCACCAGTGTTCTCCACTCCACGCTTCATTTCCTCCTGAAAGCTATGCAGAAAAATGAGATCCCATCTCATAAATGAGCGCCCATCTTAGGGACATGTTTTTGAAGGCTCCGCTGACAATGACTGCCTTGTTCGCTTTGCTTTCTGCCGGCAGAACCGGGCAGCGCTCCTTGGTCCAGCAGATCCGGCCACCGCTGCGTTTCCTGATGTTTCTTCCATCGTTCTTGCTCGCTAGCGTTGCAAGCCTTGGCTGCGGGGTTGAATTCAGCAGCAGATGTCTGGCGGTTGCTGTGTTTTAGGCTCAGCTCGGTGGGACTTGGTTTGTCCTCAAGTTTAGCCTTAAATTCGTGCTGCAAAACCAGCTTCAGTATGTGCTGCGTGGGTCAGTGTGCCCCGTGGAGCCGTCCCCTTCCTGCCCACATGTTCATTTCTCTTCTCAAGAAAAGCCACAGAGACAGGCGGGCACGCACATCTCATCCGTCGGGATGCTGGAGGGAGCTGGGGTGCCTGAGCCCTCCAGAGCATCCTCCCAGGAGCACTCCAGTAGGTGTTGTGGGACCACGTCCCACTGCTGTGGGGAACTCCAGCCTGCACCTTGCTGGGATGAGAAGTTCACAACACTGACTGATGGCCGATGGACAGCCTCCATGACAGCCTCCTTGAGTGGTCTCTGCCTGTTTCCCAAGGGACACCATCACAGGTCCCGTCTTTGGCCCTAGCAATCCCACCAGCTCTACAGCTTCACCATTTAAGTTACTTACGTGAAGCATCTGGGCATCCTCTGTAGTCAACAGGGAGAAGCCAAGTAGGTGGCAGTTCTGTCTTAAATCTCCTGTCATCTGATGCTGTGCTTGACTGACTTCCCCGTCAACCTGCCTTCTCCTTTATTACCCTTATTCTAGGTTCTGGTAGCCTAATTTATGAGGTTTGTTGTTTCCAAGTTTTTCTTTCTTCTCCTCATCCCAGCCTCCCTCCCTCCCCCTGCCACTCTGGCTACCTGAAAATTAACGATGGCTTCATAGCGAGGTGCAAGGGGCATCGGCTGTCAGTGCTCCCCCATCCTTAGGACAGCCCTTCTCAGCGAGCTGTGGGGTGCTGCAATTAGCACCACGCCGCAAACTCAGAGCAAGGGCAGCGAAGCTCCTCGTTGTCTTGGGGACGATGACTGGTGGCTGGTCACTGCTGAGATGAGGTGTCCCTAAAGAGATGGAACCCATCGGGGTCTCCCGTTACAACCTGCTGTTACAGCGTGTCCTCATGCCATCACAGTTTGTTGAGCTCAGTAAAAGCTCTTGAAGCACTTCGTTAACGATTCTGGGGTGGTATTAAGCGTTATTGCTTTTTGATACCAATGTCACACCTTTAAATATTCATTAAAACTGCACGATCCCCTCCCTCCCATTAAGTCCTGAATAATCAACGCTCTGGTTCTTCATACTTCACAAGCCAGGGCTGGATCCTGCCCGCTCGTCCTCGCCAGGTTTGAATCCTCTGCTCACAACAGTGATCTTCATTAATATCTTCGTCGAGTTCTTCACGGCGGGCTGAGAGATGCTTCCTCTCGCCACCTGCGATGGCCTTTTGGCACGTAGGGTGGAAGGGGGAGAGGTGTTCAGGCCGCTGCGCCTCCTTGCCGGGCGAGATGAGCACTGACAAGATGCTCTATTAATTATGAGTGACGAGGGGGGCGGAGGGCTGGCAGCAGGCAGGGCTGGCAGCAGGCAGGGCTGGCAGCAGGCAGGGCTCGGCTTCTCCTCCTTTCCCGCTAACCCAGGGCCAGAGGTGGCAAACTCTCGGTTCCTGTCGAAACCATTTGAAAGGGCAAGGAGAGGACCCAGGGGGAGGAGAGCAGATGTTCTTCTGTCCAGGAGACCACGCACCAGCAGCCGTCCCAGGACACCCTGCCTGGGGACGCTGGTATGAACCCCCTGCTCCGGGGTAGCAGAGGGACATCTCCGTGCAGCGGCGTCTGTCCCCGTGTTAAGACCCTGGTGGCACCCAGACCCTGTCCTTGCTCTGATGCTGTCGGAAGCTGGTGATGGGGACAAGGAGCCTTTTAACTCCGTGTTTCTGCTGCAGCCCGGGCCCTTTTGCCGCTACAGCTCCACGCTGCTGCTCCTTCCGCGCCCAAAGGAGGAGGGCGAGACCTGAGCAGGACGGAGCGATGCCTGGAGAAAGCCGGGAACAGCGGAAGGGCATCCCGTGCCTCGCAGCCAGGGATGCCACCGAGCAGGGACAGCTCGGCACAGGGCAGGCGGGAGCCGCTCGAAGGAGCGGCTGCCCGCTCCCTGGAGAGTTTAAGCAACTTAAACAGGGGGCCGGGGTTTTGATCTGGTTGTGTTTAGCGAGACGGCAAGGAGGAGGGACGGCGGAGGGGAGCAGGGACCTGAGGAACCCGAGGGGCCGCGGTCCTGAATAGCATCGCTGGCGCCCGGCCAGCGGCCGCAGCTGCGCCTTCGTTAGCCCCGAGTCACACGCGACACCGCTCCAATTACTCCCTCTTGACACGGGCTAATAAGGGAGGATAAGGAGAGCCGGCGATTCCAGAAGGGTTACGCCGGATGCTTCTTTCCATATTTAAACTTCGTTTCTGCTGGAACGACCGGCGGGTTTGAGATTTGGTGAAGTCGGGGTTGGGGGGGGCAGGGGGAGGCAGAGGCAAAGAGCCAAGCGGCAGGATCTTTAACGAAGCTGCAGCGAGGAGCTGGAAGAAGGCTGTGCCCTTCCTTGGCATCGTGGTTTTGCACCTGCGAGCATTGCGGGTGCAACTCGTGAGCCCAGATGAAAGCGGGGAGGTGCACAGCCACTTGCAAAATAATTGCTCCTGCAAAACCGCGCCAGCACAAAGCGGGGGGCGGGAGGTTAAGGAAGTCTTGAAAATCAAGTCTCTAATGCTCTCACTGTACACCACAAAGGGACCATTCACTGCAGGGCTGAGGGGCTTTTCCCCCTGTTTATCCGTGCTTCCAACTTTTATTGAGCCCATCCTGAATTTTATTTTAGTTTATAAGCCTGGGGGGTGGGGCGGGTGGGGGCAAAGTAGGAGGGAAATAAAAGGACAAGGGATCGATTGGCACCTGGGCAAGTTTAGCAGGAGGTTCTGGAGATGCGTGTCCATTAGGTCGCTGAGATCAGGTTCGTTAGTACACCCGAGCGCCAGCAGAAGTGGCCTGACGATAAACTCTGCCGGCAGACACCCCCTGCCACTAACATAAGTCAGACCTGCCATGCTCCGCTTCCCTTTGATTATTAAAAATGAAAGAGGGGGCTCCTTCGAGGTCGACGGGCTCTGCAATGAATTTCTGCTTGCAGGACTTACAACGTGCCTGACTTCGCTCTTACACGCGAGCACCTTTCGCTGCGGTTTGGCCTTGTTGCAGCAGCGGTGATGCTCTTCCCTTGCATGCAGCTGGGGAAAAGCTTTATCACCCCGTGCTGCTGCAGCAAACCTTGAAGGGTTTTGGGGTTTTTTTTTTTTGGCCATGAACCATAAGGCTCTGCTTTTGCATAGCTGCTCCCGCCGGGCAGCCTGGCCACCCCTCAACGCATTTTGCTGGACCAGTTTGCTCCCTTCTCCCATCCCCGCATCTCTGCTGGCGGTAGAGCTCACCAACCCCGTGCTTGGAAAATGCCAGTGAGCAGCACCGAGCGTATCTCCCTGGATAATCTTGCTTTTGTCGGGAAAATTTAACGCCAGCCATCCGTTACGTGACTCTGGTCGGTAAATTCATTATGGGCCCGTGCCTCTTGTCTGTTTGTCTTCATTGTGGCTGCTGCCGGTTCCTCCTGATTTTAGGTTTCAGCAGCACCGTGGGGTGTATTTATCACTTCGCCCTTTGAAGCGTAACTGCTTGAGTAAACTCACCAATTTGGCAGCGTCTCTCAGGCCCTGCTTTCTGTGGGCTGAGCGCTGGTTTAAATGACTTTAAATCTATTTTGAGCTGCTGGAAGGGGGGGGGAATCACTTTCCGTTTAAAAATGTTAAAGGTGACACCGTTTGGTTACGAGGTGAGCAGCAGTTACGGGCATGGTGGAGTCTTCTGCCAGGCTTGGCAGGACCCCGAGCGTCCCAGGCTGTAGATCTGGGGTAAAAAAAGGGCTCCCCAGTCTATTGCTACTGGGAGAGTCTGCAGCAAGTCTGGTATTTACTGGGGAAAGAACACCCTGCCAGATTGCTGTACGCACATCCCTACGTTTCTTTCCGTTTTCCAGCAGTTTGCTAATGCCGTGCGGATCCTTTGGGCAAAGCCAGGGAGTTGCTGTAGCTCGGCCGTTGATGAAGCAGCAGATCTCCCCAACCACAAATACTGTGATTGCCACAGGTAGTTGCAGCCTTCCCTCCTCACCACTCTTCCTACTGGCAACCCGTGCTGATTTGTGCAAACCTCCGCGGCAGAGGGCTCGTTTCTGCCGGGACGGTGGCCGTGCGTGGTGCCACGCGCTGGGAAGGGTTACGCACGCTTTCCATTCCACGTGTGCGCAAACGACCGGAGGCTGCTGAGCTGCCAGCCGGCTCCCCGAGCAGGATGCGTTTGTAAATAACTTTTGTCAAACGTGGATTATTTTCAGCATTGGGGTTGCTTTCAGTGGGAGACTGGGGAGAGGTGAGGGGACTTAGACCTTGATGCCGTTTGCGCGGACCTTGCGGGACTCGCCTCTGCTCTCCCTACGGCGCTGAGCTGACCTTCAGGTGCCTGCTCTGAAGCTGTGACTACCAGGATGGGCAACCAAATTGCAGCATTGCATCGATTACAGACACACCGTCCAAACCATAGCTGTCTGCTGCCTACACCATGGGTTGGCCAAGTCTCCCTGGATGTGACAGCACTGGGGCTTTCCTTGTCACGTTCCCAGGCAGACGAGGCTTATTGTAGCCCAAACTATGAGCTTGCTCTTTGTACCAGGATAAAGTGGGACCATCACAACTTTTCTCAACCTTCTTCTCCTTCCTCCTTGCAGCCCCCGCAGAGTTTGTGCAGCATCCCCAGTCCATTTCCAGGCCCATGGGGACTACTGCCATCTTCACGTGCGTGGCCCAAGGGGAGCCACCCCCGCAAATCACTTGGCTGAGGAACGGGCAGATCCTGGAGACCAGCGACCACATTAAGCTGAAGAATAACAACAGGTAAGTCCTCGTGCACCGGCCGCAGGCCCTGTGGCATGGGGTGGAGGGTAGTGTGAGAGGTACAGCTGGGTTGTGCCATTCCCCAGCGTCAACCTGGAGTTACCACGCATGGAGGACTGACATCGCCTACCTGATGGTCCAGAAGTAGCTGTCCCTGCAGGTGTTGTTCTTGGGCAAAGAGCAAGTTGGCTCACACAGGCTTCGGCTTTTGTGCAGATAGCGGATTTGAGGCAGATGTGTGCAGTAGTTCGTTTTGGACCGGTTGGTGAAGGCTGGCAGAGAGCAGTGGGATGTGCAGCACGTCCTGGTGAGCCGTGCAAGCCCTGCTTTTGCTGTAGCCCCGTTACGCTGAGCAATGACTAATGTGCTTGAGGCTGAGAGGGGCATAAGTGATCCCGAAACACTGCACCTCTGCTGCTTGAGCACCTCGAAAAGGGAGCGCTTCAGAGCCAGCTCGGCTTCGGCAGGTGAGGCGGGTTGCTGTCACGCATCCTTTGGACTGATGCGATGTTCTCTGACCCTGCTTTGGAGAGGGGCTGGATCAAAAGCCATTATTTTGAACTATCTAGACTCCAGTGGGGCGGGAGAGACGTTGGTTTTCTTTCTGCATTAGCAAAGAGCTAATGTGAAGCTGGTAATGTTCGGAAGCAGGTCTGTGGATTTAACTTGGGCTTTGATAGACCAAAACGCTGCTCCAGTCCTACTAGCTGCACTTAGGAGGCTTATATTTCAGTGCTTCGTGCTTTATTGTACCAGGACATCAACGTTAGACTTTGACTGATGATGCAGGAACCCAGCAAAAGTTTGTCCTCAGTCCTGATCATCATCTGGGTATTTCTGGAAGGTCCACGTGTTGTTCCTGCACTTGGAAAGGCACCAAACTCACTCCACAGAGGAGGAACCACACTTTAACCCCTGAACGTTGACCTGCCTGGGTGTGCAAATGCAAATACATTTGAAATAATATTTGCGTGGAAGCTGACTTTCACTAAACTTCAGCCTTTTATCTCACCGGGGAAGAGTGCTTTCTCCGAGTACTAAATAACTGCATTTTCCTGCGAGGGGATGGGGATGTTTGTACGGAGGAAATGATACGGTGGGATGCTCTTAGTGTGAAAATGACAAGTTGACAACATAGTTTCTATGGAAATAGCATGGAACAATATACTGAAAAATAATAGTAGCTGTGTTGCAAACCTAAATTATTGGGAGAGATTTGTACTCTATGCTGTCATACAGCTGCTATCTGTATTAACAAACGCACCTCATGAACGCAGCTACCCAACCTCGATGGAGGGCCCAGACCTTCAGTTTAGATGGTCGGGAAGTGTTGTGCAAGCACTGTGGCTTGTTCCTCAGGGGAGAACAGCGGGTTTATTTTTCTAAGTTTCTCTATAATGTGGCTTTTTGCTTTGAGGTTCGAGGCTTTTATAAAGCTTTGTTATAAGGAGGAGGGGAGGATGTGAGTTGCAAGAAGGATAAGGTGTGAATTGTAATAAAATCTTTTCCATCAGTAAAGGGTTTTTCTGAGCTGGAAGTTTTTAGAGCTTCAGGGAACTTTGTGTGTGCACATACAGATGCCACTCAGTCCAGGCTTGTGGTCTTCTAATTCATCTCATGAGTTTCTGAGGCACGTCTGCCCTTACGATATGAACAGAGCAGAAATAGGAGAAGGGAAATCAGAGCATCCATCCCTTTCTGTTGACCAGGAGGCAGAGTCAGATGTGACCAAAGACTTTACAGGCGGTCATTAAATCCATGACAAAACTCACACTGAGTCCAGCTCTGTGTCTCGCCCTGATGTCTTGCCTGTGAAATCATTCCTCGTCACTGTTTGAGGAAAGTAACAGTAGGGTCTTCGGTCATGGCCACGTCTCCAGGCCAGGTCCCTGGAGCTGCGCTACACATGCGTGTGGACTGCGACTTGGTGAACGCTGCTGTAATCGTTTTCTTATGGCAATCATTTAATGCAACTTAGCGTCGGTCTTTTCCACTGCGAGCTAAATGATCAGATTACATTGCATCTGGCACAGGCTGGGGGAGCCCAGCCAGCTACTGGGGCTCAGCTGACACACGGCATCTTCTCAAGCTATAGTAATGTGATTGTAAAGCTGAGCCCTAAGGCCATCGTACTTGACGATGTTGAACTTTTGGCTTCTTTCACACTAGTCTTGGTCTATTCTGACCGCCAACTTGAGGCAAGTGGCCATGCCTGGTGGTTTCCAAAGCTGTCAGTCTGAAAAATGCCCTCGCTGGTACAACAGGGCTTGGGTGCTCCATGAATTGGAGAAAACAGATCAACGGTTGTTTTGGGTTTTTTTTTTTTTCTGAGCTTTTTCAAGTTGCCCTTTGTTTCATTCTCATGGGCATGACTAAGTGCTGTAACCCACTTAGTTCCAGGCAGAACCGGTTTGTGATTATGCCTTGGATTTATCAGTCTATTGCGCTTGGAAGATATTTGTCCGTGTAAAGATGGATCTCGAATCTACTAGTAATGAAGCTACTAAACTGCACTATGAGCTTTTTAATTAGATTACATGGTTTCCTAGAAAATTCATTTGGATTAAAACTCTGCTTAATATGGCAATAAAGGTCTGAATGCCCCCCAAAGGGATTTTCAGAAAAAAAGAATAAATCATCCCAAATCATATCATGTGCTAATTGATTGCAAAAATGTATCATTATGAGCAACTTCGTTCTCGTAAATGAACACAGCTAGAAGTGAGGTCCAGACCTGCAGAACACGGTGCGTTCGAGATGCCGCTCTGCTCCTGCGAGCTTGAGGCATCGCTCCTGCGGGTGGTAGGGTGTCTGCACAAACCCACAGCCGATGGGAAGACCTGTCCGTCAAACTGTTGCTTCACAAAGTTGTGAAGGGCCCTTTGGCATCTACGTCACCCCACGCCGTCTCTCGTATGCGGTAACTGCAAACCCAAGGAGAACAAACCCTCAAGGGCAGGGGACTTCAGAAGCCCATCGTCGTTGAGATGGGACAGCAGCTTCAGGACTGGATTTGCTGCAGGTTGGATGTGGCTGCTGGTACGACATCAGATGGTGACTTGCGAAGCAACTGCCAGCCTTTCAGCAGAGTAAAATAAGCCTCACAGGCTGCGTCCGATAAATACCTCTTCCCTCGCGGTCCCTCGGATGTGAATTCTCATCACCTGATGTGTTGATGGTTTCTGGGCATATTAGCATTAAAGATCAGCCTTCTGCTGTGCCCTCTCCAGAGGTGGTTGTTATGTTTTGAAAATGCCAGCTGTGTGGGAACAAAATATCCAATCGATGATTAGCAAAAATCAAAAGCAGTTCTGGGATAGCGGATAATTGTTAATGAAAAATGCATGAAGGCTCGGGTGTAGGGAATTGTGGGGTTTTCCATTAAAAGCTGTGAATAAAAATCACTGAAGGAGCTGATGATGGGGCCGTCTTGCGATTCCCCAGTTGGGGATGGAGCCGATAGCTGTCGGCGTGATGCTGCACTGAACCACGCTCTCGGATGGAGCAGCTGATGGGCCCTTTTGACTTTGGTGGAGCCGTCCCCGTGTCCAGCAGCCGCAGGGTCTGTCCCTCGCTGTTCATCAGAGATGCTATTTTGCCCGTATTGTTCCCGGGGTGAATCGGATCGATCATTCTCCAAGTGCCTGAGAGGTGTGATGGGCATTTCCAGCAAAATTCCCACCTGGCATCACCAGCCCGACCTGAAAGCAGGTATATCGCTGCAGCAGGAAGGGATGGCTACGGGCCGAGTTAACGGGGGCTTGCGTAAAATCATGCTTTCTAGGTTATTACTTCAAAATTTACAAGGAAGCATGAAATAGTACCTGAATTACTTCTGTGAAAGGTTTATTGCTTTTCTTCCTTTGACCCAATCAGGTTCAGGGGGGTAATTTTCAGCCCAGAAGTATATCACACTATGGGGTTTATATTGCCGTAATAGCAAGGAACAAAGGCCAACATCTTCAGAGAAGCCAGGCTCTAAATATTGATTTTCCAAGAAGATTTTATTTACAAAATGGTAATTAAGGGACTTCATTTGTTCCACCGGCAAAAGGCTTCGTTAGAACCTGGGCTCAGGTGGCGTTTGCTCTCCTCGGTGACCTTCGCTTATGAACTGTCTCCTTTTTAAATTCTTCCTCACTGGTTTGCACTTGGTTTAGTGTTCTGGGAATGACTCGCTTCAAGGGCCGCCAATGTTCAAGGTTCATCAGGGAAGATATTCCTCCGCAAATAAACTTCAGGACAACTTTGCTTTTCTTGCACTTGTCGTGTTGCCTAATCCAAGTACTTGGGACGGGACAACCCTTTTGGTACCAAACGCAGGGAAACTACAGCCTGTCATTCACAAGGTGGCTTTTTTCTATAAAACCCACGTCAGCTGGGCACAGAGAGATGCAGATGGGTTTGCACATCCCTTCATGTGCGCACACCCCACAAATTCTTGAATTTGTAGGGATTTGGACACCTTAAGAGAGGACAGGCAAGCCTGCAGGTTATTTATGCAATGAGCTTGAAGACGGTTAATGGCTCTGGGAAGGGTACCGGATAGCAAATCGCATTTTAGTTCCCAGAAGCATGACAAATAAGTACATGGAGGACTCGGATGTGAACCAGCTGCTCCTGGTTTAAGAATAATTTATGGATTTGACTTTGGAAGAAATGGTCTTTGCGGGGAGGGTCTCCGCACGAGCGCCCAAAGCCCCGCTAAGCAGTGGGGCATCAGCGTGATCCAGCCTTCCCTGCACCGAGCGGGGATCCCATGCCGGGATCACGCAGCCGTATCCATGCAAGGGATCTGCAGCAGCCCCGGAGCAGCCAACGGTGATGGGCACCCGTCTCTCCTTCTCGTGTGGCTGCGATTATTTTGCTACCGAGCTGCCCGTGTAATTTTTCTCTGTGTGCTGCGCCACTGAGCTGCTCTTGAAGTGCATCACTGATTCAGGGCTTTAAGTGTCTCTTCAAACTGTTGCGTGCAGCAAAGTACATCTGCAGAGAATGGTCCTTATGCAGGAGCCTTCAAGGCAGGACTGAGCCTGTCGTGGGACAGCCCAAACTCAGCGTCCCCTGGATTAGGCCGGGTCTTTCTCCTCTCCAACACCTCTCCCCCTTGCTGGGAAATAGGTTTGGGGGAACGTTCCATTTAGCAGCAGATAGCTCTCCCAGCAGTTCTACCAACACAGGCATTTGCCCTCCCTTCCTGAGATGTTTTGTGCTTCCCTGCGGTCCTGCAGATGTAAAGACTTTTCTGCTCCCTCCCTGGGACGGGATTCAGTTAAATCTGCGATTGCTCTCTCTGACTTGTGAAAACAGGTTGAGTGGCAGCCAACGCATTCACCAGGTAACCAGAAGGTCTCGTAGAACAGCCAGCTCTGGCTGTTGTCTCCTGCCTGGGTGCACTTCCCAGCTCTGCAGGGATGGGAGGACACAGCTCCACCACCGTCTGTCCAGTTGGAACCTCTTGCCTTGGATGTGAGGGAACAGACCTCTGAAAAGTCCTTTAATTGTACGCGGGAAATTGGAGGCACTCACTTGCTGAAGGTCTTCTGCGTGGAGCTCAGTGCTGTGGTGGGAGATGCTCCAAGGCAGGGCTGCTTTGCAGCACCAGTTGGATGTGGCCTTCCCACCTGGGAAGGCTCAGACCACCTCTGATGTGGACCAGAACTGAACCAAGGGACCTCGAGCTTCCGGTGCTACAGCATTTGGTGTGCGGTTGGATTGTGGAGCTGAGCCTGCCCCTGCTTGTCCCCAGCGTGGTCCAGTTCCCAGAAGGGCTCCGCATGTGCGTGTAGTGTCACGTCACACACTGCAAACCCAGGTGTCATGAAGCCAGCAGGGAAGGGTCAGTATTTCAGGATAAAGCGGTGCCACTGCTGTGCCTCCTGGAGCAAAGGCAATGCCGTTCACAACATTCTAGTGGAGGGTGTCCCTGCTCGCAGCAGGGGGGTTGGAACCAGATGATCTTTAAGGTCCCTTCCAACCCAAACCATTCTATGATTCTATGATCCCACCTGCAGAAAACACACCATACAGCCAAATCCCCGTCCTGCTGGACTCCATCCTCTCCCAGGAGCAGCATCCCTAACCCTAACCAGCTTTGCTGGCCCTTTCATCGGCACCGTTGGGCACCGTGCACGCCGCTGGGACCAGCAGCATCCCTCCAGAAACCGCGCGCAGGCTGGGATCCTGGCCAGCGGGCTGCAGCACCTGCTCAAGGCAACGGAAGGGGTTCATTCTCCTGCATAACGCAACCCAGTTTCACCGAGGAAGCCCTACGTGCTATTGAACTTCTGGAGGTGCAAGAACACGTTCATAGAGGGCTGGGCACGATCTGCAGTGTCCCTTTGGACCGGTGAACATCGCTCTTCAAGCTTTGCACCTTATTCTCAGCCTGTACGAGGCAACCTTCAAAAAACCATTTCCACAAAGCTGCCAACAACCAGCACTGGAGGGAAAAAAGCTCCTTTCCGTGCGGCACCGGCCGGCAGCCCGGGAGCGGTTCCTTCGGCGCAGCACGGCACAATGCGACCCGTGACAAATGGAGGCAGAGCAGGGCATGGGGACGGGGCATCTGAACACGGCGCTGGTGGCTTTCTGTAGCTGCCGGCGCTTAAAATGCTCTCCCCGCTAGCCACAGCCCGCTCTCTGCATTAATTTCATCACACTCCCTCTTTTGTGCGCCTGTGTGCGCGCGCACGCTGATATCCTTCCAGATGGGCCCCTCTTCTCCTTTGTGCCGCTGAATCGATGAAGAGGCTTCCTTCAATTCTCAGAGTTTTTCAGAGGAGCCTTTGGAAAGCCGATCTCCGGTCATCGGCCCGGACCCCTGACCTGAATCAGATCAGTCATTCTGATTGCCCATGAACTGGGAAGACAGCTTGGGAATAGCACGGCTTTGGAGCGGCGGAGGCCTCTCGGTTCAGCTCAGCCGGGTGTGAATCTGCAGCGGGTCCTCTCCCCACTTCCATCAATGCCTGTCAGGGCATTGTGCGGAGATGTGATGGAGCCCTCGGCTCGCCGAGCGGCTTTGGTGACCAGCAGAAAGCCTTCTGGCATCTCGCCTCGTCTGACGTGCTCGCAGCGCTGCCGGTCTGGCACTCGCGGGAAAGTTTTCCAACAGCAGATGTCCCAAAGTGACAGATTTTTTTTTTTTTTTTTTTTCTCTTGACGGGAAGAAATAAAAGGACACTGCATATTTCAGATGGTTGGCGCGCAGAGACGCTCTGCACCTCCTCGCGCGGCAACTACATATTTTCCTTTTGTTTGAGCTTCCTTAAAAAAAAAAAAAAAGAAAAAGACAATAAACAGCAAAACCTGCGAAAGCTGCTGGACCGAACACTGACCCTGCCGCCCCGCATCCTGGGGGGCGATGCGGTGGGCGAAGGCGGGAAGAATTTGTCGGTAGTTAAGATGAAAACGGATGCACAGCAGAGGTATCAGCCGGGATGGTGCTGGGCTTCACGTAACTCCCTGCCAGCTCCTGTCCTCCTCATTGCAGCTACCAGCGAGCTTCAGAGCTCACGCCGGGGCTTGCAGGGAGCTCAGCAGCCTCCTTCAGAGGTCTGCCGGGGGGTGTTAGAGGGACCGGCAGAGAGAAAATCCTCGTTCTCGTGGAGAATTCCTTATTTTCATGGAGCCATGAGAAACCGCACTTGGTTTCTGCTCCTTGCCCAGGTTTATGGGCGTAGCCGAAAATCCAGTGGTTTTATTGAGCCCGCTGCCTGCGCATCGCTCCAGGTAACGAACGGATGGCCGAGGCTCTTGCTGCGCGCTACGTCCAAACACCGCCTTGGAAATCTCAATGCAAATGAACTTTTCAAAGCCCGAAGCAAGTTTCCAGCTACCTGCCACGTCCGCTTTGCGGAAATTTGTTTTATTTATTTCTTCCGACTTGACCGTGTGTGACAGTGTTACCGGCCGCCCTGGGACCTCTGCAGAGAGGCAGCTGGGATGTCTGGGGCTCTGCCCAGCTCCGGCTCCCAGTGGCCAAGTGCTGTCCTGCTCCGGGAGCGCTGGCATCCAGCACATCAGCTGTGCTGCACAAGAGGAGCTTTGCTCGGCCCCTAATCCTCCCAGGAGAGAAGTCTTTGGCCCCAGCGTCACACTGTTGTCGTCAGGCTCCTTGCACCCACGCACCGCTATCCAACCGGGCTCCTCTCTTCCCCCCTCCGCATCTTTGCCCTTCTCCTTGTAAAGCAAATAAATACACTTGGAGGCAGCAGAGCCTGAACGCTCCTCGTTGTTCCTGAGCTGCTTTGTGCTTGGGAAGGTTAACGCCGCTCTCGACTCGCGTGCCAGCCCAGCCCGGCTGCTCCCGGGTGCCCAGATGCACAGCGGCCGCGTGGAAATAATCCGCGCATTGATGGGGCAGGAGGAAGGGCTGCCGCTCCTCCCGCACATCTGCTTTGTGCGGAGCTGCAAGTACAGCTTTCGGACGGCGTAATCCTGCCTTCTGCCATCTGTCCTCGCAGGCATCAAGCCTTGTTGACACAGTTGAGCCACGGATCGGGGTCCTTCCTCCCTGGCGCTCCCCCCGCCCCAGCTCCGGCTTTCTCCTTCCATTTAATCAGATACGTTGAGCCTGTGGCTATGGGGGGAGCTTAGGGCTGATTCTCTAAAATCACCATATCAGCTGAAACCATCACATTTGATATTCCATTTACAATGTTTCCAAGGAAACAAAGGCACAGGACATAAATAGATGACTGTTAAACATTTGCTCGCTCACCGTGGCCCCGATAATTTCCAAGGCAGAAATATGAGTGTTAAACCAACAGCAATAATAAATTTTAATATAGGAAGACCAATATTTTGCTGCAATTAGAAGAAGCGTTCGTTCTGACATACAGGCAGGAAGTGGCAGGTTATTTATCATTCCCACTTTCCATGTACAATATTTCATTTACATAAAGGGCAGCTTTGATTACAACTCCCAAAAAGCCGTGAACTGCCCCTCGCATCAGCAGGGATGCTTGGGATTTACTCACGTGCAGTCAAGTCGCGAGTCCACCTGGAATTCACCGCAGGAGAAGAAAATAATTTATTTCTCCCCAGAAGCAAGCAGCAGATGTGGATTTGGTTAGGTTCAGGTCATTTCTTACAGAAAAATAGCAATGAGAAAGCTCATGGAGCTTTGGCATAAGCCAACAAGATGATGATGAAGCTTGGAGGCATCGTGGTCTCCCAGACGTTCGTGCCAAGCCAGAAGCAAAACCACGATTCAAATGAACTGGGCAGGACTGGAAATACAGATGCACAAATAAGGATTAATCCAGAGTGGGGCACGTATGGGTGATGCTCTAAAACGGAGGGGGAGGCAGTGGTGAGCGGTGCTTTATTCAGTGCTGTAGGGGTATATCCTATAGCCTATCTGTAGGACTAGTCAATCCCCACAATTAGCAGTGACAAATACAATTTACAGTGCTTTACTTGGTCCCGTCTGGGCCCCTACTGGAACTTTATTTCAGAAATTTTCCCCAAGATGCCCTGTTTGTGAGAACATCCTACGAGGACTAAGGGCATCGTAAGCGTATGGTATCATAACCCGAGCTGCCGCCTCAAGATGTTTTTTGGTAAAAACATCTCCAATGTCAAAGGCTGCTTTTCCACGTCCAGCTTGGAGCCGGACACAGCGTAGTGAGACTTCCCTGCCCCGTGTCTTGGAAGGGAGACACATTGGGTATTTACTTGTGGGGCCTTGTGTCTGCTGGAGAGTCACGAATCGGATTGTGTTGTTTCTGGCTTGATTTCTGAGGAGGGGCGCAAGCCCCGGAGAGAGCAGAGCTTTCGTTGACGGCTCCCTGTTTGTGAACAAATGTTATTAAGAAAAGCTGGTTTGCACGCTGAATGGCAAGATAAAGCTGATGTGCTGTACGTTTATTTCTGACTCAGTATTTGCTGGTGTTGTTTTAAAGACACTGGGCAGTGCAACCCTTGGGCTGACCCTGGACTTGCTCCGGTTGTACACAACCACTGCTGGAGGGTCATGCAGCTCTGGAAGGGTCTTCAGTCCAAGTGCCCACGTGTACACGGATTCCGGTTGTCCCTGTGCCCATTAAGCCACTGAACAGCCCTCCCAGAGGTGGTGCAGAGATGGGCACCGTGCTCAGGAACGCACTCATTTGGGAAGCTGGTACATCACTGGCTGCCCCCCGCTCCCCGATTTAGGGATGGTTTCCATCAGGGTAATCAGTGCCTGTCTCTATCTTGGAGGCTGAAAACAGCATCTAAGCCTGGTGTGGAGGTCCCCGAGAGCAGGCTGGAGGAGCTGTCCTGCTTGCTGCCCTGGGAGAGCAAGCTTTGATGCGCCGGCATCGGGAAGATGCTCAGACAAAACCTGCAACTTGCTCATCAGCTTTGGCTTTTGGCTCGAGGTGATCGTGTTTCTGAAACTGCAGAAGCAGGAGCTGAGGCTATAACCCTGCTGGATAAGTCAGCTAATCCCAGTGTTACCCTAAGACTGCTCTAATGTGCTATAATGCAATTAGAGCATCACCAGAGGGCTTTCTGGCTGCGCCTGATTAGACTTGGCTTAGCAACCGTGTGCGGTGCCTGGATGGGTCTCACTGGTGTGTACTGGACCTAAGCCAGTTAAAGCTGGTTTGGGTGTATGGATGATGCACTTGCCACAGAACCGTCTTTGTAGAGTGGCTGGGATCTTCCTGAATTCAGGGTTCCAGATCCTGCTCTTCCCCGTCCCACCCGGTGTCCCCATCTGGCCGTACTTGAACCCCAGTCTCTGCAGGTCAAGCCAGAGGTAATCTGCCCAGTCGCAGGATCCAGGGAATGCCACGTCCTCCTCCTGGGCTTTTCCTTCCCCAAAAGCACCGGCACACAGCTTCCTGGAAGCTTTCCATGGAAATAAGAGGCGTGTTGGGACGCCCTGACATCCCCCAGCATGGGGACCACGGCGTGGCTGGAGGGGAGGGACGTCTGCTGCAGAGAGCTCAGTGAGATGCTTGTCCCTCTCGTGTCCCCACACAGCACTCTCTCCATCTACGGGATCAACCAGGCGGATGAAGCCATCTACCAGTGCATCGCCGAGAACAGCGCCGGCTCCACGCAAGCCAGCGCTCGCCTGACGGTCCTGTGGGCAGATGGGCTGCCCGGTCCTCCGCAGAGCGTGAAGGCTGAGACGGTCTCTGCAACCACCATCCAGGTGTCTTGGAAAGAGCCTCTGCAGAACACCAAGGAGATCATCGGCTACGTGCTGCACATTCGGAAAGCTGCAGGTACGGTGCTCAATGCGCTGCCCAGAGCCTCCTCAGCCTTCCCATAATTTAGCAAGGCGGCCCACTAGGTCCGCACTGCAGTAGGCAATGCTGCCACCCATGTTCTCCGTCATCTCCACGTTTCTGAACGACAGAGATGAGGCAGTAACGGTGATGTAACTACCAAAAGGGTGGGGAGGGTGAAGCTGCGTGGTCAGATTTTGCTGCCCGCTTTAGGTCTCCGGCAAAGCGCACAGAAATAGCAGAAAATGATGTGGGCAGATACATACCCACCTTAGGGACCAAAATTACCACTTGCACCATCCGTTTAGTCTCTTTACGTCTTGCAAAGCCTAACGCCGCTCTGTTCTCTCTTTCTTTGCACTTCAGATCCCGTGGAGATGGAGTATCAGGAGGCTGTTAGCAAGAGCACCTTCCAGCAGCTAGTGACTGATTTAGAGCCCTCGACCAGCTATAGCTTTTATATAAAGGCTTACACCTCCCGGGGTGCCAGCAAAGCCTCAGAAGTCACAGTGGTGAGCACGCTGGGAGAAGGTAAGGAACGCTTTGCGCTTGGACCGTCAGATGCTGAAACCCGCTGCGCGTAGCAGCAGCGCCGGGCACCCCCATACCCACCCCGGGGCGCTTTGGCACGCAGCCTGTGGTGTTGCCGCACCTCGTTCCCGCTGCTCCTCGTACTCCGGGCTGGTGTGTAAAACTCGCTTGTGTGGTTGCGCGGGGGCCGGCTGGTTGCCTCAGGCACGGCGTTGCCTCTCACAGCTGATGTTGTGGCCGGGGGCGGGAGCGCAAGTCTGGCTGGTCTCGTGCATTGCGGCTGCTCTGGGCTTTTCCTAAACTGCTTGCTAAATGCAGATTTCCTCTTCAAGCAGCGTCTCAGCATCCTCCAGCACCTCTGGTACTCACAGCTTTTACTTGATAGGTACCACATTTTTCTGAATTTGAATTTTTTCTGCTCTGCGGTGGGGAAATCACGCTAGAGCTGAGCTGCCTTGACCTACGAGTCCCCGCCTGCCGTTTCAGTGAGAAGTTAGGGTGACCTCCAAGATTTTTTTCCTGACTTGGCCTCCCAGCTGCGGCCACCAGTTAGCTTCCCTAGTAAGAAAGCTGGGTGCTGCAATGTGGGATCCTTGCACACAGACACCAGACGGAAACCACAGCCCCAGCCGGCATTTTAGGAACGTTTTCCTGGAGACTCACGTACCTCTTCAGGGTTTCTGAGTCCTGGCTTGGCTCACATACCGAAACTAATTTCTTAGGAGCGTTGCATCGTTCTCATGAACGCTCAGTAATTCTGAATTTGCAGCAGAGAGGACCTCGGGTGCGAGGATGTTCTTTAGGATCAAATGAAAGAGTGTGTTGGCTGAGGTGGGGGATCCAGCTCTCATTCCGTTTTCAGCCCTTGCAGATGTTTGCTACAACATTTAAGCAACGACACCAAAAAATCCTCGCCCTGCTGGGTTGTTGCCCTGCAAGTTTATTTTCCTTGGTGCTCTGCAGGGGATCGGTCACCCTTGGAGTTTGTTTTTCCTTCCAATTTAGAGAGACAAGGATGGACTAAGGCAGAACTTGAAAGTCGTTGACCCAACGCTCTGAGTTCAGCTACTGGAGCTACAAGCCAGCCATGCTTCGCAGAGCTTGGTGTTTCTGCAGAAGTCTGGGTCAAGCGAGAGAGGACTTTTTGTCATTATTACCTTCAGTCATGGCAGGAATAGTTAGGTATCTGGTAATGGGATCATAAATTTCCCGTCTCTCTGAAGTTTCAAGGCATCACTGTCCTGCTCTCTGCTATACCCTGTAAAAAAGGCTTGTCCTGCGTAACGGAGCTTCAGCAATTAGCTCCACGTTCAGGACGGAGAAGCTGGCCTGGTTAAGATCACTCAACCCCAGCTTGGGTTTGCCTTGTAGGGAGATGAAGAGAGATTTAAAAGCCCCAGCTCTGACTTGATTTGTTTGCTTTGCTTCGCTTTGCTCGGGTGCCTGTTGCTTTCCGCTCACGGAGGTGAGAGCGGCTCAGGGAGCTGGGATCCAGCGGCTTTTGTCACCAAGCGAAGGTTTTGCTGCAGATTTGCCTCTTCTCACAGCCAAGCCGTTTCACCCCGTGCCTTCCTGAGGCACTGGAGAGCTGTGACCCCCCACCCCCCCACCCTGGGCTCGGGGAGCCCCTGGATCTGTGCTAACAGCCTCGGAAAGGGATGGGATTTCCCCGACACGCCACGTCTCGGTTTTGCCATCGCGGCTCAGCGCGACGTGCGTGAGATGTGTGCAGAGATGGACGCGAAGCCCCATGGTGGCAGGGTGTCCTGTGTCACCACGCTGCCGTGTCCTGCTTTGCCTGGAGAGGACACGGTGGGTGCATCTGCCGGCCAGGGACGGCTTGGCGGAGCCGGGACAGCGCTTGTCGGAGCGGCCAGCAGAGATGCTGCCAGCCGGAGACTGGTCTGAGTGACCGTGTTATGCTGGTGTTGTCCGGAGGAGGAACGTGGTGGAGGTACCGAGGAGCAGGGCTGGTTTCGGCTCGGGGAGGTCGGCTTCTCAGGGCTAGGGATATGCTGAGAGTGCGCTTGGCTGAAGCCTCCGATGCTTTCTACAAGTGCGGTGCTCCTTCCTTGGGGCCAGTGGTAATTTTGGATGGAAAGTAGAAGGGAAGATGCCGTAGGGAAACTACGCAAGTGAACCTTGTCCTCCATAAACCTCTTGCTAGGAAGGTCCTCGTGTCTCCTCCCTGTTGTTCTCCTTTATGCCGTTTCACAAATGCCGTGGTATTTTAAATCTCAGACTCTCTCCGCTTCGTTAAGCAGCACACACTCCTTGTTCTTGTCTTTTAATGCTTTTTAGGGTTTTCTCCAGGACTTTTTGACATTTCTCTAGGGTGAAGACCGTTCCTTTAGTCATCTTCGGCTAAAGACGCCTTCAAGAAGAAAGTTGAAATGACCTGGGGAAAATTCCAAACAGCACGGAAGAGGAAAACAAGTATCCCAGCCCTTAGCATGAGGGAGATGCCTCACTTATAGTAGATCCATATTATGTCTTCTATATACTTCTGTGAAGCACCTATACACTGGTGTGTGTGCATACATTTATACACACACACAGATATACTCCACCTGTATACACTTATTTGTGTAATAACGTTATAAACAGCACATGCATTCTGCGAGTGCATACATATAATCAATATTATACACACATATATATATATACTCAAAGTTTGAATAAACACTATATATTCCGTACTTTGAAGGAGAGAGATTCTTGTGGTTTTTATTAAATGTAAGGCTCTGCAACCATAAAATAAAGCCAACTCTTCGCAAATCAGGATGGCCCACATCAGTGTTTCTTTGTCCATGGGATAATGCGATTTCCCTTTCCGTGGCGTTTTCACCCGTGATTTGGAAAATGATGCTTTAAGCAAGGGTCCAGCTTCTCAGAGGGGGGATCCAGACAATTCCTGATTTTGCCCTAAAGGGAACTGGGAGACTTCGGGGGGAAAAAAAAAAAAAAAGAAAAAAAAACCGTATTAATTGGATTGCAAACATATGCAGCCTTGGGAAGAATGGTACATTCTGGTATAAATAGAATTTACTCTGTGTTTTGCACCCAGAAATTGCTAAGCACAGCCTTCCCGTCAATGAAATCAGAACAAATCCTAGCAAGAAGCAGCGCTTCAACCCGTTTTTTCCCATTGGCAGCGCTCAGGCAGGATGGGATCTCATTAACCTGGCCGAGGACGGCTGCTCTCTGAGTCTTTCCTCCTGAACCCACACGGAGATGCTCACCACCCAGCAGGGACTTGTTCCTCTCCCCGTGCTTATTCGGTGGGTGTCAGGCAAAACCCCTGCAACCTGCAGGAGAGCATCTCTTTGGGAAGAGACGGCGTTGCCCAGACCCTCCTGCTCACCAGGAGAGATGTCCTTCCTTCCCCCGAGTCTCCTGGTGGGAAAGCTTGAGCCGCGGGTGCCTGGGAAAAGGCAAAGCGTCATGCTGTGCCGTTTCGCCTGCACCGTTAAATGGAGGAAACGGCCTTTTTAGCTCTCGTCAGTCTTGGATTGACGCGGCCAATCCGCTTTTCACCATCGCTCGCTAAGTGGCTGTGCTGAAGTCTCTGCCAAAGGACACCGGCAAGGCCAGGTTTGCTTTCCTCATCCTTTAGAGCCCCTTTGGGGAAAAACAAGACAAAAAAGCAGCATCAGTTCAATTCAAGCCGAGCAATCCTTATATTTGGGAATTTCCGAGCTTGTAATCATGTGGGATTGGAAAAATAGCTCTGTCTCAAAGCTTGGAGGCTGCTGGAAGAGCAGGGCTGTTGTTCCGCTGGGTAATTTTGCTGCAGGGTTTAGCTGATACAGCAGTGCCCAAAATCCCTTCTCCCTCCTGGGCAGGGCAGAGCCGGCAGCGCCCGGTGGGGGAGCGTTTGGCCTGGGGTTGTTTTGTGGAAACGAGGTGGAGGGGAAAAAAAAAAAAAAAAAAAATCATCGGTGAAATGTCCTGCTGAGACACGTCTCTGCGTTGGTGCGATCGGTGTATGAGAAAGGGAGGGAGAGGGGAAGGAAGAGGCTTGGGGGAAACGTGTTCCTGTGTGCCCCAGCACCGCACAGGGCTCAGGGGCAGGGTTTGTGCAGAACCAGCTTTGGAAAACCCAGCTACCTCTATCACCAGAAAATTGGCTTTGGTTTGCAAACCTTTGCCTTTCAGCCCAGGATGATGGGGCAGGATGGGGCTGAGCAGCTTTTTGGGGAGGGAGAGAACGGCCGTGACCCGCTGCTGCAGCGCACCCCCAGAACAAGGGCAGGGTTTGGGGATATTGGCTGGTGGGCATCCTGGTGGTCCTCGAATCAGGAATCTCGGTGACACTGGGCAGCAGCAGGGACATCTTCCCAGCTAACCCCCCCCCCGTGCGCCCCTAAGGCCAGGTAAGTGCCTGCCCACCAAAACAAGCCAGCCGCAGCTGCGCAGGGATCTCGGGCTGCTCAGGTATTTAGTGCATTAATGAAGATGCCCCGTTTCTCTCCGAAGTCCCCAGCACAGAATCACAAACCTCCCTCCTAAAGCCAACGGGGAGAGCAAGCTCCCGCGCATCCTGCAAGCCAGCGCAGGTACCTAGCGCGCTTTTAAGACGGATGTCTCCGGCTCCATCCCTTCTGGTTCTTTCCTCCCTGGGGGATTAATCGAAAAGGTCCTCGCTACCATCAGGGCGAGGGCAGAAAAGTGGAATTTGGGAATGCATCGCCAAAGTTGCTGCATTCCTGCCCTGACCCGACGGGGCTGAGCATCAGGTTGCAACTGCAGTGTAAAAGTAGCCTGTGTGCTTGCTGAACCCAGCATAGGAAAACCTTGGAGAGTCCTACAGCTCCCTGGAGAAGTTCAAAGGTGTTAAACCAGCATCTGGCCTGATCTGATTTTTCTCAATCTCATCTAGCACGTTCTTTGGTGCAGTGACCACAGGGAAGGGCTGCTGGGGAATTTCTCATCACGCAAACTAAAAAAAAAAAAAACCAACAAAAAACCCGTGCAACCCACTGTCTTTCTCTCTCTGTTTCAGTCCCAGCCATGCCGTCCCTCTTTATTAAAGTCATTAACAGCACCACCGTCCGGGCTACGTGGGAGCCCTCCATCAAACTGGGCCAGCACGAAGGCTTCAAGCTGTATTACCGCAAGGTCCACCTCTCCCAGTACACGGGTCCGGTGCTACTGCCCAGCAACGTAACAGCGTACAACATTACCCACCTGGGTGAGTACGGCGACAGCTTGATCCCTGTCCCCTCCTGACCCCGGGAAAGCTCGGATGTGTTGCACGACCATTAAACGGGAGATGCCGCAGCTCTCCCCCAGGTTTTTGGGGTGCCTTCCCAGTAGCAGGTACTTGTTTGCAGCAGCTTGTGGGTATTTGGTCAGATGTTTTCCTAACTAAGCATCGCTTGGGGAGGTACCGCTAATGATTAAACCTGAAATGCCCTTCTGGTGTCTTCTTCAAAACAGATGCGTCGGTGGTGTATGAAGTCAAGCTCCTCGCCTATAACCAGCACGGGGATGGAAATTCAACTGTCCGCTTCGTGTCCTTGAGGGAAACTGTGGAGAGGACAGGTGAGACGGGACGTTCGTCCCGGCGGTGGTTTGTGCAAACCGCTTTGCAGAGAGGTGGCGAGGCCGGACACATCCCCCAGGCACCCGGGGCTCTACCCCACCATCTCATTTTCAGCCACTCATTTATTTTCAGCGTCATAAATAACGATGAAGCAAAACTCTGCGGGGCTGGGACCACCTGGTGCTGGTTGAGGTGGCTTGCACCATCCTCGTTAGCCTTCATTAGCCTTAGCGAGCTGACACCCCTTCACAGCACAGGTCAACCTGGTGACTTTTTCACCGAGGTGGAGAAGACAAACCAGCTGTTCCTGTAATTGCCAGTTTTGTCCCCATGAATACGAACAAACCCCCTAAGCTAAGAGCTGCCCATCCTCGGGTGGGACGTGGGGCACGGAGCATCTCCGCTCTCCTGGAGCTCTCCTGGATAATTTGACCTTCGCTGGTGCCGGGAAGGGAGGACGCGATGGCTTTGGAAAGGAGAAGGGCTGCAGAGCACGAGCACTGCGTTATGTGGCAGAAAAAGGGGAAATCTCTAGAGGGAATCGCTAACTGATCACACCTTTCCTATTCATCTACGTGTAAAAAACATCCTGCTGCTCTTGGAAGCCTTTTAAGCCTTCCAGTGGGAATATCTTCAAGAGACAGTTATTACTGCGCTGTCTCTGTTGAAGTAAATACTAATCTCGTTGGCATCTGCCTGCTCGGTGCTTCCCATCAGGTACCAGCCTGCCTCTCACCTCCCACCTCGGGCACAGGGCGTTGTAAAAATTAACATCAGGGTCTTTTTTGTTCATTAATTGTGTCTAATAACAGCAGCCCGGGTAATGGGGCTGCCTCCCTACGGACCTTCCGGCCCCCCGCCCTGCTCTGCTCTTCCCCTTACACGGCTCCCAGCACCACCCCGGCTCCAGCTTTGGCGCTGGGCTCCCCAAAAGCTGGAGGAGCAACAGGGACACAGCACCACTGACCCCTTTTCCCTTTGCTTCTGGCAGTGCTGAATCCCCCTTGCGATTGCATGAAGGACGAGCAGAACAATAAAACCTCCACAACCGGCATCATCATTGGGATCCACATCGGCGTCACGTGCATCATATTCTGCGTCCTCTTCCTCATGTTTGGGTACAGAGGAAGGTAGGAATCGCTCACGCCGCCGCTCACGAGGGGTGCTGGTCCCTAATGCCGTGTGGGTATCCCTGCGGGGGTCTCACACCCCCAGTGGGATGACGGGCCGTTTCCCACGGACATCTCAGCATCCCGCGGCGTGCAATTGCGCAGCCCGGCTGCCGTGAATGCCGGGTGCTGTTTGCAGCACGGCTCCTGCCTCCTCCTGGGCACCCAGACCCAGCGGGCTTCTCCGAATACGCCCCATCAGCTCCGGTCCCCATCGAGGGACCTGCTGCTTCCCGGGAGCAGCACCGTTTCTGCTCTGGCAAGATCCTCCCTGTGAACCAAGAGCCCTTTCACGGCGAGGGGAAGAGTCGTGCCTTTGCACGAGGGATTTAAGGAGTGAAGGAACGTGGCGCAGGGATAAGGCAGACTCGGGGTATGGGGAAGGGAGGGGGGGAGGCACCAGCTCTGCTCACCCTTGGGCTCCGTCTCTTTATTTTTCAGGCTGCTGATGTGCAAAAACGTGCAGGAGCAGCTGTCAACCCCGCAGATCCCCAGGAGCCAGCGAAATGCCACGGGCCTCGTCCTGAACGGAGCCGCTCGCAGGGACAGGGACGACCGGGACTTGAATGGGAAGCAGCTGGACATGAACGAGCTGGAGCGGTTATTCCCAGCATCCCCATCCCAGGAGCAGCAGGATAAGGGAATACCGGTAAGTCCAGCGGGACGGGAACGCGCCGGGGAGATGCAGACGCGGCTGCGTGTCTGAGAGCATCGGTGACCTGCCACCGTCATTGCATTGTCCCCTTCTCTCTCTCCAGGCGGCTCACAGCCCGCCGGCCGCCCACGACGACACCCAGATATCCGCGCTCCCTCTGGATGAGTTCGGCATCATCGAGGAGCGGCCAGACCCCCTCCCGAAAAGCCCCGCAGCTCCGGCTCCCGCCCACGGTCCCGCCAATGAAGGATAAAACTGCCAAGACTCGACCCCTCTTGTAGGAGTTACCAGAAACCAAACCCGCGGCTGGTGATGTCTTTACAACGAGTCGTCAATCTCAGGTCAATTGAAGATTTCTACGGTCTGATTGTTATTTTTTTGTTTTGCTTTATTTTTATATATATATATAAATATATATATATATGTATACAGCCTTTTGGAAACTGTGAAGTTTATCTTCTGACCTCTCTCGGGCCTCTCGGTGCATTTCTTCCGACGATGGCTCTCTCGAGACTGGTCACGATGGATTTTCCGCGCAGCTGCTAAGTAAAAGACTCCTTGGCAGAGTTTGGCAAACTTTCCCGTCTCTGACAGACTGGGGATACGGTGGAGCCTCCTTCTCTTGGCATCCCAGACTTTTTCCTGATCAGCAGCTTTAGGACTACTTTTTGGATCTATTTTTTATTTCCAGAAGACTGGATTCGGAGAAATCCTTCTAACTTGACTCCAAAAATCGAGGCCCGGGAAGGCCGTCTCTCCGTGGATTTGATGATTTTGTACACTTTCGCTATTTCTCAGGATACTTTTTTTGCTGATTGACTCGAAAGGATATGAAAAAAAAAAAAGAAAAAAAAAGATAAAAAAAAAAAAGAGTGTGTGTGTGTGTGTCAAAGGATGCCTGCCTGAGGGCTACTGAAAGACTTGGACAGACAACCCGAGTGAACTCAGAACCTACCTCAACCGGAATGAATGTCTTCTGGGAAGCAGAAATACCTGCGTCTTCCTTCGTGTTCAAAAAAAAAAAAACAAAAAAAAAAAAGCAAGTAGCGTAGCACTTGGTCAGTACAAGCTTGGTCCTACCTCAGCAGTCACGCTCTGTACCTGGCGCCTTGGTGGTTTGCTTGTCGTCGTTCCCATGTAAAGCACTTCCAAACCTTGAAAGCAATGTTCTACCTCAAGCGTGATAGAAACTCGCGCGCGTGCGTGTGTGTGTGTGTGTCCTCTTCTCTCCCCTAATTCCTGCCTCTCCCACCCAGCCCTGCGCGAGGCACGATGCTTCACCAGTGTTATGAGCTTTACTTTTAGGCATGTCGCGGGGCTCCGGTGTGATTTTTTTTTTGTGTGTGGCAGCGATTCATATCGTGGGGTTTTGGGTTTTTGGTTTTTTTTTTTTACTTTAAAGACTGTTGGGGCTCTCACAGGCCCGCGGCTCGATGCCCCGTGGGTTGCTGTTGCTCTTGCAGGGCTGATTTGGGCGCTGGTGGGGGTTGCCTCGGTCCATCCTGGGCGTATTCGGGATGGAGCGGGGCACCCGGGGTGCTGGGATGCCCCGTCAGCGTGCCGCTTCCCCAGGCTGATTCCCAGCAGGATGATTTATGGCATGTGCCAGCACGAGCAGCGTAACACACCCCCCCCCGGGAGGTGGGAACCTGGACGTCACCACCTTGTCCCTTCAAAGCCCACCCCGCACCCATCAGGAGCGCCTACGAGGAAACCCTGGTACAGCACTTCCAAAACCCCTTGAGATGCTACTGAGCTGCTCCCAGCTCCTCCAGCGTGTTTCCAGCTAGCAGGAGATCATCCGAAGGATGAGCTGAGCCGAGAAGGGCTCACTTCCCTGGGAGGGACGAGGCGAGGAGAGCTCCCGGGTGGCGATGCGGAGCGGGGCCCCGAGCCGGAGGATGCTGGGGGCTGCCGGCAGCCACCCCTTCCCCATGCCCAGGGTGGGCAGAGGAGCTCCCGACACCAAAGAGAGGGTTTGTGCGGGATTTCCCCCTCCAGGGACCAACCGCCAACGTGCCACCATGGGTTTTGGGTTGTCCTGGCGCGGCGCGGCCTCGTGAGTTGGTGCGTGACCGGTGTTGTCCGCGGGGCGAGGTGGGGGCACGCGGGGGGGGGACGTCGTCCAGCCGGTGCCGGAGGGCAGCAGCCCTTTCCCCGCCACGTGGGTTGGTTAAAACCGGGCGAACGTGAAGGTTGGAACTCTTTGCATAGGTGGTGGTAAATCAAACATCGCCGCATTTGCAAGGACAAGTGAAAGGAATCAGGAAAGGAAATGAGATTAAGTTTGTAATAGTTCTATTTTTTTAAATGGTACCGGTGGGAGAGTCTCTGGTGTCCGAAACATCCCCCATCGCCTTCCCATTTGGCAACGGGATGCTACCCAGAATTGTGTAAATAATACAATATACAGGCCCATAAGGCAGGCGTCTCTTCCCCTGTGCTGGGTCCTGGTGCTGGGCTGGGCTAGCTCTGAGCAGGACTCTCTCCTTCCAGGGCAGATCATCCAGCTTGCCCCAAGCAGATGTAACGGCACCGACCTCGAGGGCAAAGAGCTCTGGAGGCTCCGTGTTCGTGGCCCTCTCCCATTAAAATTCCTCCTCCTGTAGACATCTTGCAGGACAGAAAAAAATGTGAAGGGTTAAACTTCTGTAGTAAACCCCCAAACAGCCTCTCCCCACCCCACCAAAGAGGCCGACAGACCCATTCCTGCTCACACCCGCCGTGGGGGGATGCTCCCTCCCGCGCGATCCTGGGTCTGGAGACAGCCCGGGAAGGGACCGAGGGGAACGGTGCTGGTGGCACCACGCGAGACCGGTAGCACTGCCCAGCCCGTCGTGGGAGCGGGAGGATGCTGGGGCTTGGAAAGGGCAGGAGGGAGGAGGAGACGCCAAACGGCTCCGGTTATAACCTCCTATCAAAGAAATCCCAATCTCCTCCTGCCATCCCGCTCCAGCCCAGATTTTATTGTGGGTTTTGTTGGGGTTTTTTTTTTTGTGTGTGTAACGCCGACGTTCACATTGAATAAGTACTGTTGCCAAAGTGAACACAGAATTTAGACTAGCTTTCAGCTCAGACTTCCTGGAGCTGTGAACATGCTATTAATTTAATATCATATTATTGTGATATTGTAATAGTAACAAGTATTTGTCACTACTTCCTTTTATTAAAGGGAAATGCTGTGCCATTTGACTAGTTGAAATACAATAGTATGTCAAGAATAGAGCTTTTTCTTTTTTTTTTTTTTAAATAATTATGCAGAAATGTAATGGCTTAAACCAATGCAGATTATGTGTTGGTTTGAGACGGTTGAAGATGGATGTGAATCTTTAAAGACTATTTTTTAGATGTTTAGCTTTTCCTCTTTTTTGGGGTTTCTTTTCCGCTCTTGTCAATCCGTACCGTTGGGAACCTAACATAGACGGTTGTGGCAGGTCAGCCCCCGAAGGGATGAGGCTGAAGTCTGGAGATCCAGCAGGAGGACACGGTCTGCCCTGAATTATCCAAGCCTCCCAAGTCCACAAAGCTGGGCAAAAAACCCCTGGATATGGCACATTCTGGCTTTACGCTGTGGAGTGTATCTAGCTGCCACTTCGCTGGAGAACCGACATGTAACAGCCCTTCTCACCATTCATCGATGTCTGAGCTGGGCTGGAGACAAAGCTGTGCTGACCAAAAACTTGGGAAAATATCACCTGGAGTGTGTCTGGGCTTTAATCTGTAAAACCAGAAGGAAAAAAATTTTTAAAAAAAGAGCTTGTGGTTGGTTTCAGCATGGGGTACAGCTTCAAGTCTGTCCTTGGTTCATCCAAACTCTTGCCTTGTGTTTGAGGGAAACTGATGGATTTTCAGTCTGTGCTTGGGGCGCAGTTGTACTTGCGTAGACACGTTGTACTTGGGTAGACGTGTTGTACTTGGGTAGACGTGTTGTACTTGGGTAGACACGTTGTACTTGGGTAGACGTGTTGTACTTGGGTAGACACGTTGTACTTGGGTAGACAAGTAGGACTGCAGGTCCTTGTCTGCTGCCAGTGGTTTGGATGCGGTTTTACAGGTGTCAAAAATGCTTCTCCCGGGTCTTCCATGAGCACGTACCTGTTTTCATGGAATCAGAGACATCTTCAAAGGATTTCCCTTCAGGCCTGGGCCAGGCTGTTGGTTGAACAGGAGCATTCCTGCTCTGGGAGCGTGTCCCCGTGCCGCTGGCAGCCACCGTGGCAGCATCCCAGGAGAGACGAGCCCTCCTGAGCCATGGGGCAAAGCTCCGCTGCATCCGCGGTGCAAACCCACCGGCCACCAAACCCACCACCACGCGGGGCCAGAAACAGGACGGGGTGTGCGGGCGTGGGGCCACGGGACCAGAGGGCTGAACCAGCCGGACCGTCCCAGGGGTCATTCCTGGTGCCTTGCACCCATCCTCACCCGCTGCCGGGGATCAGCTAACAGCAGGATTCCCTTCGCCCCGGTAGCTCATTGATACATCTCAAACATTTAAGCAACAGCTTGACAGCTTTCTTATTTCTTCCCCCCCCCCCCTTTTCTTGATGGGAGGAATCAGAGAGTTTTATCCGGAGATAAAACCACTGGATAACGGGCAGATGTTGGATCCGGTGCGAGCTGCTGGCAACTGCCCGCGTTTGGGGTAGGAATCTCATCCTCTAGTATTTTTCCAAGGAAATAATTCCACTAATTCAACTCGCTGCCTTTTCGGGGCAGATCCAAAAAAAACCCTCTTGCTTTTCTGGCTGTGGTGAGATGAAATTACAGCAAGGAATAAAGTATCCAAAAACTGATTTTTTTTTTTAAATTTTTTGATTTTATTTTTTAATTTTTTTTTTTTTTTTGGTAACCCATAATGGGCACAACCTATTCTTAGAGCTCTCAAGTTTACCAGAGATGGCTGCTACCTCAGGGATAGTATCCACGTTGTCTTTAGTTGAACAGGGAATAGTTTTATGCTGTGACAGGGTATTTTTCACACTGTTGGATTCAGGTATTTATTTGTCTACCGTATCTTTCTTCCTTGTTTTGTAAAGATGCTGAAATATTTAAGTGCTGGACCAGTTTGGGAATTTTAAAACTTCCACCCAAAATTATACCAAGGGACTGTACATTTTAAGTTGGCAATAAAAGAGGAGAGAAGCTACGAAGCGTTGTCGCTTCCGGATGGTGAAGGGATGATTTTTTTTTTTTTTTTTTGCCGCCCGTGGGGTTGTTTCCCCGGGATAACCATCCCACGGCATTTCGGGGTGCGGGGCGGGGGGGGGGGGGGGGGATCGGTGCGGTGTCTGAGCCCTCTCTGAGCTGACTGACAGCGCTTAAGTCTGGGAAGATCGGTTATATATATATAAAAAAAAAAAAAAGGAAATTCGAAGCTTATGAAAATAAACGGTGGCGGCACGGGGGGAGCTACTTACTTACTTCATCTGTGCAAACAGTATTTGGAAATCTATCCCTCCCCACGCTGCGCCCCGGAAGGCAGATTAAAGATCCTAGCTGGCAACTTGATGCCTGCTCATTTATTTCCCTCCCCTGCCAAATTAAAAAAAGGGAAAGGAAAGGAAAAAGATGCTTGGGCTGGAGCCGCAGGCAGGGAGATGGTTACACGGGGGAAGCACCAGCATCCCCAGCCGAAAGCGCACCGAAACCCACCGCGACGCTGGAAATGGGTGAAACGGCTCCGGGATTCCTCCCGGAGCAGAGTCTGAGCTTCAGCGTCGTGTAACGAGGAGGAATGGGGCCGGCGCAAAGCCCGGGGAGCTGGGGAAACGCCTGATTTCACGGGGCTTTGGATCAGGGTCTTACTTACAAAGCAAAGAGGGATTTTACTTCGATTGTATTTCCATCATTTAAACTTGCAATATCTTTACGTTTGTAATAAAGTAATAACAAAGGCGATGCTAAACCTTTGTCCCAGTCCTCTTCGGGAACCAACCGTAAGAGTAATATTAAAAACCCAAATTGCAAAGCACTTTTCTACTGTTTATTTTCTACCTTTCTTACTTTGAACTGTCTTGATATTTGAAATCCCACTGATCCTACGATTGTTAGCTCTGTATAAAAAAAATATAACATAAAAAAACCTTTTTTTTTTTTATAGTTTGCTCTGTTTAGATTTTAGCCCGTGGCTACTTGTACAAGAAAAATAAAGCTAGAATAAATGAGCTCGAGCGGTTCAGCCTGAGTGGTGCTTTCTTCATGCGCGGCTGCGGCACGGGGACTGCGCGGGGCGGCTCGGGGCACCCACGCTTCATGCGGAGGGCTGGTGAATTTGGCTCCGCTCAAAGAGCAGCCTCCAAAATGTGGTTTATAAGGGCTGAGGAGCCTTTTTTTTTTTTTTTTTTTCCCCCCTCCTTCTTTGCTCATAAAGCCCAGGCCAAGCCGTCAGCGGAGGCGGGCTGTGTGTCGGGGGCTGCTGGTGGCTCCATGGCAGCCGGGGCGGTGGCCGAGACGAGGAGCTCCGGGGTCACGGTACGACACCGTGCTTGGAGGTGCAATTTAATTTCCAGTTAATCCTGGCTCTTCCTCAGCTATTGCTGCCGTCTGCTTTTGTCATCGCCTCGGGTGCTAACGGGGCATCGCGTTACCTGGCGGGTCTTTGCAGAAACCCCGGATTAAAGCCACGCTCCGGCGGGAAAACAGCCCGGCTGCAAACTGGTCTGCGATGGCCGAGGTGGGACGAGCATCCGGATGCGCCGTCCCCAGCCAGAAAGTCCCTCCCAGGACAAAGGCGGCTGCTGCCACCGGTCGCTTCAGAAGGGACCCGAGCTGCAGAGAAGCCCTTCTTCCACCAGGCAATGAGTTTGCCAGGTCTCTACCTGGCGTTGCCGAGACACGAGTGGCGGGTGCGCTGGTGGCGACGGGCTTGTAACAGCCAGCAGGTACCCCGCCGTGAAACCTGAACACCCGGCGCTCGAGCATCCCGAGGGGTGCTGATGCACCCGATGCTCTGAGCATCCTAACGGCGACACAAACGGTCTCAGCCCCCCCCATAAAAGCTCCCCCAAGCACGCGGAGGGATTTGATGCTGGGGCGGGGGGGGGATGCAGGGGCAATTAGCTGCTGCCGAAAGTAATTACCTGCCTTGCGAGCGAGGAGCGGTGCATGGGACTTTCCCGGAGGAGCCGGCATCTCCCTGGTGTCAGTGGCAAAGCCCATCCCCAGCAGCCCCAGGCCAGGTTGCTTTGGGAAAATACCATTTACCGACAAGTTGGCCGGAGGAATGGCCCCGTCCTCTCCTGCTGCTGCTGCTGCTCGCGGTGCCAAAGGACAGCCAAGGCAAAGGGCCTTGGGGAAGCGAAGCCGAGCCCAGCAGCGCTTTCTAAAGAGGGTTTCAATAAGCAGGTGAGTGAAGAGTCACTTCAAACAACTCCCCAAAGCTCTTGAACCTGCTAAATTGCAGCGTGGATTGTCTAAATATATACTTCATAATAAATACAAGCATAAAACCTGATTTTATTTCCCAGTGGCAACACAAGAGGTGGGAAAAAAAAAAATAAAAATCAGAGCTAGCTCACTCGGAGGATTTTCGTGTAAGTTCAGTGGAATATGGTGCTTCAAATAGCAGCTGCAGAGTCAAGGTATTGTATAAAGCTTGTGGCTTTCATTAAAAAAGGACCTTCCCTGCCTTCATGGCAATAAAAGAAAAGGCTTGACAATATTAATCTAAAGTCTTAGAAACTAAGGAAATAAAAAAACCCAAGCAATACATTTAAATCGCTTTGATTTTTGGCTGTTGGAAATATTAGCAGTCTCCAAAAAAAAAGCTACCTGAGCATTCAAAACTCATCTTTAATAAAAGAAATGTCCTTTTGACCACGCGCATTCATATTTCTGCTGCAAATGTCTCATGTCAACTCTTCAGCTCCAGAAACACTGCAAAAAATTGTGTTTTCAGCTCTGAACGCTGGGTTTCTGCCTCGGGTATCGCTGGAAAAGATGTTACTGCTAATATCCTAGTTATAACCCTGCCAACACAGGGAAAATTTATAATATCCCATAAAGCCCTAACTATCCAAAAGGTCATTTTAGCGCTAATATCGCTCGGGCATCACCGTTTCATTTTGCTGACACTTTTACGAAGCCACGCTTAATTCCGCCACGGCTGCTGTAAAACCTTTATAGCAACGGTCTCTGCCTCGAAAAATAATCTTTAAAAATCAAGAGCTGGAACGTCTTTATCAGCCGGTGTAGGCAGCCCTGAAAGGCTGCGCCTGCTCTTGGTCCGGGGTCCCCCAAAAACCGGGGCTAGGCACCCCGACCTGCTGCGGACCTGGTCCAGGGAGGGTTTAATCCTCAAATCTGGGTCTCTAGCCCCGTTATTCACAGCCCCGACGCTCACTGCCTTGGCTAAATTAAGAGTCTTCTAATTTCATATGAAACTCTCTCCCTATCAAACCCTCGTCTCGCCCAGAAAGCCATTTCCTTAGTGCTAAAATAGCTAAATTAGTCTTGCTCGGCGTCGTAAAGGAGCTTGTCTTGTTTATTGAGCGATAAATATAAAGGTACAGTAACTAAATTCATCAGTCCCTAAACACAGCTGCTGGGAACGGCCGTTTCCACCATCCAATCTACGATGGCATGAATATTTCAGAGTCCTCTTTCCCTTGGGTGCTCGCCTTATCTCTGGAGCCTGGATATTATTTTCTGCTTTTCAGCTTTTTGGATGTATTGGAGGAAATGTCATTATTTGGACCTGGGTGGATTACAGTTGACTTTCCTAAGCCAATTTATATTGGCAAGCTGCTGTTTTTAAAAACCCCTATAAATCACTCCTATGAATTTTAATAATATAATGTGGTCTCAAACATGCTCCCTTAATACGTGACACACTATTACAGCCGGCAATAGCTCCTCGGGTCGCGAACTCCGTTTTACCGTCGCCTTCGGCGAGCGCCGCGGGGAGACGAGCGATGCCTCGGCCTGAATTATGGAAATACCCGCTCCTGCCCCAAATAGCTCGTTGCGGAAATTGCGATTTAACGGCGTGCAAAAAGCGCGCCTCTGCTCTCGCCACCCTGCTGCATTCGATGTCATCTGCCTACCCAAAGCGTAAAAGGCAGAATTGAATCTTAATTGCACGAAACCCTCATCTAGGGGCTTACCTGGAGCATTTGAAGTGCTGGAGGAAAGGAATGGGGGTGCTGGGATTCGGCCCCTGGTCCCCTCTCCTGCGCTGAGCTCTTGCAAACTCATCACAGCCGCCCGTTGAAGATAGGTTTGAAAGCGCTGTGCTGCCGGGGATGCACCGGCGTGGGTCCCCGCCAAGGGTGCCCTCCAGGCCACCTCCACCTGCCTGACCCCATCTTCCCCAGGGCCCACGGGTGCTCTCCCAGCCCCACATCACCCCATCTTCCCCCAGGGCCCACGGGTGCTCTCCCAGCCCCACATCACCCCATCTTCCCCCAGGGCCCACGGGTGCTCTCCCAGCCCCGCATCACCCCATCTTCCCCCAGGGCCCACGGGTGCTCTCCCAGCCCCGCATCACCCGGTGAGCCCCAAATGCTCCTCAAGGCAGCCCTCGAGACAGCCCCCATCCCTCTGCGGGGTGTCGGGTACCGGTCACGTCACGGTCACCACCGGCAATAATACATTTGAGGCCGTTTAAATAATTTCTTTATCTGAAACTTTGTTTGGAAAATCAGGAATCTCCTCCCTCCCTGCCAAGAACCTGTTCCCAAGGCAGAGGCGGGATCCAGCTCTTGGGGTGAGACCTTAAAAGACGTTGGTGCAGAAATCACCGGGATTAGGACTATTTTCTACTATTTCCCTTACCAAAGACATTAGACACGCACCCAGAGTGCGACCCCAAGCTGGGGCTCACAGCTCTAAGTGGTCCAGAAACTCCCCCACGCCAGGAGATGAGGCCAGCCCTCCTAATCACCTACTGACTTATTTCGACGAGCTCTGCCCTCGTCTTGTGCAAATTATATTAATTTTCTTCCCACCCACCCCCCCACCGCGACGACTGCAGCGGCTGCGTGGTGGGGAGTCACCTCCTGCGCAGAGGGAAAAGGGCCAAGAGGGATTGGGGGGGCGGGGGGTGTAAAAGCCAGGGCAGAAAGGAGACCTTGGGAGACCTTCTTCAAGGACCCGGGTCGTGGAGCATCTCCTGCGGTTCCTCTGGAGGAGCCGGTGATGGGATTCGATGCTCCAATTGTGGTGGCACCGGTGATGTCCCCACCAGTGGGGTGACTTTGCTTGTCCACGTTGCCTGGGTTTAGTTGCAGAGGACCAAAATATAAGAATATAATATGCGCATCGACACGAAAGAGGATCGTTAAGGGATGGACTAATTGCAGGCAGGGGAAAAAAAATAATGAGCCAGACTTTGCTTTTTGGCTTCTGAAGGTAGTGAGGGGTCCCCAGCATGGGATGCAGCAGGATGGGGGCAAAGGGGTGCAGGCACCTCCCCAGACCTTGCAGCCGGCATCGCTGAGCCCTGAAGCAATCGCTGGTTTAATGTTCTCGGGAGGGAAAAAAAAAAAAAATCAAAAAAATCCAGTTTGTGCGGAGAGCCTACAAGCTTTTCAAAGGCTTTCGCTGTGATGATTTACCCTGAAATGTTGTCACGTTCATCATTAATCTATTTTTTTCCCTTTTCTGTAACTTAACCTGCGACAAGCCGACATTGTAAGTGCTTGATTTTCCAAGAATAAATTACAGTTTCATAAATGGTATTTTGCTTCGCTGCTCAATTTGCAAGTGAAATGATGCCAATTGCTTTGTTCACAGGATTTTATCCAGCACGAACAATACCATCCCCAAGATATTTTTTTTTTTAACCCTCGAGTTATTTCCTTATGCCTTGTAACTGGAATACATGGAAAAGCCCACGACACCCCATACATTTTTGCATTATCGACTAACCACGAGCGGATACAAGGGCACATGTGCCTCCGGAACCCCGCGAACGTCGCTCTAGAAATAAGTCACACACAGAGCGCTCCACTTCCCAAAGAGAAAATAATCCTTTAGATTAGAAATATTTACAGGTGACACATGCTGGTTTAGAGAGTCCCCTGGGTGACTTTTTTTTATGCGCGTGATTTAGGATTTGGGTCGTCCCCCCGGTTCCAGCTTCTCAGAGGGGGACGGCCGGGCCACCGAGGACACCCTGGGCATGGGGACACACGGGTCGGGACGTGCCACCGGTAAACCTGGTAAATCCTTTCATCAGAGGGAGGAAAAAGAGGAAAAAAGCCCCTGCATGGAAGATGTTGGATATCACAAGATTTGGTTAACAGTCTTGAGCTTCTCCCAGGACTTTTACAACCTGCACTTTTTGGGGAAACCTTGAAAGAACATGACCTCTTTGGGGAATATTTTGGATGTTATTGGCTGTCCTCTTTTGGTAGAAGACAAAAAGTGAATGGAAATGCTTATACTGGGAATGGAAACCTTGCATTTGAGGTTCTTGCGCTCACCAATACATCTGGATGACTTCATGCAGAGCCTGGAGCTTCATCTCCATCCTTTAGCCCGAGCCACCCCACCAGAGCTGGCTGACTCCCGGTTGTCCTGCCCTTGACAAACCGTTCAACCTGAACCACCAAGCTCTGGACCTGCGGGTTACGTGGGCAGGCAGAGGCCGTACTCACATTTCCAACCGAGAAACTGAGGCACAGAGGAAATATTTGTCTTTTTCAGATCTGAAAATGTGTTTGTTCACATTCCTCCTCCGCTTCCCACCCCGGTTCCCTCGTCCCCCTGGATGAGACCCCAGGAAAGGTTTTTTTAAAGGGTTTTGGGTTGTTTTTTTTTTTTGCTTTTCCCTCCGCAAAATGGATGTTTTAAGACAGTCCCAGACCCTCAGGGGCTTTGGGTTTCTTCCAGCACCGAACGAGGACAAAATCCTCACCGTAAACCCCGCCACAAACCAGAACTGTCACTTTTAGGCCAACCCCGAGAGGCAGCATCGAAATCCCAGAGAAATGAAATAGTCGCAGCCTGACAAAGTGCAAATTGAAAGAAAGGAAGAAGCAGGTTTGTACAATCCCAGCACAAATCCATCCTGCCCGGCTTCGCACATCCGAGTGTGCAGAGACTGATTTTTATCAGACCTCAGAGAATCCACACCAAAACCTTTGACCCCGGACCCTGGGGATGCCCAGCGTCCCTGCTAAGGACATCACTAAATTTATTTTTTTTTTTTTTTTACTGACGTACAATGAGAAAAACAAGATTAAAATTTAAATTTAAAATAATTGACGGGGCTGCTCACTGCAGGTACCAGGAGGACGGGTCCCTCCTGACGCTGTTTCGCCGTGCACGGGGCTGCTGGCCACGAGCTGCGGGCTGCTGCGGGCTGCTACGGGCTGCTACGGGCTATCCGGGCCCGGGCTGCTAACGGCTTTAGGCGGCTGCTAATTGATCCCTGCAGTCACTGTAATTACAGACCTGGATACGGAGGTAAAACGCTGGCAGCCCACGAACTGCTGCGGGAGAGAAATGCAAATCACGGGTGAGCTGCTCTTTGGGTGGGTGATGCTGAAAGTCCCCCCCGCCCAGCCCTGGCCCCCATCGCCGAGGATTTTTCCCATCGCGCCCGGAGAAACGCCGAGGTTTTCTGCCGAAACGTGCCGATTTCAGGAAGGTTTCATGGGAGGGAGGGCGGCTGCTTTGCTCTTATCTATCGCTTTGCATTTTGCCTGCGAGCCCAGGCCGCGCCATCGCACGGCTCCCTGGCTTCGCCCACGCTGCGATGGGCCAACATGGCAGCCCCCGATCAAAAGGTGCCCACCAGAAAGCGCTGGGTATCTTTGCAATTAATTAGACTTAACGACGACCTCCAACAGCATCCGTACTCGCAGCCGGGTGTTGCAGGGTGTCGTACGAGCCACCACAAAGAGCTGCACTGTGTGTGCAACAGGGACACGCTCCGGTCCTTCCTCCTAGCGCAAGGCATTTAATTATTCTAATTAAAACACGTATCCGTAGGTACTTCTCGTGGCAAGGGGCTGCCCAGGGCCGAGGGGGAGTGGGCTCAGCCCCCCAGCTCCTGCCCACGGCCACGGGCTCCCAGCAGGAGCTGGAGAGAGGATGGAGGAGGGAAGGAGAGGGCGTTTGGTTCAGGGATGCCGTTAGAAGTGACAAGGTGTAGGAAGACAACACTGTTTCTCAATAACCTCCTAACCTTCATTAATACCACTGTCACAGCGCAGATGTGCTGCGTTAATTAAAATGAACGGTACACAACAGAGTGGGGAAGAGAGGTGCAATGATTCCGTTATCTCTCCGTGCTTGCACCTCCCCGAGCTTCATCCTTGAGGAGCAGGGAGGGGGTGCAGGGGACCGGGGTGCTGCCGGGACCGGGGGGCTCTGAGCAGGTCCCCCAGCCTGCTGCCTCCCATCAGGGACCTGGTGCCAAAAGCAAGAAGGATGCTCGAGGCTCCATGGCTGCTGATCGCCTCCGGACCCCACGCCGCTGCTACGGCAAAAGCTCTGCGGCCACGAGGGTCCACGTGCCACATCCCCAGAGGGACGCGCCGAGGGCAAGGAGGCCCCTGGGGCCAGGAAAAGCATCCGGCAAAGAGATGAACCCTTCTCTCCCACAATCAGCAGCCGCAAGCAACAGACAGGTACCGACCGACGGCAAATCAAGGGTTTTGCTAAAATGCCTCATCTGCAGAGCCTGTTCCTCCCCTCCTCCCGCACCTCTCCCTGCCTCCGTCCAACAGCATTCCCAAAAGACTAAACACCTTTGGTTTCCATGGCAGCCTGATTTTCAATGAGCATCCTTCAAGTCCTAACCGGAAAGAAAGTGTTTCATTAATGCAGACGGGACACTGGCATCTCCCCGGGGCGACAGTATCCTTCCCCCCAAAACTAGCACCTTCTGCCCACGTTTGGGGTTTTTTTTTTTATTTTAGCAGATTGATGAGAGCCAGCAGCCTTCATCCTGCCGGAGCTGCGGGAAGGGGCTGGCCAGGCGCTGCCGCTCACTCCTGGGAATGGAGTTTGCCTGTGGCCGGGAGAGGGAATCGGGCTGCTTTTTCTTGGAGATTAAATAAAGCGCTGTTGAGCATCGGGAGGAGGCGCACGGAGGTTTCCAGCCCATCGGGCAGGGGACACTGACACCTCCCCGGCTGTCCCCTCCTGAGCTAAGGATACAAATCACCTTGGATTGTTGTTACCACCCAGACTCTGCTCCTCATCTCCCATTTAACACGAGCCCAGCGGTTCACGCGCTCATGGTTTGCCGGTTCTTTTGGGTTTAACCCCGTTTAGCGGCTCTGCCGGGCAGACGGTGCCCGGAGCTGGGACACGGGAAACCAGTGAACCCACGGATTTGAAGCACGGCACTTCAGTCCTGCAGGATTTCGCCAGAAAGTGCCCATCTGAGAGTCAAAGGACCTTCCCCACCAGCCCAGGGGTGTCCGGCACAGGGACATTATGTGTTTGTTACGTGATGTCCAAATAAACTAACGATTAAGCAGGGAACAGTTTTTTGCAGAGGATGCCTGGGGGAGGATGCAGAGCAACCCTGCCCTTCGCTAGCCTGGGACCCTTCAAAGATTTTTTTTTAAAAGACTCCAGGTCACGGCACAGCCCTTGGCCCTGGCTTTTCCCAGCCCGGGGGATAATTGCCGTCCGGCCGTGCCGTACCCTTTCGCTGACCCTGCCGGGGTCCCGGCCGCCCTCCAGAATTTGGCAAGGACAGATATACGGCTGTAACTCAGGGGGCTCCTAAATCAGGTCACGCCGAAACAATAAAGCTTTGTCAGAGGCAAAGAGGGACCGAAGCCGCGGCCAGCCCCGAACGCTGCCGTGGGATTTACTGCCTGCAGATGGGCTGGCGGCTGCGGGTGATGCCACCGTCCATCGCCCCGGGGCGGCACGGGGAACGGGGAGCCGGGAAAGTCTCCCCACAGCCGGGACACTCGGTTTGGTTTTCTGTTTGCACGTGCAGCGACACGTTCGGCTGTAACAGAGACCGGGGCTCGGGAGGTCTCCGGTAGGGAATCGGTGGGATCCGAGTCTCTCAAATGGTCCCAGACCGAGTCCTCTGTCACGGAAAGGAAGGAAGGACACCGCCATGCCATAGGCATGTATTTATCAGGACATATTCATCCCAGAGGCTAGGAACGAGCCACAGGGATACGATAAAGAGCTTGTCCGTGCACCAAGGAGCAGGTCAAAACGCATCAAAGGTAAATGCGGATAAAGCCGGTGCATAGGATATAGCTGAGATAAAAAGGTATTATTTTTTAGAAGATCACCTAATGCAGGTTAATTTTAGTGTACAATGGCTGTGCGCCTTAGCAGCTCCTCCTCCGCTTTTCTGCTTTTGACAGGACAACAGTTCTCCGTTAAAACTCACTTTTAACACTTCAAGCACCAAAAAAAAAAAAATGCCCAACACATTTTTCACTTGCCCAGTGCCAATAATGCCGTCGACACTGCCTGTGGCTTTTTAATAGAAAAAAGCACATTTTCCTAAGCCTTCTGCAAAAGCGGTGCAGTTTTCATACCCAAATTTCAGACCAGCCTGGCCACACTTCTGCAGCCCACGAGCGCTTGCAGCAAAGCCTCCAGCCCTTGCACGAGGCAGCTCTCTGCCAGCATAGAAAACCCATTAAAGCTCCCAAGAGCAGAAACACATTGGAAGCCGGTAACATCATTAAATGAATATTCATAAATTATTTTGCTACATAAACAATATTAATATCACACCTTCCACCTTCAAAAGCCCACTGCAGGCATGGATTCATTAAGACCCCAGACTTCCAGAGAAGACCGCTCGCAGACTTTCGGTTACATTTAAACTCAGCGACTTTATTAAACACTAGCAATATATTTATTTTAATAGAGTACAAAGCCTGGATTTGGCCACCCTAAAACACCACTCGGAGCGCCAAAGCCCCAAATAACCCGATCAAACAAAGCTAATGTGTGCAATATATCTTGGGTGAGTAATATACAGCCACATTTCCTGCTCCATTTACCCAGTTTTAACTACACCTGACCTACTCTTATCCTAATAGAAAACGGCTGCTCTTCTCATTGCCCCGTCCTCCACACATGTTTTTCTGATAATGGCCAAACCTAAATCACTTCCCTTTCTCCTAAGTGCTGGGCACCAGCTGTCTTGTGACATTTAACTACAACAAGTCCTTTTGCAGGACCTCCAGGTTAGTTCCTGGGGCTCCGGACCTCAGTTCCTGGGTCCTGGCTCCATCCCGCATCCGGGCATCAGATCTGAGGCATTAGGGTCACAACAACCCCAGGCAACGTTACAGGCTTGGGGAAAGCTGCCTGGTGGAAAAGGACCTGGGGGTGCTGGTCAACAGCCAGCTGAATACGAGCCAGCAGTGTGCCCAGGTGGCCAAGAGGCCAACAGCATCCTGGCTGGTATCAGGAATGGTGTGGCCAGCAGGACCAGGGCAGTGATCGTCCCCCTGGACTGGGCACTGGTGAGGCCACACCTCGAGTACCGTGTTCAGTTTTGGGACACTCACTGCAAGAAGGACATTGAGGTGCTGGAGCGTGTCCAGAGAAGGGCAACGAAGTGGTGAAGGGTCTGGAGCACAAGTCTGATGAGGAGCAGCTGAGGGAACTGGGGTTGTTTAGTCTGGAGAAAAGGAGGCTGAGGGGAGACTTATCACTCTCTGCAACTCCCTGAAAGGAGGTTGTAGCCAGGTGGCGGTTGGTCTCTTCTCCCAAGAAACAAGTGATAGGGCAAGAGGAAATGGCCTCGAGTAGTACCAAGGGAGGTTTAGATTGGATATTAGGAAAGATTTCTTCCCCAAAAGGGTTGTCAAGCACTGGAACAGGCTGCCCAGGGAAGTGGTTGAGTCACCATCCCTGGAGGTATTGAAAAGATGCGTAGACAAGGTGCTTAGGGATATGGTTTAGTGGTGGACTCAGCAGTGCTAGGTTAATGGTTGGACTTGATGATCTTAAAGGTCTTTTCCAGCCTAAACAACTCTATGATCCCTGTCCCGTGGGATTTCCCTGCTTGGACTCACCCAGGAGGTACATTGAGGAAAACCTGGGAAACGCCCCGGTTCTTGGTGCCACTGGCTTTGCAAACCAACATCTCGCTGCATCGGCGGGGATGATGCTTGAGAGCACGCACGATGCATCAGCTCGCGCTGGGGTGAGAGGTTCCCCCAAACCTGCGAGCGTCACGTTGCAGAGCAGGTTCAGTTTTGGCAGGGAAAAAATCGGGGGGGGGGGGGGGGGGAAATCTGCTTCCAACGGTGTTTTTCCTCCCCGTGGAGCTTAGCTCGTAGTGATCCATCGAGGTGGATTTAAAGCTTCCTGAGCAGCATGCTTAAACGGCCAATTTGACCAAAAAATGTGCTTGATTCACAAGCGTTTCTCCAGTGCTGAGAAATCACAGCTATATTTCATTATTGTTACTAATTGCTATAAAGTATTACGGGGAGGTGATGGCACAGGCAGAAAGAAATATATACCATTTGCAGTATATTGACCCTGGAGAAAATTTCCCAAGCTTGCTTAGGGGTGCAGAAATCGGTGCTTGGTGCAAATAAATGAGCAAACGCATTTTCTGAAGGAATTAGCGCATGGCACAAGCAAATTGCAGCAATTGTCTCTCTCCTTTCTAAGAGCTGAATTGCCTCTACAATTCCCCATCATTTAGTTGCATAAATCTTGCACAAATAAACCGGCAATTTGCATATGCACAGAAAAGAAATTATAGAAACACAAGGAAAGAAGTTATATTTTTTTCCTTCTTGAGCTGGAAATAAATATGCATTGCTTACTGCCTAAGCTGTGTTTGGCTCAGCTCAGAAATAAAAATTTAGGAAACCCTTTAATTTTCAATAATAAATACATATCAGAGGATGAAAAAAATAATTTGTGGCATACAGAAGCCCACAGTTTCTGGGTTGTTGCATCACGAAGCGCGACGGCGGTGGCGGCAGAGGATGCAGCATTACGGGCGATACTGATGCCCTTCCTGAGCGTGGCCAAGGGCTGCAGCTCACCAGTGGGGTAGCGCAGCCCCACGGCTGATGGGAAGAGCGATGCTCTGGAGTGCAGATCCCTCCGGAGTGGTTTGATCCAGCCCTTACCAAAATAAATGGAGAGGCTTTGGGGGAAGCCAAGGTCTCTTGAAGGCAACGGGCCTTTACAAATCATCTCGATTTTCAGTCCATGAAATGCCTATTCATTGCAATTTTTGCAGAGGACTTTGAGGTCTTCACTCCTACAGAAAGCCCAGAGTCAAGCCCAGAAGTAATTAAATTATTGAGCCATAATGCACCGGCTGGCCTTAGACCCCACGGGGGGAAGAAGTCACTAGTGGGTGGTGGGAGAGACTCCAGCAGTCCGACTGTTTGTCATGGTGGTGGAGGCAAAATAGCTGTTTCCGATTAACTCCCTGTGTGACTGATCTCATTCTGGAATAAGAGGGGGTTATTCCAAAACACCATAATCCTCTTCCAAATGACTTAATCGCATTCGGAATAATGTGCTTTTCTTCCAAAACATTCATATAGGGGGAAAAATGGGGAGGTTGGGGGAAAAAAAAAAAATCAATCAGAAGCAGCCCTTTGCAATACCATCTCATGCAGAAGAGCTCTCCGTGGGGACGTGCGATACTGCGCTGGTTTACAAAGATTTAATAAATCACTGTTTGCAGTAATTTCTGCAGGCTGGGAGAGCGGCGCAACCGAGAGGCGCGTGGCATCTCCTCCTTCCTCACCGCGTCTCCAAAGCTATGGAGCTCCAAAGCGATCCCTCTATGGATATTTTTTTAGCGCTGGTGCTTCAAGCACCCACCCGTGCCCCTCGTGGTCCCTATGGGCCATATAACGTGGCACGTCCCCACGCCACGTGGCTGCAGCATTGCTGCAAACCCGCTGCTCGGGGATGCGCCAAGTCGGGAAGCTAAAAGAAGGTGACATTTTAGCCTTGGAGGTGAAATGAATTACACTTCTTTAAAGTAAAAGATCTTTGGAGAGAGGGAGAGAGAGAGAGAAAATTCAATTTAAACCAGTAGATCTTTACTAAAGCCGCTCGTTAGCAATTTCAGTTGGTGTAATGACACTAATGCTGCGTGCAGATGAATGTCCCACGGACCTATCCGGTTTGGATGGGCACAGTGGGAGCGACGTTCGTTGCCCTGCTCAGCGGGTTTGGCCGAGCTGCAGGGGCTGTGTTGCAGATGAAAGGGCCATTTAAGCTCCATGGCACTGGTGGAAAACAGGAGAAAGACTTTATTTCATGAAGGGAAACATGGCCTCCTGTGCTGTCCCCTGTACCAGGTCCTCACGGTTTCACTGCCACGGACCAAAGCAGCGTTTCATTTCACCTTCCCCCTCCCCAAAATCCTATTGCCAACTGTGGCGGTGCCACCGGGAAGGACCCAGACTGTGTCCCCAGGAGAAGGTGCCACCAACACCTGCTGGGTCCCGTCCTGGAGCCCATCTCTCGCTCTCCTCCGCGTCTCCCACACCGCCGGCCGGAAAAGCCTTGCGTCGGGGAGGAGGAACAAACAGCGACCCGGGATGAAAGCACGAGCTCTCACATCTTTCATCCATTAACTGATCGTTCCTCCTGCATGACACATGTGCCAATTCATCATACGTGATCAATACCTTCCTTCAGGCCCCAGGATGATGAACGTCTCTGCTGATATTCAAAAGACCTTGAGAAAATGGGGGCAGCTCCCCCAGGCGCAGGTCAAAGAGCCAAGACTGAAGCGCTATGTAAGGCGATACACGGTCCCTAGATCATAAGGCACAGAAAAATATTTTTGGCTAGAAAGCTTCTCCAGCAACATGAGGGAAGATTTTAGCTCATGCAGAGGCTGGAAGCCGACACTGGACCAAGAGGACCTGGATTTTGTGTGCCAGGCTGGAGCAAAAGGCTGTGACACCCGCCTGCAAAAGGGCAACGTGGTTCCCATCTTGCCCTGTGCTTAAGGTCATCTCACGGCATCGCTTTGGGTGCAGAGGTGGAGTCAGAGACTGCGAGCTGACCCAGTACCACCGTTCTCGTGTGTTTGTGTAGACCATCGGCCCCACGTGCTCCTGCGTGGTTCCTCTCCGGGGTGCAGTCCCTCGCTCGATCCCACGCCCAACCCGAGGTCGCATAACGAGCCCGTGGCAGGGTAAGGACCAACTCTCAGACTCTCCAACTCCCCGTGCTAACCTTCATCTCACCAACTCAGCACGACCCAGGGGCTGCCCTTGAACTACGGGAGGAATTGCTGTCTTCGGCCACGGGGCTCTCTTTTGCCCATTTCCAGTGGTGTCACCAGGAAAATAAAACCCCAGTGCCCCTCCACAGGCAACACAAACACGGCTCAGCACTGCGGGCTGCCTGTGCACTACGACACATGGGGTTTACGTTTCTCAGAGAGGGGGAAAAAAAATGATAAAGCGAGCAGTATCTCCACCAAAGTGAAACCGACCCTTTAAGACAGCTGTTTGTCCCGCAAAGCTCTGTTTTGTCCCCAAAATGATAATTAAAAGAAATGTTGAGAACCAGCAAAGCTCCTACAGTAGTTGTTTGCGTGATTTAGGTTAAAAATAATTGCTGTCCAGACATATCTGCCTGACATAAGTAATTAGATAACAGAGCACTTATAAGCTGTCATTTCCTATGAGCATATTTTAACATGGCCTTTATAATTTGACCTTTATATCTGCAGCGGCTTCATCCACTCCCTGCCCCTGTGATGGATTTATTTTTGAAGATCGGACGTATGCTTGCCAGTCCTCGGGCGAGGATGCGGCACAGGAGACACGTTACAGACCCAGCGGTTTCTGCAGCGAGGAGGAGAGACCCTTCTCCCAGCTGCTCGTGGTTCTGCTGGTGGCAGATGTGCCAGACCCGGACCCCGCTGCAGCTCCACCAAAATTAATCTACAGGGGTTAAATTTATTGTTTGCACCAAGGGAAATTATATATTCGTATATCTCATATAGTCATACTTTCACCCTAAAAGTATTCATACTTTTCCCCCCAAAACTGGAGAAGCCTGAAGATCCCTTCTCGTACATCTCAAAGAGCAGGAGCTGTGCACCTACCTGCCCCCAACACCCGAAGGATGCCAAAAGCAAAATGCTGAGAAGGAAAAGGACCCAAGAGATTTAAATCACCGTCACTATCTTCAGACATCAAAACAGCTACGGGGAGACGCCGATGCCCACACACACCAAACCCTACAGATGCACAGCAGGGACTAGAGTCCTTCACGGCTGAACGGCTCTGAGTAAATAAAACCCCCCAAAATCTAAGACAATGTAGACTCTTTCCTTTTTTATGAATCCCAGACTTGGGGAGGCTCCCTCTTCCCGTCAACGTCCCTTGAGAAGCAATTTGACTTTGCTGGAGTTGTCAGATTTCTAAAATAAAAGATTTCATTTTTACACCTCACTCAATATTTTTTATCAAACCTTCCTTCCTTTTAAAAAACATTTTCAAACTCCCCTCACGACTGATGGATTTGTTTTTCTTTCATTGTCATAACTTCCTTAACGACATAAAGACCTTAAACTTGAAGAGTAAGCAGGGATTGCTAAAAAAGATAGAGTTTGTATTGATTGCAGTGGTGTCCGGGAGGCTGCTGCTAAGACAATACTTCTTTGCATCTTAAAAATCTACACGTCGACCAAAAGGCATGAACCTGCTATGGGAAACCAGCCAATGCATAGCCATTTTCAGATTCGGTACTCAAAAATAAATTCTCTATTTATTTGTTTTGCCTCTAAGAAAAAGCACCAAAAGGTTAAAACAAGCCCCCCACGATTAAAGAGCAAATCACAGGAGAAACCTGGGTTAAACCCCAGACCGCCACGGTGCAAAGGGCTCCAAGGCTTTCATGTCTGAGGAGCTGTAGTAATGCAAAATATTGTTATTAATAATAAACTCCTGACTTAAGCAGGGTACAAAACTGTGCTTCAAGCGAATGTGGATCCTAATAACCTCCTCTGGCTCCCTGGAGCCCGACCTCCACCGTGTATTATTAAGCTTCCTCTCTGCAAGGCTCCTCTTTAATCCCAGGCACGGGAAGACCTGGGTATCTTGACAGAGAGAGGTGGTATTTATCTGAGTTAGGGATGTTTGTTACTGATTTTATTTATTCATGGGAAATCAGCAGCACTGTTACCACATTTTTCTATGAGAAAGGAAAGACAACGTGTTATCGCGTCAAGAGAAAGAAGGCCACCAAGCACCCGTCAACCACAGAATCCTAGAATGGTTTGGGTTGGAAGGGACCTCAAAGATCATCTAGTTCCAACCCCCTGCTACGGGCAGGGACACCCTCCACTAGACCACGTTGCCCAAAGCCTCATCCAATGCAGCGATCCTTTTTCCTCGCAAACCAAGAAGCCAAGCCAAGATGACAGCGTTTGCACACGCAGTTTTCGATGGCTGACGACGCTGCACCCAGGTACGTGAAGGGCACCGAGCAGCCTTGTCCTGGCCATGCTCAGCATCTCCACACGGTCTCGGCTAAATGTGTTTTGCATCAGGCTCCTCTGAGAGGAGTCAGAGCACCAGCTCAACTCCCACCAAGGTTCACCTTCCAGTTTGGCCACTGAGATGGCTTTCGTGGGGTTTGCCATGGCACCCCTGGGTCCCTTGTTTGCTCTGTACCCAACAAAGCAAGGGAAAGGATTTCACTGCTCCTGTTTGGGTGGATGGTGCTGGGGCACGTGGTTGGGACAGATGGCCTGGGGGCACGGAGCTGGGAGGGAAAGAGAGGAGAGGGGGCATGGACTGACCTGCCCATGTCATGAGCTGTGGAGGGCGCAGCATTGGCCAGGTTGCTGGTTTTGACATTTCCTCAGCCATAATAAGCAGCAAATATTCCCTCTGCAGCCCCTTTGCTAAAGCAGAGCTTCCCAGGGTGGTTTAAAGGGCCTGAAACATCAGGTCTTACAGTGGCTTTAATGTTCGCAGAGCCATTACACATCTCCAAGGATGGAAATCTCTATGTTATGAAACTTGAAAGCTTTAAAGAGCTCTGTCCCTCTCTTCAGGCAGATAAAGCCAGACACCAGGGTCAGAGGTATTTTGGGAGGAGGACGCATAGACTAAGAGGTCTGACACACAGACTAAGAGGTTGTCTTTAGGGGACCAAGCTGAAAATTCTGGAAGCTGCCAGCCAGGTACTATTCCTGCTGAGATTCCTCAAATTATGAAGCACAACAATAAAGCTGAAGCTCACCTCCGGCTGGCAATGGTGGGAGCTCTCCTGCCCAGCTCCTCTAGCACTCCACACCTTCAGGGTACATGGAAAACCCAATGGGGCAACTCATCCCTTGGCATGGATAGGACCTACCTTTGATTGAAACGGTGCTACATCACCCACTCAACCAGCCTTTCCACCGAGTGCTGCCATCCTACCACATCTCAAGCAAGCCCCCAGTATATTTGCCATGGTTTCCTGCTGGTAGCTCAAGGCGGATTTGATGAACTGAGAAGGACTCTCAGTCCCATAGAAAAGCCGGGGGGCTGTGTTAGATCTTCAATTGCTTTCAGAAGCGGTACAGATGGAAACGGCTGCTGCAAAACAGAGCTGCTTCCCATCAGGTAGACAAAGCTAAGGGTCTCTTCCGAGTTTTCCAGGAGTTTGTTTCATCTGTGAGTTTGTCTCTTTTCAGGGGAGGCAGAATAGCTCTTAATAGGATTTCAGGACCGGTTTATCTATCAAGGACAAAATCCCACAATGAGACAATATCACGGAGAGATTATCCTATGTTCTCTGAAGGAGAGATCACAAGATTATCCTGAAACGAGGCTTGTTTATGTTGAGCTAATGACAGATAATTGGTAACCCCCTTTGCATAGCTGGGTGACCCAGTGAGCGCTCGGAAAGTAGAAAAGCAGCAACATTTCCAAAGGGAAGGAATCCAAGGTTTGACGAGGATTCAATCTGAAAGAAAAACTTCTGGAAAGGATCAGGGCAAGGCCATGAATTTATGAAGTAGTTGTTCGGCTGACTCTAATTTTTAAAGCATTATTATCCTTTTAGCGGGACTGTCGGGTAGATGGAAACCAGAGCTTGGCGTGATGAAGAGCAGCTGAATAGCGATTTGCAGCAATTCCTGCCTTTCACACTTTTTTTTTGCAGAGCGGCGAGCCAAATTGCTTGTAAACAGCTTACTGCAGCCCAAAATGCTGCAAAAAAGGGAAATTTCTGGGCTTGTTGTGTGAGGAACGAAGGGGGAGAATGAAAAAGGAAGAGAAACACCAATGGCAAGCCCTGAGATCCACCTGTGTTCGAAAGCCCGAGGCCAGACAGAAGGTGACGGGAACATTTACTTGAAATCCATGGAGATTCCTTCTAGACTGACCCAAACGGGGCAAACCAAAGAGCCATTTCTTCAGATTTAAACGCAATCTGTGTCCCCTTGCAGCAAATCCTCGCCTTGCTCACGACCGTATCATCTGCATTTCTCCTCTGTCGCGTACGTGCAAAAGCAGCTCAGGCGGATGCTGCATCTCTCTAACCTTCCAGGCGCTCAGATGCCACCTTCCAAGTAATGCAATCAAAACAATCCAGCTAAAAGCATTTCATCTGGCCTAGACTGACATGAATTGTTTCTAATAAAACTAAAGCTCTGTGGGACGACTAATGGGTGCTTATTAGTACAGGCAATGGACTATTCAATCAACCATATAGGGAAACTAATGGGGATTGATGACCAAAATACAAGATGAGGACTTACCTCTTTAAATAAATAGCTGATGGGCTGGTGATTGGATTAATCTTAGGTTTCTATGGGGAAAGTTTATACCTAGCTAATAAAGAGAAAAACAAAATGTGTGGAAAACAGCATCGCCGGGTCCCTGGAGGTTTTAATGTTATTGCTTTTGCAGCCGTGGCAGCAGGTGGGTTTCCAGAGACACCCATCGTTCCAAACAGCACTAGTTTGGGAGAGAGTTAGCAGGTGGTGTAACCCAGATAATGCAAAAAATTCACAGAGCAGCTGGAAAACCTCTCCCAGCTTTTTTAGGTCTCTGACTGTTCTTTTCATCTTCACTTGCAATGGTCCTGGGAGTCACTGCCGCAACCTTTGCACGGGGATCACGAGCAGCAGGCTCTGGAGACGCGCTGGCACGCGGCGTGCTGCAAGGGCAGCCTGGGGAAGGCAAGCTTTAACCTCGCTTCATTTTGGAAGTCAAAGCCTGACGTGTGCAGGCTGCAAGTGGGGCAACACCCCTCTCCAGGCAGCACTTTTATTTGCTTTCTGTGCTGCAGTGGTTTGCACCAGACCTCAGAGCTTGGTTGATCCTCTTCAACTCAGACATCCCACATCTAACCTGGAAAGTCCCTGAGCACAATGGAGGCTGCAGAGCACACCAGGAACACCCTGCATGTCTCTCTTCTGCTTTATTCTCCTCTGAGCATCACCCTCATCTTCTGCTGGGGAGAGGGTTCAGGTCTGGATGAACCTTCACGTGTATGGCCTTTTTTTTTTTAATCACCTTGCAGACAATCCTACTTTTCCCTGCTTCATCTCTTCCTTTCAGCAAAGGTTTCCCAAGATTTCTCCAAAACACAAGATTTTTCCACCTTTGTCCTCGAGCTGATGGAGGAATGGAGTGATTTGCAGAGCTGAAGGAAGGACACGTGCACCTCTGGGGCTTGCAAGTCCCTGTTCCCTGCAGCAAACCATTCCTTGATCTCCACCCTCCCGTTTCCTTCCCTTTGAAAGGTCTCCAACCGGATCACAGATGGCAATTCCTAAGTGACACATCCTAATGTCATTATTGACGACCGACCAGATGTCCAGGGAGACATATTGCTCCTATTAATCCAAAATTCATCAAGAGCCTCACCTTTGTAGTTTAGGGTGAGTGTAAAGATCTCTTCCTGGGAAGGCGTGGAGGGAGCACACATTATTTTTTTTTTCCTTCTTGCCTCATTTTTCCTTTTCCTTTGAGGAGGGGAGATCTTTGCACAGCATGGCTGGAACCCGACACCAAAGAGGCCCTGTTCTCAATAGCAGTGTCATTAAAATGCTACAAAAATCTCTCCTGAACTTTACAAGGACGCGGGAAGGGATATACGGTTTGTGTGGCAGGGTATGTACGCACCTTGAGCCGTGATAGCATGCTGCCCCTGCTCCTTGCTGCATCTTAGGTACCTAATTCCTAGTCAAGAGAAAGAAATCATTCCTCTTTTGGGTTACGGAGCAATCCTGACTCCTAATGTATCGGTTTGCCTCCCAGTACTCGACAATACCTGGCTGCTCTCCGTTGGATGTAAATCAGATCTAACACTCACTCGCAGACACTGATTACGCCAGTGCAAAACTGCTCAGAGACTCCATCTACACAATCGCCCTGCACGTTTTTTCTTCTTTAAATCACACAACTGCAGTTGTTGTTGTGAAGGTGCAGGCTACTGACCTGGCTCATTTCGTCTTTGCCTGTCAGCCAAATACGACGTATTTTTCCTGTAGATTAAGCGCCGCACAGCTCTCCTGCTATCGGGCATGGCAGTTGCATAAAAAGGAAACTACGTGGGATCAGCCGTAAGTGGGAGATGCGGTGAGGACCGCAGCTAGTTAGCACCAGGTAAAAAACCACAGGTGACTTGTTTCCACTAATATTTTCAAGCAAGAGCTCTCATGCTCGTTATCTCTCTTAGAAACAGGGAAAAAAATCCCAACAGCCTTTGTGGCAGCGAAGACAAGGCTTTGCTCGGTGGGAGATGTCCTGTACAGCATAATGTACGCCGGGAGCAATCCTGTTGTTTTATGGGCCCGGTTAGTGTGAAGTGCAAAGCAGGCTTGGGGCTGAAGCTGCATTATTCATGGGGGAGCTTAAATATTTCAGCGTGAGGCTGAGGTGGGGAACAACAGAACAATAGCGTATTGTCCTCTTTCTTCCCCTAAAATCGTTGGTTATGTTTCAGAAGGCAAGAGGGGAATATTCTTTTCCTTTAAACGTAACGCCACGCACTGACACATCCCAGGGAAAAGCAGGATAACAGCGGGGCAAACCCCACGGCCCCTCCAAGGGAGAGGGAATCGCCCCGTCGCCTCCCGGCTCCCGAGGAAATGTCAGTCCTGTCTTTACAGGAGGAACGACTCGGCGCCTGGCATTTGTTTCTGGAGATGATTCATCGGTTCTGCTGCGCTTGAAGGGGACAAATCAGCAGGTGGGTGCACAGACAAGGAAAGTTTCTCGCAGTTTTTCCCCTCCGAAGCTGCAGATTTATTCCCACGCCACTCTCCGATAACGCTCCTGTGCACAAACTTATTTGATGAGAGGCAACGGCCGGTTCACACTAGGGCAGCGGGAAGCCGCGATATAACCCAAAGTTGCGATATTTGGGACAACGTGGTCAGAGCAGCAAAGGGCAGAGGCATGTGAGCAGGCAGAGCTGCCTGTTGCAGCCCTGCCTGCCTGGCCCTGCCTGCTCCGTCGCGCCGTGCAGATGCACTGCTGCCATCAGCCGGCAAATGGAAACCAGGGCACGATCCCTGGTACGGGGAGAGCTAAAGCAAGCGCGACACACGCCACTTAACGTGCCAAACCCTCCTTTTGCTGTTTTCACTCCGAAGAGGCATCCTTCGGCGCAAAAAAAGAGCAACGCAGCAGATGGGATGCTCAGACGCAGGGGGAGGCTGGACTTCTCCAAGCAAAACTCACCGATAAGGGCCGCTTCATCGCAGAAGCTTAAGGGTGGAGTGAGGGTGTGAACAAGCCTCTCTGGGTCCTGGGTTGGGTATTTTGGAGCTCAGCAGAAGTGGGATTGCTCGGGCAGCTCCCTACACGCTGTTCACGCAGTGCTGAGGTTGCACCAGAGCTATGCACCCCATCTGATACAGAGAATAAACAGTCCTGAGAAACAAGCAGGTTCAGTCATCTTCATCAGTTCACGGATCTTTCGTTTAGAGGGGGTTTTTTAACTCATTCACTTTCTATTTTCCAGTTCCCCTCCTCTGTCACCTCCTGCCGAGGCCCGCAGGACCCCGCTGTCCCCAGGAGCTGCCCCTTGCACAGGCTTATGCCCTGTGAAATTGCTCACCGTGCCACCCCACCGCGGGCTGGCACCTCCAGCCGACAGCACGAGTGCTCCCCGTGCCAGCAAAAGTGCCCACCTCCCACCGCTGACTGCATTGAGACCTCCAGCTCCAAACGGAGGCAGTCCAGACTGCTTTTCAGGGCTCAGAAACCCATTTTTTAGGTGCGGAGTCCCCTAGCAGACAGCCTGGGTCTTGCCATTTATCTCTACACCTCTAGCCTGACGTTGGAAATCTCGTCCAGAGAGGGGTTTGGCCAAACTTCAGATAACCAGTTATTTCAGATAACATGATTTTGGCCAGAACTACATGAGATTCCAGACCTTTCTCACTTCTGTTTCCCTTTCTGCAAAACATCGCACAAAGATAAATCTTGGCAACTATCTCTTGTACGAGATAAAACAGAACCAGCTCCCAGATCTAACACAGTCGAAGTGCAACAAAATCCTGTTGTTTCTGTTCTTTTTGGAACCACCAGAAAGAAACTCAAGCGACTTCCCCAGCAGTAAGAAACCTCAAGCTTTTCGGTTCTCACATTTAATTTGTTTCTCTCCCACGTTCCTTCTCAGCTCAGATTCAGGTTCATAGCCAGAAGTTCATATTTCATAGCCAGAAAACCTTACGATAATCCATTGTGCTTGCCGTGAGCTCGGTTTATTTGTGACCTGGTACATGCGCCGCAGAACTGTCCCTTTGGAATCAGCCCTCCAAAGGCGGGGAGACATAGGGCCTCAAATATTCCTCAGTAGACAGCCCTTTCTGATTTGTGTCAGGGTCATGGAAAAATAACACTTCAGAAGAAATACCCTGGGGCTGTACACAACATCCTCAGTTTGGGGCGTCGGGCAGTGCCACACTTGGAGGACGGGCAGGGTGGCCATGAGCCCCAGCCCCGGGGCTGCAAAGCTGCATTTCCCATCCGGGCACCTGCAGCATCCAGGGTCTCCTGGGCATGGACAAATCCTTGCCACCTCTCTTTGCCTCACCTGCAGCAGGAGCAGGTGATGGAAAAGCATTTATGGTTATCCCCACGTTGCCAAGAGTAGGCTGGAGGGGCAAGTTAGGCAAGCTTCAAAGCAGCTTTGTGTCACTGGGCTCTGCAAACCGTTTTTATCAGACGGTGGGAATCTGGGAACGCTGTCACCTCGTGCCGTAGCGTGGCAATACCAGACTAAAGAGCGATGTATGGAGCTGCCCGACTTTTGCCAAGGAAGCAGTCGGAACTGCACCTTGCCAGGAGGTGCTGCTGCCTGCAGGACAACTGTTGCGCAGTCCCACAGGTCTCTTCCTGCAGCACTGATACGACTACTCTCAAGACATCTCTTTTGTTTAGATTACCTGATAAGCAACAGGCACAGCTCACGTTGCATTTCTGAGAAGCCGGAGGAGAATACAGAGATTGCAGTGAAGGGCTGGGCACGACCTGCATGTGTCCCACGCCAGAGCACTCAGCTTCCCCCAGCCAGAGCGTTCCTGAGAGCCGAATCCTGATGCAGCCCCCGTGCTGCCCCGGGCATGCCCCACTGCCTGGCTAGGTGCAGGATCAGGGCATTCATCTCCTTGGAAAAGCTGCTAAGCTCTCATTTGGGAATGGGGAAGAAGCAATAGGTCCCTCCTGGATTCCGGGGGTTCGGTGGCGGGTGGCAGCGGCCGGGCGGCCCTGCAGACCCGCACTCCCCTGTGCTCACCACGCAGGTGCAGCACAGACGTCGGGGGTGCTGCCATCCCCAGCTCCCACCAAAGGTGACCCCGAGGCTCGCTCCTGACCTGGCTTGGATTGGAGCCCGTGACCGAGAGGTGAACCGCTCTACAGCCCATATCCAGTCTCCCACTGAGTTTATTTTCTAGCGTGGCAGATCAAAGACTGCTGTAAGGAGCAAATCTATCAAAGGCTCAGCACCCTAAGATAGATCCAGCTCGCTTTTATGTTTACTTTTAACAAGCATACTCCTTCCTATTGTTTAGCAATTGCTTTAAAATGGATAATTATCAGATTTCCCTATTAATGGGAAAAAAATCAGGTGATCATAAATCTTAAAACGTGCTACTATCTGCACACTGCATGTCTCACATTAGGGAAAAAACAATCTGTGGAGCAAAGCTATTACCGAGTGACCGCGTCTTGGCTCAGCAGCTGGTTTTAATTTCAGCAGGCGAACCCCTCTGCTTCCCAGCAACGCCACCAGCTCTGCTCTTCCCACCGCCTCGCCGTAAACGCTGCAAAATTCCAGGGTCAGCTTGCACATCATATGCTAAAGCAATTCGAACGGGGAGAACCTATGCATCTGAGACAACGAATGCCAGCTCATGACTGCATCTGCCTTGCCTTTCTATACATTGCAAGCCCAGCTCTCTTCACACGCCGTTTTTTTAGTCAAAACTAGTCTCGCTTTAGCGGAGTTGTTCCTGAATTTCACCCGAATAACTGAACAAGGCTTCTCTGGCTGTCTGATCACAAACACAAGCCATCAGAAAGCCCTGCAAAATTGCCATCTAGTGGGAATTAACTGACAGCACTTTCTGTCCTCTGATGGGTTTGGAAGAAGTGAAAACTTCCTTTATTTCCCCTATCTGGTGACCTAGACAGAGCTGAACACGGACCCAAAAGGCTGGTGGAGACTCCACCTTTCACGTCCTGCTATCTTCCTTATAGCACAAAGAGCAAAAGAATAAGGGAACGTGGGCCAAAAGATGAGGGACAGCCTTGTGGTTAAAACAGCAGGCTGGCAGTCAGGAAATTTGAGGTGAGATTCTGGCCCTTTCCCCCAAAAAGTGTTGGAATCAACCGTAGCCTTGAGAACTAAGCCGAGTTTTGCTACACATGATGAGCAGCTTTGGGAAAATTGCTTAATCAGCCTCATTTCCCACTCCCCATGCTAGCTGGGACACTCGTGCCTGTTTTGCTGGGATGTTGCATGAATTATCTGGTATTTGGGAAGCTCTTAAATCCATGTAACTCACATGTAGCAATTAAATGTGGTCCTGCTTTTAGATCAGAACTACAATAATTCAGAGCTGAGCACATTTTGTTTTGATTTTCTTATGACTATATGAATTCACCACGACAAGCGACAGAGAGATGTGATTCATCACATTCATATGACTATTTCCAAAACAGTTCTTACTTTTATCTGAGCAACTGGATAAATGTTAAAGGCAAGACTATTTTACCCAGCTGACTTAAGAAGGTTGTTTTATTCCATATTTCTGTTTTCAATAAATCTCTCAGGACAAAAACATCCCCTGCAGCATATATATGCAAAGGACAAAAAGGCGTTAAATCCTAAGGGAGGGGGAAGAGATAAATAGTTTACTTCTATTATCTTTACCATATGTTCTATTCCAACTGGATACACATAAACAGCATGTAATCTTCAAGCTCAGCTTTAGACTCTTTGAAGTGACCTGAGCATACTACTGATTTATTTCAAACTAACCTTTCTCTTTGAACCCTAGGTCAAGGTTAATTCTATAATAAAACATACCTTATACAGCTGGCTTTTCCAGTGGTGCTAGCAAGTAACAAACCCCTCAGTCATAAGCATTTGTTTCGCTGACTGTAGTATTGTATTTCTATTTTCCCTTCCCTATATTAATTTCCTTCACAGACCCTAGTTAAGAGGAAAAAAAATCTCTTTTCCGGTCCATGAGATCAATTTTAAATACACTGGAATTAAATTAAGACATTTAAGCCACACTTCTTCACTGAAATGCATCCACCTACACCAGAAACTATTTTTATTACAGTCTATGTTAAATAATCAGATCTTCAAATTCATAAGAAGCCATACAGCTACGTTATTCAAACTCCTCCACTAGCAATGACCCCGTCAGAACCTTTTACAAAACCATCTTTGCACTGAACCATAGCAAACCACCAAGGATAGCTTTCCTCTCTAGGAAAATAAAATTGGAAAAGACAAATACATTTGAAGGGCACTCCTCAGAAAAAAAAAAAGAAAAGAAAGAAAAAAAAAGAGCTTTTTGCAAGTGCCCCCAGCCAGTCTTGCTTGCCTGTAGGTATCAAAGGGGAGAAGCTCTCCAAGCAGGGGTGCGCAAGTGTGCAAGCGAGCTTGGCAGCATGGGATGCAGCCGTTAGGAGATGCTGAGGTGCACGCCGTATTGTTCAAAGGCTGCTGATCGGGTTGTTTTGAAGAGGACTGGAAAGACGCTTTTGAATCTCAGCCACCAGCCCACGGCACATACTTGCAGCACTTAATTAAAAAGCAGCGACGCACAAGCTAAAACAGCAGCTGTGATGTATTTCTTCTGACTCCAAAGCCTTGCCAACACGGTGCCTGTTAGGGCTGTGGGGAGAGGGGTTAGAAGAGATCTTCTGGGTTTGGGGCTTCCATGAGGCACAGGCTGGAAGACCTTTTCTGCTGTAGCTGACACCCGGGGGGAGTTGTGCTTCCCCTCCAAATGATGCCTTTTTCCTGCCTTATCCTCACACAGTTTGAAGGCCTACAGCAGGTTGATGTTCAGCATCACCAGCACACAAAGGTGCGGCTCCCTTAAAACCGGCACCAAAAGCTTTCAGTATTTATCTCTGGCTTAGCGGCTGCTTTGTAAAACAGGGTTTTAGTCTGGTGTTAGATGAGTTTCATCAGACAGCACTCTCGGTCAGCGTCGATAGAGCAAACTTGTTATCTCATTAATATCCGTCATTGCCTAACTCGGCTGAGCTTGCCGTAACGGAAGCGCCATCCATTTGAAATCCCAGAGGCAGGCATCAGTTTTGGATCAATGCTCTCAGAATCTTCATTAACTATTAGGATGCCAGTGATGTTTTACAGCTATTTTAGGTTCATTTCTTCATGCCAGGACAAGTCCACAAAAGGCCTTCACACACTTGAAGTGCTACGTGAAGTGTCTCTGCCCATCCCAGGGATATCAGAGGTACTCTTCCTCTCTTCTCCACCACAAGTGGTATTTTAAACAAGGGCACTGGAATTACACCAAGAGTTCAAAATAGCAATGTAAAATTCCACCCAAAGGCGTTGAAAGAGACATCTCTACCATTTTCTAATATTGTTCTTTAACAGGCGCCGAAAATTATTACATCTAATGATTTATTAGTGAATGAAATCAGCCAATTAGACAGCCAACGACTGATTTTCAAAGGGATCGCACAGAACAATTTAATATAATGCAAGATAATAAACATGTCCCGAGCTGAATCACTGAATGATGTCGCTAGCAGCCTGTCAGAGATACCAGATATTTACAGCAGAATAAGGCACCACATCAGATAAAGTAAAATACATCCTCTCAAGGATATAGAAATATGGAAAAGAATCTCTCTGGCTGGGTAATTTACATAACTCCTGAGAAAAAGCTTTGTGTGGTGCTAAACCTCTTAAAAATCGCCCATCCATGCTGGTGGTGTGTGGGAGACCCTCTGGACCAAGTGCAGTGTGGCTGCTACCCAGTCTAAGAAAGCCAACAGCACAAAATACAGCAGGGAATTGGAAATGTGCTGGTTGTGCCACTCAGAAAGACCTCTATCGTGCGAGAAGTTCCACAAAGAGCAGACAGAAACTAGATTTCACGGTTTCACCCAAAACCTGCACAAAATAATCCATTACCAGTATGTCAAGAAGGAAAAAATAGCAAGGACCTCAGAGGCTGGATAATGTTTTAAAGATAAAAACATGTACAGATATCTAGTAAATCAGGTAACCTAAACCAAAGGTATCTTTAAAATCATTTTGTCTACGTGTCACCATTAAATACGACAGACTCAAGTACGTATTTGCGCTGTCCTAGAATTGATGGCTTCATATTACAGGCTTGTTCATGCAGCTGTTATTGAAAGATACGTTTTTGATGAAACGGTAAAAAGCAAGTAAACAAACCTACAACTCAATTCAATTTATGTACGTCATTGTGAAATCATTTTCAATTTAATGTAACTGTGCACAGTCCATGATCTATTCAGTTCTACCCAGAATTACAAAAGCTCCTTATACTCCCAAGCCATTTAAGTGGGTGAGTAAGAATATGAACTCTGCACTTAGGAATGAAGTTCACATTTTGTTTGCTTTGATATGTTTGCTCTTAGATGGTATTTAATATAGCTGGTGTTCCAGTTCGTTATGAGTAAGGCTGCAAATTACAGCTCAGAAAAGGAACAAGACGGTCTTTGGAGACCCAGCTGCAGGATGAGAGCCCGGTAACAGGTATCCACAAGTGACCTTAACATTTTTCCCAGCATCTGCAATAGTCTACATGTGTGGCGCCTGTATCAGTTACTCCATGGATACGTGCAATATCCCTCCTGAATGAAGAAACCAAGAAAGATGTTAGAAGATATCTAGTATGGCTATACATTTCCAAACTTGGTCTGCCTAAATAACTTGCACTCAGGAGATCCAACAGTCAGGGTTGAGGAGACCTCCGCCCCGTTGATGGTGACTTCTAATCCATCGTGGAACTGGAGACGTGCTTCAGAGCGCTGCGCCCGTATTTCAGAGGAAGATCAAGCCCCAATCTCAGGCAATGTAATGAATGCAACCTGGTGAAACCACTGGTAAGAGGTTCAATTAAAAAGTAAATCCCTCTCCTTTAATTCTGCAACGCCAGCCTGCAGAAGATAACTCGAACCTGGATTCATTCTTCGAGCCTACAAGCTTGGATGATAAAGGTAACAGCTAAGGACTAATGGCATCTATGTGCTTCTGACTTACTATCACGTAACAGTCTGTTAAAATCAGAGCTACAGAACACCAAATTTTATGTGAAAAGCAGTCTTCCTGGATGAGAGGGCTAATCCCATCTCCATGAATTAGCCACTCTGGCTAACCAGTGTTGCTGTTTCACGTGAACGCAATGCCCGAGCTGGGAGTTTGCATCTGCCAAGGCCCAGCGGCCGGGAACAAGGGCCTGGGACCCTCGACACCGTGCAGGGGATGGGGCACAACCCTTCTGATGGGGCCATGGTGCAAGTGGCATCCCAGCCCAGTGCCGCCATCCCTGCCAGCTGCCATCCCCTGCCTCGGGGTTGCGATGGCATGGTGGGGACGGAGAGTGGGGCTCCCCTTCCATGTTCCCCCTGCCCCACGGACCTCTCCCGGTCTCCTGCTGAGGGGAAGGCATCATTTCTCCCCGTACCCCTCTCCCGGTCTCTACCTGAGGGGAAGGGGCCATTTCTCCCCCACCCTGTACCCCTCTCCCGGTCTCTACCTGAGGGGAAGGCGCCATTTCCCGCCCCGCCGCACCCCTCTCCCGGTGCGTACCCGAGGGAAAGGCGCCATTCCCCCCCAGGCCTCCCTCCTCCCCCTCCCCAGGAAACAGGCACAGCCGCCACCCTTACGGCCCCAGCAGCCCGGCCGTGCAGGGCACGCAAACCTTGGCGGGGCGCGGGCAGGGCAGACCGAAGCTCCGGAGCGGCACGGGGCAGGCGGAGGCGGTCGCCCGGCGGCGGGGCGGAGCGGAGCGGCGCGGCGGGGCCAGGCCGCGGCCCCGGCGGTGAGGCGGAAGGGGCGACGCCGCCCGGGTGGAGAGCTTTTGCCTCTTCAGAGCGGTCACCGCTCGACAGCCCCCCGCCGGGCATGCCGCCGCCCGGCCCCGGCCCCGGCCCCGGCGAGGCGGCCTCCCGCGTCAGGGAGGCGGCGGGGAGGGACCCGCTGGCCGCCGACCTGCGGTGCAGCCTCTTCGCCGCCGCGCTGCAGAGCTACAAACGCGACTCGGCGCTGAGGCCCTTCCCGGGCCGCTACGCGGGCGGCGACGCCAAGGACTTCGAGGGGCTGGTGAGTGCCGGTGCCCCCGGCCCGGGGGGGTGTATCCGGGCCGGTATACGATGTTCTGCCTTTGGGGTGAGAGAGCAGGCTTGTGAAAGGGCGGGTTAGGTGGGGGAGCCCGGCCTGGGCTGCTCGGGGGGAGAAGGTGAGGTTGCCCCTCTGAGGTGAGGGCAGCGGCGGCCCAGGGTTACAAATAAAGCAGAATTAATTGTTTATCCAGTCAAGGAATTCGGTTTTTAAAGTGCATTTGGGATTCTGACCTATAAGCCCGCACTTGAAAACTTCCAAATCCGGTGTTGGGATACAAAGCATTTTAAGAGCTTGACCAAAGTGAAATTCAAATTCATTTTGAAGGGTTTGTATTATATGGCCTGAACACCCTCTGTGTTTATCCCACTGCAGATGCTGCGTTGTGGTGGCTTGTTTTCTTTCAGGAGCTTGTTTGGTTATTCTTACAGACACCTTACAGATATTGTTGGTAAATATAACTATTTTATAACTTGTTTGGTATTTGGTTTTAGGAAAAGTGACAAACTTTCCCACAAACTGGATACAAATGTTTATATCTCACAACAGAAACTGATTTTTGGTTTACAGCCTATTAGGGTGAAATATTGGTTTTTTTTCACTAGAGGTCTCTGTTTAATCATAATGAAAAGAAGGAGCTTGTACTAAGTGCCTGTCTTGTTAGCTTGCAGATACCCATGCTCTACCAAGCCTGAAAGAACTAGAGTCTGTTCCAAACACAGAGAAAAGGACCTGGGATTTGTTTAGTTGGATTTTATCATCTAAGGTCTTCGTGATACAAAGTACTAAGAAACGCGAGGTAAGTTTTGAATTCTGAAAGTCTTGATTAGAATTTGTCTTTTAAGGCAACCTTGCACTTCAAAGAGTATTTCCTCCTGGCAGAAGTTAGTTGGTTGTTGTGAGAGCTTGACAGTTCAACCCAAGTGCATTTATTTCTATATATAGAGAGGGGTTTTTTTTTAAATAAAATTTTCAGGAACACTAGTTGGAAGAAATAGTTACCACTGTCAGTAGCTGATGATGGGCAGCGATTGTGGGTAGTTACTCCCATTAATGTAGCATGTACCTGCATGTTCTAGCTCAAGATAGTCCAACTCGGGTGTCATGGAGCTAGGTCCTGCTTTTCACTGAGAGAGACAACTTTGTATTTCTGCATTCTGCCCCAAAAATGGAAAGATTGAGAGCCACTGAGGTACTTCTGTAACAGGGATCAAAATAGTTGTGGAGATTAGTGGCAAAATGAAAACAACTTCTGTTTTCACTTTTTTTCCTTTTCCAAGATCAGCTGATGAATATATCATCTTAGTAGCCAAAGTGGCATGGTAGAATTGTGATACTGTCCTTACATCATCAATTAATTCATAATCACAGTTCAGGTTTTTTTTCTGTAAAGAAGAATTGGGATTTAGCTTTGATGGAATGAAACTGTCAAAATATTTACTGTCCACTTACTCCTTCTGAATTGTGACGGTGTTGAATTCTAATGCGGAAAGCGTAATCAAAATATGTAAAGCAATATGAAAGCCTAAGGGACAGTAAGCAAAATTTCCAGTGAGTAAGCTAAACCCATAAACCAACACTCATATTTGTTCCCGTTTTTAAGTACGAGAAGATCCAAGAACTGACAGGGATGTCTGGGGCTGCAGTTCCTGCTCCGGACTACCTCTTTGAGATCGTGTATTGCGATCAAATGAATACCAAGTTTGCCGAGACCAAGGGAGAGCGGGATCTCATCTATGCCTTCCATGGGAGCCGCCTCGAGAACTTCCATTCCATACTGCACAACGGCCTGCACTGCCATTTGAACAGGGTGAGGCTCCTGGTGTTCCTGCTGTTGGCACCATCTTCTGTTGGTCATTTGTAGCTAGTGACACTTTAAAACTAGACCCAAATTCCTTTAGGGATATGAAATGCGCTGATGATTTTATACTGCTGTTTTTACTTCAGTGTAGGCCTTTGTGGATGGTTGTGTTGGATTTTTCTAGTGCAGCCTGAGGGTAAAAACTGGAAGCGGCGTGAAACCCTTTTCTCCAGCGTGACGAATTATGGCTATCCTTTGCTGCTTTGTAAGGAAGTGTAATGCCTCTGAAAATACTGGCCTGTCTGACAGCCTGCAGCTGGAAAGTGCCTGTGCACAGAGGAGGGGGATAGCGACCCAGGCAATGCAGAGATTCTATCTTTCTGCCTGGCCTCAGGTTTAGATCAACTAAGTTTTAGGTGCTACTTGCAAATGGAGCCTTCTTTAAATGTCCTGGTTAAGGGAGACATCCTGTAGGATTTGCACCTCTTCCGATTTCAGCGGAAGGGCAGTTTTGACTCCTGGCTTTTTGTGCCATCTGTAAAGCAGCTTTGATGCGGCAGCTGCTTAACCTTCCAGTCAGCCTGGACCATGTTTTTCCCCCGTGTTCTTTATGAGTAATGGCTTATCAGGTACAGCGGACTTACTGGATTAATAATTTTAGCCAGTGTGGCAAATCCTCAGATTCAAGGTTATTAAAACAGTTGCATTTGAAAGGAATTCACAATTGAAAAGTACTTCCCTCTTTTCCAGTAAAGCATGGATTTAAACGCAAGTAAAGCCTTGCCTTGTTTTTGGAGGCTGGATTATTTGAATGATGGCAGTCTCAATAAATCAGTGAAATGCTTCTAACAGCAGTGCAGTCATGTTGATATAAAATACTTATGCTGGCAAACTAAATCCAAATCTGGGAAAGCATGAATCTGTCCACACCAAGGGCTGTGCCAAACAGCTAATTTGAGGGATGGGAGAGGGCAGCTGCCCCACCCCGGGGAAGTTGTGCCAGGACAAAAACAGTGCGTGGACCAGGCCCAACACGGATCAGAAACGCCTTTCTTAATTTACCTTCAGAAACAGAACTGCCAGTCAGAAAGTAAGGAACACTTGTGCGCTGTTTTTAGTTTGCACTACGGGATTTTAGGATCTATTTCTGCTCCGTTTCAGACGTCCCTGTTTGGTGAAGGTACCTACCTCACCAGTGACCTGAGCCTGGCTCTCCTTTATAGCCCTCATGGTCTTGGTTGGCAGCGAAGCGTGTTGGGCTCTGTCCTTAGCTGCATAGCTGTTTGCGAGATCATTGACCATCCAGATGTAAAGTGTCAGGTGAAAAAGAAAGGTGAGCCTGTTGCAGTAATAATTACATGTAGTTCATCTCTTAGCACTTCTCATATTTCAGCTTTGTGCATATATTTTACCATATACAAACAGTGTAGTGTATGGAGTGTGGATACCCTTCAGCAGAAACTAGCTTTTTCGATTGACCCCTCACCAAATGCACAACAGCCTTGTTGTCTGTGAAGCTTCTCTTAAAATAGTATATTTAAGGGTGGAAAATATTTTGGTGGCATCACTTGTTTTTTCTAGTTTCAGTAATACTAGAAAATCTTGTTCCATAATGCCTGATCACGTAACCTGTGATGGTGGAGCAGAAGCATCACAAACCTATCAAGAATGAGCTACGTTAGATATCTAGGAAACCTCTGCTCAGATCGTTCTTCTGCTTTGACTGCTTCCTACTTGCAGGGCTCAATCAGTCCTTCGATGTTGTTTTTCTTTCCCTGTTAATATTAGCAGCTCCTCAAACTTTGTGTGGGAGAGCCGCCTCCTTTTCACCCTGGTCTGGGCCGTAATGCCATCCATACCGAGGATGACTAGGAGTGGTATAGCCTCATGCAAACTTCTCGGTCTATTCTTGGATGCTAAGGGATTCAGGGGAATACCAAGACTAGATCTTTGGTTATCTCATTCCTGCTCTTGTGATTGTATGTGGGGGGGGTGTTGGTTGTTTGCTTTTTTTAGTTACGTGAAGTTGTGCTTTTCTTTTACTTTTCTGTTCCCCAAAAGACCATGTCTGTTCTCTTCCCATGCAGATTCAGAAGAAATAGACAGAAAGAGAGCGAGAGTGAAAAACAGCGAAGGGGGTGACGTACCACAGAAATACTTCGTTGTCACAAATAATCAGCTCTTACGAGTTAAATACTTGCTAGTATATTCACAGAAACAGCATAGGAGGTAAGAGCTCAGCTGTCTAGAGTGATGAGCATGCTATGACAGCCAGATAAGCACATCTCATTTTTGAAAAAAAAAAAAAAAAAAAAAAAAACAAACCAGAAAACAAGCAAGAAAGATATGCTGCGCTGCCAGAATCTGGTTTTAGTCTGTTTCCTGTGAAATAAGGCTTACACCATCATGTTGCCTCTGTCTCACTCTTTGACACTCCCAGGCTCAGCTAAATTTGCTTTTTCCCCAGACCTGTAAGGACTTCATATCTTTCAGAGCCCCAATAATCTGTTTGTGGCAGGAAACAAAGAGTGATACTCTGCCGAGTGCAGCTCTTAAAACCAGGGCAGTTTTAACTCTGCCCTTAATCTGTCCTGCGTGGCAGCATTCCCCCAGCTAATCAACATGTGTGTGTACAGGCCAGGCAGTCACAGCTCCAAACCACAGGGAAAGGTGTGAACATGGGGAGAAAGGACAGGATTGTGCACGGAGACGTGGGGAAAAGGGATGGGGAATCAGGCATTGTTAGTTACGAGGATTGTGGAACAACTTTCTGGTTTTACGGCATTGGCTTAACCATTTAAAATACCAAAACCTAAGATACTCTTTGCCAAGGCGTTCGTGCATCTCTTACAGAATTCATGCACTTTTCCCTTTTCAGGCCTTCTAGTCAATCTTCCTGGTTTTACACCCACCGTTTTGCCGTCATGATGATGCTGTACCTACTGCTGCTAATACTGATAGGGGCCAGCAACTCGCCCACCTTCATCTACTACTGGCACAGAATGTTTGACTCGGAGAGATGAATTGCCCAAGATGATAAACTGTTATTTTCACCACGTGCCTTAATAATAGCCAAATCTGCAATGCACTGCATCTGTTCCAGAGCTCTGGAAATAAAGGTGCCTGGAGCTTTCCGGTTCTGTCACCGATATAGTATCCTCGTGGCATCTTTCCATTTATTCTTATTTCTCTCTTCCAGTGATTCATGAGGATGCCCAGTACAGCTGAAAAGGATCACAATGGTGCAGCTTAGCATGAACCAATTGTTAAGGGTCCATGGGGAAAAAAAAAAAAAAGAAAACTAAATGTGGAAACACTCAGGTGTAACTATTTTTCTGTCAAACTGAGGTATGTCTGCACAAGTTGCAAAGGAGGGTTTTTCTGCATGTCAGGCAAAGCAACCAGTCTGTTTACAGAAACTGAATTTCGTGATGTTTAGTATGTAGCGATGCAGATGGGATCACTTTTAAAATTGACTTTGGCTTTGGCCAGTTTTTATATTTGAGCATAATGATTGTAAGAAAACAACAAGAAATAAAACAACCACCAAAACGGAAGAAGTTAAATGGTTTCTCGTATGTCTGGGGTTTTTTCCCGCTTGTAAAACATCTACAAGGTTTGTGCTCTCAGCCATGATCTACCTTGTCCTTGGTTAATGTGCAGATCAGAGTCGGGCCCTTCAGCATCAATACTGAGTAAGGATTATTCCTACCAAACCACCTTCCACTTGTATTTTCTGCACCAAGAAGAGGGAGGGTGAAGGTTCCACTTACACCTGATGGGCTTTTTTGGGGTTGTGGCTGCCAGGGTTTTGGGATCTGCTTCAACATTTTTACCAGTATTGAATTGTTTTCAGCCTCCTTTTACAAACAAAGGGACTGGCAGTAACATGCCAACTGTTACCTAAAATGCCTTTCTAAGCAATGGAGTAAAATGGCAGCAGAACTACTAGGGTTGTATTTGACGTCTGTGAGCATTTGTAGTACAATTACCTGCACGTAGACTTTGCTTAGGCCCTCACATGACAACTTGTGGAGGCACAATACTATATGTTTGTAAGATATGTTGTCCACTCAAGTTTTCACAAAGAGGTTGAGCTTTCTGTGGTCAGAATTATGGCGGTTACACTGTTTGTGAAGTGCTTTGGCTTAATGCTGGCGTGTAAAACCTCAGTATATCTCAGATTCATCTTTTCTGATCTTGAAGAAGGGCATTTTTTGGGGGGGTTGCTTGAAAACACACATATAGGTATACGCAAGTTAGTTGTGCAACACAAACAGGGCAACACTCTCCCCGCTCCTGAGTCCTTTGATTTTGCTGCTGTTGCAAAGCAACCTGCAACTGAAAAAGGAGCAAAGGACCATCCTCTGATGAGTGCCTGGGCATGGGATAAACCTGATGAAGACCCCAGGGATTCTAGGCAAGGAAAAGCTAGATACATGCCACAGTTTAAGCTTGCAGTCCGGCTTTTAGCAGTAGACTTGATAAACGCAGGTTTTCATTGCACAGTGAACCCTAACCACAAAAAGAAAAGAAAGAAATCTCATCACATATTTCCAGCAAATGAGTCTACAATTACTACCTTACTCGTTAAAATATTTCAAAGAAAATCTCTTATTTCTCTGATGTTGTTCTGGTACCTAATTGCCAGAAATAATGAACTAGTGATCAGGTTTTTCTAACTCAAGGCTGAGAACAAGTTCATTTACAGCACCCCCTCTTCTTGGGGGATGGCACTAGAAGCATTTATTCCAGTTAATTTTGCTGCCAGAACAAATTTATTTATTCACCATACAGCTTGCAAAACAAGAACATTATAATCCAATTCCCCATTGCCTTTTACAGTCCATTAATAATGCTCACTGTTAAAGCACATTGCATTGCCTCAGCCCAAGAAATGTATGTGCTAATTATAGCGTTGATTTGCAATTAAAATATACATAAACTAACAATTTATTGCACAACAGATTCAACTTTAGTAGTTTACTCCTTGATATTCCAATGCAGAGACTTGGGGTTTGAGACTGTGCATGGGCTTCCTGGGAGAATTTGCTGATTTTTTTGGTCCACCTCAGCACGTTATATATAATGTGCCATGTACGTGTCAGTTTAGGGTAAAACCAGCCAGAAAACCTAGAGATATTTGATGCAAAGGGTATCGTGGTGTTAAAAGGCGTGTACATCTGCTAACGAAACATCTTTTGGAACAGATGGGCTGTCGGAGGGGGTGTCCTTTGGAAAAGGAGGGGGCTCGGCAGCAGTCGTGGGATGGCTGGCTGTTTGCGCTGCGGGGAAAGGTCCAAACCTGGGAGTCAGAGGAATGGAACAGATGGGGAGGAACGCAGCAGGGGTTCGAGGTTCTTTTCTTAGGATTTCTTTGCATAGGAAAGTTTCTGAAGAGTAAGCAAAAGGAATGAATGCAGAGCGGCCGTTCAGCGCTATCTCCTAATGTCTGTCTGGGCTTTTACTTGGCCTTAAGCCATTCAGCCGAGTTCTCTTCCAAAGCGCGGGGCAATAACATCTGTGGAGGGAGCTAGTTCCCAAGCTGATCTTCTGCACCGCCTGCTCCAGGCTATATCCCCAGGGAGAAAAGTATTGTGGGGGCTCTCACGGCAAACATGCACAGTCCAGCCCTGCAATTAAATCAGCAGGTATCAAAAGAAAGAAAAAAAAAAGCAGCTTTTTCTGCTTTGAACAGTTTGAATAGACCCAGAAGAAAGAGGTGGCTGCAGGTAGGGGCTGAGTCCTGATGGACATGTCTCAAGTGCCCCTCGCAGGGCTCGGAGCCCATCCCTCACCCTCCCAGGTCTGCAGGGATGCTGGGCACAGCCTCCCCCGTGCTTCCGCCCCACACCTGCGGAGCGGGGTAACGCCATCCTCAAAGGCAATGGGTAAATAAATACGTTTACGGCGCTCAGATTCTACCTTAGCGGGCCAGCAAAATACTTCATATCCTACTCCCAGGCTTGTTTTCTCTGCTCCCTGCTGATTTCAGCATGTGTTCCCCAACGTGGGGAGATGCAGTCAGCTGAATTAATGCGAGTATTGTGCCGAGTAACTAACAATATTATGAATTAACCCAAGATTCGCGTTAACCTCTTAAGCCACTTGCGTGGCTCTTTGAACATGCCCAGTACTATAAAAAATGCTAATGGGGAATGAATCAGAATTTCCTCCCGAACAAAGGACCGCTGTGTCTGAAGCAGGCAGCCCAGGGTGAGGTCGAGGAGTTGTAAAACATAGAGCTACCTGCGCTTATTACTATGTTCGTTGCATTACTCTGGTGAATATTAAGGAACTGTTACAGAGTCAGACAAATCTGATCCCGCTGTGACTGCAAGGAGAAGCGTGGCAGCTTGTGTTTCCTGGGGGGGAAGGGGAAGATTTTGGGGAAGTAGGAGAATTTTCCTCCTGTAAGGGGAAATAGATAATATATATATATAAAAATAATTATTTTTATATGGTGGGTTTTTTTAAAATTTTAATACGTGTGTGTATAAGTGTGTGTGTATATATATATGGAGAGATCTTAGGAGCCAGCTGAGGAGGAGGGCAGGTGCTGTTGGAGACCAGGGGTTCGAGGCGATGTGGGGAGAGAGGGAGCCACCGCAGAAAGCAGGACCACCCCCAGGGCGAGGCTCCGGGTTTCACACTCCTGATGAGAGATGCGAAAATCTTTTGCTCTCTAAAGTACGAACAAATTTAAGAAATGCAGAATCAGAAATGCAGGGACGTTCAAACCAGGCCTGAGCTTTGGTCCATCTCTGGATGATCCCCGGTGACCTGGAGAACACCTGCCCCAGCTCCCCGGGAGGTGCTGCCCACCTGCCCGCTCCCCCTTCCTGCGTACGTTGGGCTTGGCAGCATCCTCTTCTCGTGACATTTTCCTTCTATCATGAAATCTGTCACTTTGGGCACCTTGCCCACACTCTGGGCTTCCCAAAATGTCAGCCTTGAGCACCAGCAACGGGAGGGAAGGTATCCAGGGGCAGGCGGGAGGAGCAGCGCTGGAGTGCCTGCAAGCATCCCGAGGGATGTGCCGTGCTTCCCCCAAGGACCAGGGTACATATCCTTGCCAGCATCCCAATTTTTCCTACTCCTTACCTAAAGCCAAACCTCTTCTGCCCTCTCATCGTACCCATGGGGTGTAACAGTGGTGGGTCTCTCCCACAAGGGAAAAAGTGCTTCTTGCTCCTCAGAGAAGGTCTTCAAGCTCTCCTGCTGCTGTACAAAAGGGGACAAGTGGCCTTAAGCGTGTGAGCAACGCTGGGCCTGTTCTCTCCCACTCAACAGAAAGCAGATGAAGAATGTTTTCAGGAGATGAAAGACGCTTTCCTACTTATTTGAGACTTGGCTTGCCAGAAAACCAACACACCTTCAAGGTCTGCCTGCCATTAGCGATCATCAGTAATATAAACAGAGACACCAAATGAGTGTCTGATGAATAAATTAGCTTCCCCTCCACAAGTCATTCCCATCACCTTACGAGAAACTCTTTTTTGCACTGGTTGAGCCGAGCCAGCCTGGCAGCAGCGAGCCCCGCTCCCGTTAGCGTTGCGTAATTAACCTCAAGCAGAACGAGCCCAGGAAAGCCAAACGGCAATTACGCATCTCATTGGAGTTTGGACGCTGCCTAAAGGGCTCACACTAATCCCCACCAGCCAGTCTGGGCTCCTGCAGCTCTAATTGATTTTTTTTTTTTTCCTCCTTGGGCAGCATGTTTAGCATAAATGATACTTCACGTGGGGAAAGGCGAGTGTTCGACACCCGTCCACAGGTTGGCATCACCCTGAGCACCGTACCCTCACTGCCCAGCCTCAGTCAACTTGCAAACATCGCTTGCCACCTCTGCAATTTTAATAATTTATTAGCTGGGGCACGGGGAGGGCAGTCCGGATCCTTTCTCTCCTCTTGAAGACAGGGTTGAGAAAGCCCCCTCCATGCCCAAAGGAGATTTGCTTTCTTGGGGGGGGGACGGACATCTCCCAGCTTCTCTATGCACGCAACCACGGCAAGTCAAGAATTGTTTTTAAAACAAAGCTCTTTCATCCTGATAAAGTCCAGATGCTCATTCAGAACTGCAGTCACCACAGAAATGCCTGGGGAGCTGCCTCCTGCCAAGTCCAGAGCTCCTGAGCTGCCCAAAGATTTCACAAAAACAGAAGAACCCTCACCTGGCTCAAGACTAAATTTCTCTACAAAAGCAAAAAATGTGTTTAATAACAATCAACAGAGAATGAACAAAGAAATAATCTACTATTTCTAATTACATGGAAGGGAACAACGCAGTTGAATAAAGCCACCTCTTCAATCCTCACCCAGAGGAGAGGCCTCCACCTTCACAAGCAACATCTGGCATGGTGGTGAAAAGCAGAAAATCCATTTTACTCACCACAGCTCAGTTGATCCCCTCCAGCAGCCTCCCTTGCCCTCACAGTGCAGCCAAGGACCATCAGCACCCACCTGGCACCCATGGGTGCTGATGGGCCCCTCCACCCACAGGTGGTTCCCATCACCTTCCTCATCGGGACACCCCAGGCATCACCTGTGGGGTGGCTGCACCCACCCTGCTCGGGGCAGAGATGAGGTGCTGGTGTTGGGTCAAGCCATTAAAGTAAAGAAAACATGTATAAATGAGAGAGGGGAAAAGAGAGAGGAGAAAATGTGGGGTTTGCTCCCATCAGTCTGTGCCAGGTGCTGGGGACACCCTGGCCTGTGGCCTGAGACCTGCCAGCTCATGCCCTGGAGAGGGGTTGGGCTATGTCACCTTCTGGTTACCCCAAATTCTCTCTCTCCTGGTCAACCCTCTGTCCCAGAGAGCTGCTATGTAAGGATGCGTTCCTACCACCCCCTGCCTGCCAGAACAAAGCAGCAGGGACTGTTTTCCCTTCTGACTGAGTCCAAAAGGGAGAAGAAACCCTGTCCCATCCCATCGTGTCTCTTCATACCCCTCTTGCCCAAGCCCCTCCATCCCCACATCACCTTCTCCCTTCCCACCACAGAGGCAGACATGGGGGACTGATGCCCACTCCCCAGACATGTACATCCTTCCCAGGGCTTCACATGCAACCGTGGGAGAGCCAGGTAGGCTCTGAGCCAGCAGAGCCAAGATTTCCAGAGAGCCTTTCCTACGGCGGATGGAGAAAATGGAGTAAAACCTGTGATCGCACCTTTGCAGCCTCTCAGGGTGACACCACATAGCGCTGTGCATCTGTGCAGCTCCGCACTTCGGTGTAGGTGCAAAGGACGCTTATAGATTGGCCACCCTGGGAGATGTGGCCCTGGACCATGGAGGAGCCAGCGTGTCTCCTCCCAGGGGTTGATGCTGGAAGTGTGGCAGATGCTTGATCCCAGAATCAAGGCTAGAGCACGTGTAGGGTACGAAAAGGATGGTTTTCTAGTTGTCACGGGGCTGCCAGGATATGGAAGAATGACCAAAAATACCTCCAAATGTTTTTTTTACCCTGAGTACAGGCAGGAGACACAATCCCAGTTCCTGGCCAGAGACCCTCACCCACCAAAGCTGTGCGGCAAACCTCCTTATGACAGTCTCCAGAACGATCCTATGGGACAAAGCAGCCCCCAGAGCTGTGGCTCCCATCTCCTTGTGGGTATGTCTCTTCAGCAGACCGTGTTGACAGTTGTCCCATTTGAGCCCCCTGATGCCACCCCACCATTTACAGCACCATCCTTGATGTTGTTCTCCAAGACTGAGACAGGTTTGTGTCTCTCATGCCTGGTAATGGCTGTTTCAATGCCCCTGAGACACAACTGCACATCCTCCCGAAAGGAGGGGGTATACAGTCCATAAATGACAGGGTCAGTGCAGGTGTGCAGCAAGCCAAAGAGAAAGAAGCTGTGGTTGACATACTCCGGCATCTTCTGGATCATGGCTGGCTGGAACCAGTACCACAAGCCCAGGAGGTAGTATGGGGTCCAGCAGATGATGAAGGTGGCAACAATCACTATGGTCATCTTGAGAGTCTTCATGCGTGCCTTGGAGATGTGGTCATTTTGATTTCCTATCAAACCTGCCAGGGAGAGTCAAAAAGATAGCTGGAGATGGGAGAAAACCAGAACATAACCATTTATGACTGTGGTTCTGCCAGAGAGGGGAGACCATCTCATGGTCTGGTCCATGGCCCACAGGAAGCAGAAGACAGCAAGGAGAGAGGTCAAGGAGTTTGTGTAAAATCCCTTAGTTGGGTTACCCTTCAAAGGGTGTTGGGACAGACCCAGCGATGCTCCAGGCTGGAGCAGGTTCAGTCATAGAGTCATGGTGGACACTAAAGGGCTGGGACCTGCTTACCTTTGTTGATCTTCAACTGCTTACTGATCTCCCAAATGATTCGGATGTAGCAAACGATCATGACGCTCAGGGGGGTGATGTAGAGGGTGGTGAAGGTGAACATGTTGTAGACGGTTTCCTCCCAGTGCGCTCGGAAGCTCCCATGAGTAACGCACTGGGTGAAGTTCCCTCCCGGGGCCGTGTGCAGGTGAAAGAGGAAAAGCTGAAATGGTGAAGCAAATAATAACTCAGAGGGGCTTTGGAACAGGGCACCACGTCCTGCAGATGCTCCTGGCTGTGCCCGGAGAGCACGTCCCTGCCGCAGTTGGACTGGGAGAGGCGCTCTGGGCACCCAACTCATGGCTATGGCCGGGATGGATGGGGTCTGACGGCTGTGACATCCCATTTTCTGGCCATGCCAAATGTTATTTTGCTCAGGAACTGCTCAGGTTTGTCTTCGTCTGCTCCAACATGTTTTGCAGTGGTGCAGTGATGCATTTTTAGGAGAAGATAACCAGGTGCCTGAGGAATAAAAAAATAGCGGACACAATTTTTTCCCAGCCCTTAGCATAACACCCTGATGGTGTCACAATGAATGGGTGCTATAAGGAAGGTGCAAATTGGTGCTGAGCACCCACCGCAGCAACCACGCTACTTCGTGCAGCAAAGCCAAGCCGGTGGTGGTGGAGCCCATGGATTGGGATGGACTTTTTGGGGCTGCCGGGATGGGGATGCCCTTCTCCAAAACCACCCAAGCCTGGGCAAACCAGACGGGAAGGGCACCCAGCCCTACCTGGGGTGAAGCCAGGAGCACGCTGCCGGCCCAGGCAGCACGGAGCAGCAGTCCATTGCGGCGGCGAGCGCGGGAGAAGGGATGGAGGACGGCTGCGTGCCGGTCCAGGCTGATGACCACCAGCACCAGGGCGGCCGCGTACATGGCGAAGAGCTTGAGGAAGTTGAGGAGCTTGCAGGACACGTCCCCTCCGTACCACTGCACTGTCACGTTCCACGCTGCGTCCAGGGGCATCACCGCCACCGTCACCAGCAGGTCGGCCAGCACCAGGCTGAGGATCAGCGGCCGCACGTGGGATTTCCTCCTCTTCCTCAGCAGGCTGCCGAGCACCGCCGCGTTGCTGCCCGCCGCCAGCAAGAAGAAGATGGCCGTGACGATCACGCGGACCCGCGCCGCTTGCGTGAACCGGGGCTCAACCCAGCGCTCGGGGCAGCCGGATGCTGAGACGTTGGTGTCCCCCTCCGTGGTGGGGCAGCGGGGAGCTGCGGGGAGCTGCTCGTCACTCATCCCCCGCTGAAAAGCAAGTGGCAAAGTGAACCCCCGCTGAGGGGCTGTGTGGTGTGCTGCAGCTTCAGTGTGACGAGAAACGGGGAGAAGATGGGATCTGCACCGAAGGCACCAGCAGCGACCTGCCAGTCCTGCCTGTCCCTGCCTGTCCCCTCCATGTTGCCGGTTTTGCCGAGCTGCCGCATCCCCTGGCCGCAGTGACGCTGCCCGGGTGCCCTCTTTGGCTCACCCCCTGCCGTAGCTATAGCAATTGCTCGCACAGACATATATTTTTAGCTCTTTGCAAGGCAGTCGAGCAGCTGGGAAGCGGGAGCGGTGGCCAGGACCACGGGACGAGCCGCTGCCCGCCAGCACCCAGACGGGAACGGGTCACGCCGGAGCTGGCTGCGCCTGTGCCGGGGCAGCTGTGCTGGGTTCAAGGACTCGTCCTTCCAAAGGGGCTTTGTGAGCAGGGCTCAGTTTTTTAAAAAGCGATTTCCACGTGTGTGTTAAACCTTCATGGTCCACCTCCATCTCCAGCGCCGGACCCAGGGCAGCGGGTGGGAGTGCCTGGGGGTGGCCCGGAGGGGAGAAGGGGCATCCCGTGCTGTCTGGGGACTGACCGGCTCTTGGGAGAGGATCACGGTGGCATTTAGGAGCCCGGACCTTCCCAGGACCTGGGCAGCACCAGCTCGACACCTCCGTCCCTTTGTCTTCGGGAGGGGAAGCAGGAGGAGGTGAAGGTAGAAACAGACCCACACGGGGGGTGCTGGGGGTGATGAGCGGCGTGGTGCTCCCCCAGGGCTTGATTTAATCGCCCTTTTCCCCCGAGCACAACCAGCCTGGGGACAACTCACAGTTCAAGGGCAAATACTTCCAGCTTTCAGGGACGCGAGCTGTTAACAGTCCCAGCCGCGGGCAGGTCTCTTACTCTTTCGAGCACCCTCTGGTTTGCTGATACCGAAATAATTCATCCCCCACCTTCGCACAAATAAAACAAGCCGCAGAGATCTAAGCTGTCTCCCCAGCTCTGCGGGGTGGAGGTGCCGACACCTTGCAGCAAACCGCCCTCCTCCAGCCCCACCGCCCGCATCCCGTGACCCTGAGAGCGAGCCCTCTTGCCGCCTTTACCCCCCCGCACACTCCCCACGGACCAACCCAACAAGCAAGCAGCGAAAGGAAAAAGCAGTTAAAAAGTACTGAGCCGCTTGCTGGCTGTCTGGGAGAAACAAGGGGAAAGCCATGCCCAGGTCTGGATTTGTCCCAGCTGATGGGAACGTACCTGGCACCAAGAGAAGCTGCTCCTTGTCTCTCCCTCTGCGTCTCCCACGGCCGTGGTGCCAAGTCAGGATGCTCCAGCGCGTCTTTGCATCACATCCCTGCAACAAACCTCTCGAAACAGCAAAATTTCCTCTTGCCGGCGGCCGAGCCGGGAGCTACGCTGTTTTTAGCGCAGGCGGATGCAGGCATCTGGAGATGGCAACGCTCATGCAAACATCCCCTGCACCGGCGAAGCAGGAGCGGGGCGCGCAGAGGTGGGCACCCCCGGGCAGCCTGGCTCAGGCAGCTGCTGGGGTTTCACCCCTGGGTAGGGGCCGGCACCCCTGCCCTTGCGGGCTTAACGAGCTGCTCTCTTTCGGGCTTAATGAGCAGGCAGCGGGGATGATGACAAAGCCGCCGTATTGCGAGAAATGGCCACGATTCAAGATGTCGTGGCCAAATGTGGCCCCGTCAGGGATAAGTGCCAACACTCCCTGCATCGGTTTTCTATAAATACAGGAAAAAGAGTTAATTATCCCTGGAGTTAGTGATGAACGTCCCGTTGCTCAGACAACCAGGAGACTCGCAGTACACACAGACACACAGACACACACGCCCCAGCGATGTTCCTGGATCGCACAGGTCCGTGGGAGCATCACGGATGAACACAGGTACGTGCCTGGACTGGAAATGCTGTACGGAGGGAATTAATAAGGAGAAACTTGGGTCATTTTGCCATTTTAATGAATATACTCTTTCCTCTGCGCTCTCATCAGTTCCCACCTCGTTCTTTTTGCATTTCTTTCAGCGTGACGCAGTGACAGCTTCGATGTGCGGCACGAAACCCTGGGAGGGCCAAAGAGCTCACGAGGGCTTAAAAAATACAAGGTGCGATGCAAGGCAGGCAGGGAAAGCGAGGACACCCTGCTCCTCCGGCCAGCCAAAGGACAAGAGCTGTGGGGATGACAGAGGGCCAGCCCCGCCGGGGCCAGCGCCAGCAAACACGCTCCCAGGGGCACCACGGGGACTTTAATGACACGCAAACGGACCCGCACATCTCCCGGTCTATTGAATTAAGAAATACACGGCGTACAGGGGGGCTGCGGGTCCCAGGCTGGTGGTGGTGGCTCTGCCTTGTTCCCCAAGAGGATGAGGGTTCATTTTCTGGGAGAGGTGTTGGGCGGGGGGGGGAGGTTTGCACCATCTTTGAGGCTGCTCTGTTTGCAGGAGTGCTCCTGGGCACAGCAAAAAAGGAGGATTTTTTTCCCCCTTTGTGAGTTTAAGAGTCAAATTGTGTGGCGGAAAGACCGGATCCTGAGATCCAGGAGATGCTGCAGGCGCTGGACCACATCCGCCCTTGAGGCATCACCATCCATCGGAGCCCCCTGAACCCTCCATCACTTCTGCATTTAACTGCCCCAAGGGATCTGGAAACTCTCTGCTCAGAGCCACAGAGAGCAATGTATGCGTTCAAAGCGCTTTCCATCCGAGGGGAAAGAGAAAAGCAGACCCACCCCCGGCACTGCCAGCCCTCCACCCAAAACGGGGTCTCACGAGCTGAGAGCGAAGGGACATCATCCTGCCAAGACCCAGTTTCAAAGCTGCTTAACAGCTGGCATCGGCCGCATCCCTCCGGAGGGGGATACCCGCTCCCCCGCTCCTGCCGGAGTCTGCCTGGATCCCCAAAGCCGCCGCGGGCAGAGCGGGAGGGCAGGCACTGGGCAGGAGGGGACCGTCCCCATCGTCTCCTTACCTGGCAGGGGCATCGCCCGCCGGCGCCACGGGAACGAGCCTGGTCCCTGGGGCGGGGGGGAAAGCACAGAAACCACAAAGAAGTTGGGTGGAAGCCCATTTATTACAGCAGCCGCCTCCTTCTTGCTTCAGACTCCTGCTTAAAGCTGGGATTAATTCGGCCCCACATGCTCATCCTTATTTTTCCTTTCGTTTAGCTCTTTGCACCTGCACGAAAGCAATTAAATAGCAAGTCAGGAATGTATTCCCTGTTTGTCCTCCTTCCCGGCTGGCTGCCTTTTTGTCTAGAAATGTCCTCTCCATCCCCAACTGTATGATGCAAGAGAGGGACAGGATTTTTCTTGGGAACCATAAACCTCACTCATGCCACAACAAAGCCTTTGGTCTCTGTTCAGAGAAGATTTTTTTAGCGTGCCATCACGCAGAAATGTCCTGGGCATGCATTAGCAATAAGTCTTATTTTAAGGGTGGGGTCCCTTATTAAAATGACTATTTTTCTCCAGCGTTTGCACAGTTACCCCCTTGTGGGGTTTTTTTTTTTGGTTTTTTTTTCCTTGTCTCCTCAAAGGTCAGCTTGGATGTTGTCTGCTCAGCAGCCTTCGGCTGAATCTCTGAACGCTGGTTTAACGATCAGAGGTTTTTGGTCCCCAGGATTAGGAAACAGTGCTGGCAGGCAGGGCTTGTTTCCATACACCCCGGCTCGGCTTTTTCCGAAATCCCTTCCTTTTGGGATGCTGCCCCAGTACATCCCCAGAGCTGCTGCCCAGCACTGGGTCACAGGGAGTCAGAGCATCTCCAGGCTCCTCAAAACGGGACTTTTCTCCCCAAATCCATGCAGATCATCCCAGGATGCCAGAGAAAAGAGAAACCAGAAAGCCACACCAGGTAGCACAGCCCCAGCGGCAATTTTTTCGCGCGAGCAGACCCTGAACAGAAGTACAAACGTCGTGTTTTTCCACCAGACACCCCGTATAAGTTGGGATCTCATGCAGGGAAAGCAGCACAGGATATAATTTCCATTAACCTAGTGCAGGCACAGACAGGGAGCCTGCTGTCGTTTATCCCAATAAATCACAGCTGGGATCTTGGCTTCAGAAAAGAGGAAAAAAAACAAAACCCTTGTCTTTTCACCTCTGAGAGAAACTCCTGCTGCTGGGCATTACAGGGAGGTAAGGATGGCTCTTCTTCGAGCAGAGCCACCCTACAGCAGCACCCATCACCTGCACCCTCGCCCCCAGCACCATCACCCCAGGCAGGTGCTTCTGCCGGGCTGGCTGTCCAAAAATTCCCCTTGGCTCAGAAAAACCTCATGATTTCAGAGTTTTTAATGCTGATTTATTTTTTTTTCCCCCTCCAATTCTTCTTCTCCTCCTTCAAGCCTTGAATTGTCTCAGGAGCAGCTCGTCCAAGGAAATTTTTGTCTCATACTGGACTCGAAACAGAAAGTCTAGTCAGGGACATCTGACATGCAGTGTTTTTGTGAGTAAATACCAGCGTCCATGAAGTCATTTCCCGGGGTTAGAAATGAGCTCACCTCTGGAACGGCTTCTCTTCTTACCCAAAGTTCACAAGACAAGCAGTTGTGAAGCTCCCGGTTTTTATCCTTTTCATTAAAAAAACCCAGCATCGGGGCTGCGCGCGGCATGGTGCCGCCTCCGACTGTATGCTACAGACGGACCCTGGGCATCGGCCGTCGCGGGGCATCACCCGAAATTCCCTGAAATCTTTGCAGCAAAAGGCACAGGACCAAAGCTCAGCGGTCATGGGGGATGAAGCTGCGGCTCATTCTGCCTGCTCACCCGGCCCTGGCCGCTCTGCCGAGTCTGCCAAGAGGGACGATAATTGCTGTCCCTCGTGGGGATAATCTGGGTCATCCCATCCCCCCTCCTAAAAGTCCTCGTTTAAAGTGGAGGGAGGGATCTCTCCTGCCCACTGGGCTCAATATCTTGGTAAATTGTATTTTTGGATGGTTTCTTGGTGAAATAACATGCTGTTTCTGACTGGAGACCTCGCCGGTACGAGCCCTTCTCCGGGGGGTATCACACCATGGGACAGTGGTGCTGAGAAAAACATGCTCCCAATGCTCAAACCCACTGCACTGGCCAGCTTTTAATACCCTGGCTGGTGCTCCTGGTGTTGCTGAGTCCAGCACATCACACCGGACATCTAAGACACAGACCCAGCCAAGATGATGTAAAGGACAAGGACGCTGCTGGCAGGGGAGCCCAGATGACCAGAGCTCATTCCCAGAGGTTCCTCAAATTTACATCTTCCCATGCGGAGCATTAGCTTTCAGGGTCTTTCCTCCATCTTTCATCAGGACGTCCTGACCAGAGCAAAACCCTCCTTCCCCAGCTCTAAACCAGACAAGGGAGAAGAGTGAATTTATCACCCTAGACCAAACCTTGAGGTCAAGCTCCAGAAAATCATAGAATCGTAGACTGACAGACTGGTTTGGGTTGGAAGGGACCTCAAAGGCCATCTAGTTCCAAGCCCCTGCCATGGGCAGGGACACCCTCCACTAGACCATGTTGCCCAAAGCCCCATCCAACCTGGCCTTGAACACTTCCAGGGATCCAGGGGCATCCACAGCTTCTCTGGGCAACCTGTTCCAGTGCCTCACCACTCTAACAGTAAAGAATTTCTTCCTAACATCTCATCTAAATTGACCCTTTTAGTTTAAATGTGGTGGGGTTTGGTGCCGAGCCCCGTCCGCTCACTGCCAAGCCATACGACCTGGACGCATGTGTGCATCGCCGCTCCATCCACAATTCATCTTTCCCACAGCAGCTTCGCTTCCTTGCCCGGGCTGGAAACCCCGGCTGGGGGATTTATTTGGGAAGTCTCACCCGGCACCCTGGTCCCGTGATGCTCCTGTGCCCAGTAAACCAGGAAAATCACCCAGGGGGTCGATGGAGGGGCACTGGGTCCCCTTCGGCTCCGGCACACACGACCTGGCCAGGGCTTTTGCTGCCCTAACTGGGTATTTTTCTTGAGCTGGAAGAAATTATGAAATCCCAATGTTTTCATTGTGACTAACCCATGGAAGTGAACAATTTTGCCCTTGTTTTTGGATATGTTTTAGTTGCTCTCCTTGTCTTTGCCTTTCATGCCCTCTTTTATCCTCTGGTTTTTTTTTTTTACTCTCTGTGGGACCTGCACATCGTGTCGCTCCAAATATCAGATATCCTCCTCTCCCCACGCTCCCAAATTGGACTGTGTGCCCCAAGGCCATGTTTCAGCTCTCCCTTTGGATGCTCCTTCCCAAACACGGACCAGATTCAAGGTCTGGTTCCCTCCGTGTCACGGGGAGAGAGGTGAGATGTGGGGAAAGCTGAAAGCCCTGTGGGACCCTCAGCAGCTTTACTCAGGGCTTGCAGGAGCAAGAAGCAGGGAAAACCTCCCCTGGCACCTCTTTCCCCTGTGCTTGGTACCTCCAAGGAGTTTCCAAGGCTTAAAAAAACCTTTGGGTGAGCTCGATATGGCGACACGACTGCTTTTAGGAAAGGATCAGTGGCTCGGCGGGGACAGATGCCGTTAATGCTGAATTAAATGAGCTGGAGGAATATAATTTCTGCTCCCCCATCCTGTCTTTCCCCTCCTGCAAGAAGCCTGCTCCTGGCCGAGCCCCAGGACCACAGGACCCCAGCGTCCCCTGGGATGAGCATCGGTGCTGACATCTCCCCCTGGCTGGATTTGGCCTCCCGAGGAGGCATTTCTGGGAGGCGGCGCTGGATCTGATGCCGGGAGCTTAGCGCCGAGTTTCTCTTGGGAAGCGCTTATCTCCCATGCCGCCTTCCCAACCCGCTCCCGGTAGTTCCCATCTCAGCCGATCCAAGGTGCTGACGCCGGGCAGCTGCCAGCCCTTCCCTTCGGCAACCCTCGGCCCCCGCCGAACGCCTCTGCCCGCACTGCCGGCACACACACTTCTACCCTCCACCGAAAACCGATATGGCCACAACCGACCCGGGGGGAATCCCGGCAGTGCCGGAATTAGCTCAGCAGAGACTGGTTTTTCTGAGCATGCCTTCAGCGTGATGCATGAGGTCGTGAGATGTTTTACGGCTCCGGTCGCCCCCATGACCACAGGCACTCCGGGAAGGGGAGGCGTTGCCGTGTCCTTTTTTACCAGCGCAGATGCTGGCAAACTCTTTCGGAGCCGAAATTCGGAGGCAGATGGGTCCCGATTACCCCAGTCCAGGCTCAGCTCCACGTTGCTCAGTACAATAATTAACCTGAAGTAAATTCACGCATGGTTCAATGAGGAGTCCCCGCCACTCGCCCGGCTCCATCCCTTGCACATTTTCTGTCCATCCCAAGTAGATGCTCATCCGCACACGAAAAAGCAGCTTTTAGCCTGATGCTCCGGTTTCGCTGCTAACACCGGATCCCCTGGTCCAGCTTGCACAGCCTACACCTCTCCCACGTGCTGGTGTAAATCAGTTGCAAGCCTGCCCACCTTGACGTAGTCTACAGCAAAAAAAATCAAGGAGGAAAAGGCACGGATGAGACCAGGGACCTCCATCCCACGGGTGGGAGGCTGCCCTCCCTGCCAGCATGGGTGCGCAGCCCAGAGTGCATCCGAGCCCAAAGCTAATGCCCGTAAATAAGCGCAATAAATTAAGGATTTCTTCAGGAGCAATTAATTGCCCAAAGCAACATGTGCTTCAACACAGGACGGTCTTTGTCCGCCAAACCCTGTCCAGGGCTAAAGCAAACAGCTGGCGGGCTGTGGGTTGGAGCTCTGCTCCCGCTCTTCCTCTGCGGTTTAAACGTCCCCATTGAGGCGCTGCCCTGGCTCAGACCTCACCGCGTTCCCATCGCACCCGTTCACGTCCTGCGACCGCATTTCCATCACCCATCTGACATTACGCAATAACCCGGGCCCTGCCGCCAGCCTGCATCTCCCAGCTGCATGTTCCTGGCAAATATTGGCATCGCACCGGCACGTGGCACCGTGACGCTGCCCTGCCAGCGTCCCCGAGGAGTTCACGCTCCAAGCATGGGGAGCTGGCTGGGATGCGCTTTTACTCACGGAGGGCTTGAAAATAACGGCCTTCTCCATCTCGCGGAGAGTTTCTAAACAAGCCAGAGTACTTATCTTAATTTCCCCAGCTCAGCAATGTAATTAAAGAGGGATTCACTACCGAGACACTTCGGGCTCTCTCATAGCATCTCCCATCTCTGCTCTTCCGAGCTGTGATGGGGAAGGAGAGACGGCAGGGACAGACACAGCACCCAGAGGGGAAACCCCGGCGGGACCCCTTGGCAGCATGGGACACCCCGGTGACCGGTGAAGCCCCCTCCGGACAAGGCGGGTCTGGATGCGGGGCTGTACGCACGCAGCAGGGACGCAGGTAACAGTGCCTGGGCGCTCAGCTGACAGCCATGCCCTGCAGAAGCACTAGGAAAAGCTCTTTTCCTTGGCAGATGTGATCACAGAGCAGGGGACACCCCCAGTTTTACGTGCCGGGGCGGGGGGGTCAGTGCTGTCACGCCTGTGCCAGCAGATATTTAGGGGCTCCCCCCATGGCCGGACCCCACGAGCGACACGGCCGCAGCCACATGCCCTCCCCCTTTCACCCCTCCAGAAAAAGCCTTCCCAACCTCCAGAGCTAAAAATCAATCTTTCCCTGGCTCCGGCTTTCATGTCGTCCCCCCTCTCTGTGGTGCTTTTAGCATCTGCTGCATAAATGATGTACGTGGAGCTGAGCGCCGCTGAGCCGCGGTCGAGGCTTTAGCTCCTAAGCAAATCCTTCCAGGGGGAAAGGTCCGCTCACTCCGTTTCTCCCAGCCACAGCCTGTAAATCCTCATCCGCACAATCAAAACAAACTCCAGTAGTTAATTTTGCAGGCTCTTTTCCAAAGCTTTCAGGCAGCTGGAGTGCGATTTTGTGCTGATGAAGCGGTGGAGGAGGGCTTAAGTGAAACAATATTGCGGTGGCTGCGAGGTTTGCTGGTGGTTCAGAGCTCAGAGTGAGCCCCGGGGACCCACCACATCTCCAAGTTCTACAACCCATAGACATCGCCAGTCCGGCTCCTGGGATAGCAAAACAGGATTTAAAAAAACAACATTAGCCACCCCTGGAGCATGGCTGGAGAAGTGCCGGGAGCCAAGCGCTTAATGAAATCCCATCTCCCAGCTCACCCTCCTAAACCATGCAAACTTCCCCAAAGCGTTCAGGATGGAACAAAGTCATCAATCAGTTATTTTAACTCCCATCTCCGTAAACAGGAGCAAGCCCAGAAACACACAGCAGGGGAAAATAACCGTCAGCTCCCTTCGGCGGAGTGAAGAGGGCGCGGGGAGGGAGGACAGAGGCGGCTGGCAGGGAGCTGAGCGCGCTGTCGGCCCCAAAGGGCATTTCGTGGTCCCCACGGGGTATTTCATGGAGCCCATAAGGAATTTCATGGAGCCCACTGCCTGTCAATCCCACGTGCAGCCCTGAGAGCCGCCCCACCATCCCCGCTGCCCTCCCGGCACGGTGCACTCTGTCGACTTTTGGTGACAGTCACTCTGCCGATGCCGTATCGGAAAGGGTGGGAGGCACAAATAGCTGGGATGAGCATCACTAGCTGGTTTTCCCCTGGATTTATTAGAGGGACATGAGGAGAGCGATGGAGACAGCCATGAAGGAGCACGGAGAGGGATGTTGCACCATCGCAGTCCTCTTATGCTGCCCCAGCCTCGGCACTGGGAGGGGGGGAGGCATTAAGCATGGCAGCATTTATATAAATACATTATGGCTTTGTAATTATGCATCGGTGATGAAATGATGGAAAAATCCTATGGGAGCCAGACAGGGCCCCTGGGGGTTGATCTGGGAGGGGAATGCATCTGTGGGGCTGGGGCTGTGCTGCACCGATGCTTTGGTTGGGAAACACCAGCCTCGGACAGCTGAAGGGTAAGAGCAATTCGGTCTGGGTTGCATCCTTCCCCGCCGGCCAAGGCTGCTACAGCCCTGCAGAGGAACTGCCCTGGGCACGGGGCAGCACCCTGCTTGTCCCCTCCACCCCACACGTTGAGGCATCGTCCACCTCGGGCGGATGGAAAGCAGCTGAGCATCTCCCAGAGCCGCGGTGCAGCCAGCGGTGCTCAGCGCTGGAAACATCTGGGGCTCTGTTCGTGCTGCTCCATCCAACGCCAGCCACACGCCGTAGCTGCAGCGAGGGATGGCCAAGCCAAGAGAGAGATTGCGCAAACGGACTGTTCTAGAGACTTGGTTTTTGCATGAACTCACGTGTCCCAGACCTGCTCCTGAATCCACAGACGCGTCTCCTGAGCTTGTCTTGCAGGAGCCACGCTGGCGAGGAGACACCTATGCAAAGGAGGCTGCAAAACCCTGTGCAGAAATGCCTGTGGCTGTGCTGGGCTAGAACTAACGCCTGGTTTCCATAACAGAAAGAATAACATCTTCTGCCCTTTGCAGAAAAGCATGTTTCTTTACCCTGCAGTGCCACCCACGCAAATCGATGGCCAGCGCGTGACAAGCAGCCGGCAGGACCAGCGCGGCTTGCCGAGGCGTCGGTGCTGTACCAGGCACAGGCCGGCCACGGTGGGAGATAGGTGCCGTCTGGGGAAGATTAATTCCTTGCTTTCAGTCTCGGCACCTTTCCCACATCTTGTCTTCATCTCAGTGGGGAAATGTGGCCAAGCTCCATGTTTATCATCTCACAGGTCCGGGGCCTCCAGCTCACCAGCACTCCTTACCCACCGGATAAATATTCTGCCATTTTTTGGCACATCTCAGGTGGTTTTTTTCCTTGTCCCTCGTAAACATAAACAGGAGCCGGTGCAGGCCACCGCCAATTATTTTTTATGTGACACCTTGATCGATGTTCCTCTCGCTCCCTCTGGCAGCGGGGCTGGCGAGGATTACTAAGAGGCAGCCCAGGACGCTGCCGGCACATCCCCCGGCTGCCCGTCCCCGTCCCTCAGGGATGGCTCCCGCCGTGCGCTGCCCGTGCTTTCACACCAGGCTCCGGCAGCAAACCGGCAGCACGGCCCCACGGTGCCCGGGGCTGCGTGCACGGGTGGTACCTGCTCGCACGTGGCCGCACGCTTTGTGCGGCACCCGAGGGTCCCGAGGCAGGACCAGCTGCCCCCAGTTACCTGGGAATAACGGGGCTGCAGAGGGAGGAAGGACCTGGGGGGGGGGGCATTAAAACCAGCCTGGGGCAGGCGGGGAGCTCTCGTTAGGGGTCGTCGCTAGATCTTCCCACGGCTGGAGTGAGACGCAGTCACATTTATTTGCAAGGGTGGTCCTGCCTTTGCAGCTCTGCGCTACCCCGGGTGTCCAAACCAATCCAGCTGGCTTTGTCCCACACCCTCGCATCCCCACAGCATCCTCATCTGACCCCTGCCAGAGCCAGTGCCGGGGCAGAGGTGAGCAGGCAGCGTGGGCAGCGCAGGCAGCACAGGGCATGGCACCAAGCTAAGCCCTGCCCCACGACTGCGAAACGTGGGAACCCCACGGGCAACGCTGGGTGGGCACCGTGGTTGTCCCGGACTGGGCGAGAGCCAAAAAGCATCCCCAAAACTCATTGCACCATGTGCCTGTATGCTGTACCTCCATCTTCAACGCTCAGCAGCATCTATTTGGGATCCAGACCCAGGGCGAAGCCCTAACAGTGACGGTGCCGTGCTCGGATGCGGTGCCCACGCCGGGATGCGGTGCCCACACCGGGATGCCGTGCCCACGCCGGGATGCGGTGCCCACACCGTGCCCTGCCCCACCGCTGGCAGCACCCTGCCATGCTGCGGCATCGCCGCCAGCCCCGGCGGCTGCTGTTTCGCCGAGGGTTTGTGTTTACCATCACCTTGTTAAGGGATTATTCAGCCTGCGGTTTCCTCGCTCGTCCGATCTGTTTTTGCTCGGCGGCCGGTGGCTCGCTGCCATCCCCTAAGCTACACGCCGGGCTATATAAGCGACCTCGCCGCCTCGGCTGCGGGGAGGCTCGCGCGCAGCCCGGCTCAGCGGCGGCACAGGGGAGGTTTTGGTAAGCTGCAACTCTCTCTCTTCTTCCCAAATGGCTGCGAATCCCTTAACCCGCGGCTCACGAGCCCTCGCCTTGCCCCCCCGGACCGCAGCTTGGCTGGCGGCTCCGCAGCGAGAGGATGAGACTCTCCTTAATTGGGGTTTTTATGGTTTTTGTAGGTAAGAGGGAAAAAAAAACCCAGAACAACTCTGCTAAGATTTTCCCCTTCATCGCAGCGGTTATATAATTTTGCTGTGTTGTTAAGGTGGTGTAATTAAGAGCGGCTGTGATTGAGGGCGAGGTGGAAATTAATTGATGGGCAGATGAAAGTGCAGAGGCTGCGGGCTAGAAAACATCGGTGGGGATGCGGTTCTCCGCGTCCCGCTTCCCCCTTCCTCGTCCCAGCTAATGGGTTTGGGGCAGGGTTATGGGACAGAGCGGGGGGGTTCGGGAGGGACGGTGCTTTGCTCACACGGGGCTGTTTGATCTCCCGTGGCTCTGTCCCCCCCCAGACAGGGGACACGGGTGATGTCAAACCCTCCCCGTCGCCAGGATCCAGCCGCATGACCCCCCCTCCTTTCCCAGCATCGCGTGTCCCGGGGAAAGAGGGATGCATCCCGTCCCAAACCCAGCACTGAACAAGTCGCAGCCAGCTCCTAAAATAGCCGCCAAGTGGGAAACAGGCTTTCAGCCTGGATTAATTTTTCCTGGTTATTGTCTGGCTGCGAGTTCACGACCCCACCGTAAGCGCACAAAACACCGCTCATGTGTTGCTTGTTATTTTTGCTTGACTGGGATTTGCTGAGCCATAATCAAAGTATTTCCTAGTCCCACATTCCCTGGTCTCGGAGGGGATGGTTAATACAGCTTACAAATAACAGAGTGTTCCTGCTGCCGGCTGCTCTTTGTCAGCCTCATTTTATGAGTAAACTGAGGCACTGAAAGGCTGAGGCAACATTCCCCCCCCCCTCAAGTTCATTAATTTGGGGTGCATAAAATAAAGTACCTGGAATTCCAGCTGGTGTCAGTCCGGATAACACCAGCTTCACGGGTACCTCCAGAAATGAAATACCCAAATGCTTGAAGCCGCAGGGCTAAGGAGCTCACTAAAACAAGATCTGAAGTCACTGAGCTGGGGAAAAGCAACACAAAGCCTCAGTCCCTCATCTCTGCGTGCAAAAAAAGGAAAATATTTGGCTTCTTGCTCACATTTGCGGTGAAGGCTTGGCTTGTGCACGGGATTTTCCGCTTTCAGAGGAGCTCCGGAGCCTTTCCCCTCCCCACGCTCCCGGGATGTACTGGGATAAGATGCTATCACTGCTCTAAGCCCAGCTTGCAGGCAGAGGGATGGAGGCACGAAGACGTCCCTGCTCACATGGGGGGGGGGCAGAGCGGGGTACTAGGGGGCCCAGGGGGCCACGTGGGCTGCAAGACCATCCCTGCAGAAGTATTTAAGCTGTTAAAAGGCACTTTAAGGAGCTGGCATTACAAAGCAGCGCTCTGCAGAATAGATTTGGGCCCAGATGTGACAGCAAGAAGCAGAGGGGATGCGTGCACAGATGTGGAGCCCCTGCTGCTCCCCCCTTGGGGGGTAAGTGGGGGGCTGCCATGGGTGGGTGGGTGGGCAGGGGGTATAAGCAGCCCCGCAGCATATTTTGGACTGGTTCAGCCTGGGAGAAGCTCCCCGAAGGTGGAAGGACACCGGGTGAGCCTCAACATGGCCGGGCTTGTCTCCGCAGGTCTGGGGAAGGCGCGGGACAGCTGTGCGTACTCCAAGAAGCCTCCGGTCACCTCCAGAGACAACGATGGTCACTGCAAAAGGATGGATCCTCCTCCTCCTCCTGGGAGCCACGTCCGTTTTAGGTGAAGGTTAAACGTTTCTGTTCCCGTCACCGCGTTGTCCCCTGCCCGCAGGCACGCCGGTATGAAGGCACGTCCGCCGGTGGCGGCTGAGCCAGCAGACACAGGCTCGACACCGATGCCGGCGCTGCTCTGGGTCAGCGCAGCGTTTGCCCAGCCAAATGACTTCCAGACGAGGGCTGGCACCCATCCAGCCCCCAGAGCACGGGCAAAGCCCGTCTGCGAACCAGCCAGCCGCTGGTTGACCAGCCATGAGCCCCTCTGCCCCCTGGCCCTGCTGGGACCATCCCTGCCTGCTGCCCCCGAGCCCCCGTGGTGTCCAGCCTGCACCCCAGCTCCCATCCCAGCTCCGCTCTGCTCCGAACAGACCCACCCTGGCCAGAGCTTTTTCCATCACCCAAGCACAAAACAACCCCAGCCTTCGAGCCGAGCCCTCGGGAAGCAGCAACATGGCTCTTCTCCAGAAGATGCTCAGGAGCAGCAGGATCTGTCCGCTGCTGGCTCTGGTGGGTCGCGCATACCAAAGCGCTGAGCGATAAGCAACCTGCCCCTCTGCTCCGTCGGGTCTCGCAGAGAAAACGTGTTTGCAGGCTCTTTGGATTTGTTTTCCGAGGCTATAGAGGAATTTTGCCCTGAAGTGCTCTGGCCAGACGCCCAGGGATAAGAACAGGGAGAGTCAATTTGTCGCTGGGGAGGTGCCCAGCAGCCCTGCTGAGTCCCGGGGAGCTGGGCAGCTTCAGGCTTAGCTCCCCAGTTTAAATGGGACTGGTCCCAGCAAGCACCCCAGGAACCAGCCACAACCACCGGCTCCCCTCGGGCACGCAGGCAGCCAGCAAGTGCAGAAACCAGTCCATGTCCCATAGCGACAACCAACCTCACCCACCTCGCATTCATTTCTCCCCGCGCAGGGAGAGGCAGGATATATTTTCTATCTCCAGCTATAAAAAGATGATTTGATCTGAGGTGCTCCAGCACAGAAAGCACAAAAAAGTTTTTCTTGGGCGATAAGGAAAACGGCAAATTTGCATCATACCTAGCTGCAGTGATGCTGTGGGACATCTCCATCACACACTTCACTCGCATCTCCTGCTCTGCATCCCACAGGAGCTCTAACCAGCCACAGCCCCGAGGGAAATCTGAAAAAACTAAGCTTAAGGATGCCCAGTCCCTTGAATCTAATTAATTTATTATTAATTTAATTTAATCTCTAATTTACTGATCCTTAGGTCAAAGGCTTCTGAAACCAGCCCTCAGCAGGATCCAGATAGGACAGAAAACCTTCAGCCCGCTGGTAATGCTCAGCTTGGAAAGTAAGTTATTTCCAGCTCGGGCGGTTTCCCTCACCGGGACAAGGGGTGTTCGCACGCGTATTATTTTTTTCAGCCTTAATTTACAACCCAACAATATTATTTGAGTAGATGAGGACGTTTAGGCAATGGAATAAATGTTAATCATCCGCGACCTCCTGTAGGGTTTTGGCTATCGCTGACACACGCTGTTGGCTCCTCTCCTGGAAAAGTGAAGGTCAAGTGCGTGACCACAGCCCCGACTCCCGCGGGAGGCACGCGCGGCTCCTCGCCGGGCTGGGAGGGCGAGGAGAGCCCAGGGATGGGCGAGCACGTGCTCCGACCTGCCTTTCCCCTGCCCAGCCTTGTCCCCATGCCCAGGGCAGTTCGTGACACCATTGCTTTAGAATGAAAGCCCGTGGGGCATTAATTACCCGTAGAGCCCACTTTGCTCGTTAATCCCCAGGAGATACCCTGACCCCTCAAGCTTTACTGCCCAGGGCTCGGGATTTAAATTCCAGTAGGCACTGAAAGGGCTGGACGTGCTGATACCGGAGGCGAGGGATTAGGGGACTTTCCCAGGCTCCTGTCCCGCTCCCAGCAGTGCTCTCAGCTGCTGGGGAGAATCAACGCAGCACCGAAACCACGGACACTCGGAGAGGTCCCCTCCACCCGCTGAGAGGTATTTTTAGGAAAACTGCCAGGAAAATTGTTTTCCCCTCAAAGTGGATGGCACAAGGCAGCGATGCTGAGGAGAGGGCTTGCAGAGCAGGGGGAGACTCCTGCTTCCCTGGGGAGAAATAAAGCAAAATCTCAATGTTTTGACCAATGGAATTGGAAACTAAAGCACCTGCCCTTGGCAGCAGTGAGCTGTGAACTCAGTTTTTGTCTCCAGGAGAGGGTTTGCCAAACCTGGTTGGGTTGAGCAGCCGGGCTCGGTGCAGCCGTGCCGGCAGGAGGGACCGGTGCTCAGCCAGGGAGCAGGCAAACCCTGCCCGAATCACCCCCCACGTCCTCTGCCCACAGGTACAAGGAGCAGCTCTCGCAGGGGAGACCCGACCTTCGCCTATGCCAGACGCGGTACGTTCCTGCCGGCTGGTGCCGCGCAGTAGCCCCATCCCTCCCCACGTCCCTGCCAGCCCTCGAGCCCCTTGGCTTCTCCTTCGTCCCCTGCTTTCTGCTTTTTCTGCTGTCGAGGTGCTACCCAGAGCCATCTAATGCCATTTTCCTCCGCAGGACTCCCCTTCTCCTTTCTTATCATCACCAGCCCTGCAGATTAAAACGAGCTTAGGATCTTACTGAGACCCCACTTTAATCTGTTGCATGTTAAATTTTGACCATCATTATCGGAATAGTCCAGCCATGTGCCCGTCTGCCTTTCTAGGAAATAACCTGACCTGGTTTATTACAAATCGGGCAGAAGAGTAGGTGTGGGAGATGACACAGCACACATCTCCAAGAAACCTCATTTTTAGAAACTTTAGTCACAAGCGCATCCTCGTAAACGTTATTAGAACATTGTCATTTAAAAGTAAACCCAAACCACAGACTTGGAGTGGATCTCACCCATTCAAAGCAGCTTAAATTAATACCATCTAGTAGCCCTGTTAAAGAAACTCCTTTAAAAATCTAATCGCATATTAAACTCTCAATAAACCTGCTTTGTGTTTTACAAATCAGCTGGCCCCTAACATACTCAACCTGCTCAGTAGCATCTTAGGCTTCTGTTTGCACACAGCAACACTGGTGCTCACAACAGGACACACGCTTCCTGTATAGAGAACATATGTTGAAGTATGGTTAAAGACATTCAACGTGATCATACCAACAATTTTACCCTCTTTTTTTTTTTTATTTAACCACATTTGAAATGCAGGCGAGCGTTGCCCCTCAGACAGCATTTAAATGACAATGTGTGTTTGATTTCCTTTAAGCCAAAGTTATTCAACGCTAAGCATGAGCTGCGTGCACTTTGCTCCCCTCAAGTTTATTTTAATCATCCTGAATTCGGTAGCCTGCAGGGAATTAAGTCAGAAGCCTTCAGATGCCTTCTTGTGCTTTATTTCCCAGCTCCCTGAACACGCTTTGAGTTTGTTTAAACCATGTGGTGCATAATATCCAAATGTATAGTCTGAGTTATACAGCAGCTTCTGTATAGCAGCTTCTAAGACACCAACTGCCCGTTTTCAGGCAGCTGTACGTGTAACACGCGTCTCAGTAACACACTGCTGATGTTATTCAAGGTCCACTGGTGCAAGATTCCAAAAGGTTTTTGTCTCCATGGTCGGAATGGAGTGAGTGCTCAGGAAAGTGTGGCCAAACCGGTGTGCAGAAGCGTACCAGATCCTGCCTAGCTGAGCGCCTCTGGGGCGTGCACTGTAACGAAGCAACTGAAGAAGGGCGGCTCTGCATCGGACATGTTTGCTCAGGTGCTCCTATAACCTCACTTACGGGCAAGGGACAATGTCCTGATCTCACCAGTGCGTAGGCGTTGCCCTCCCTTCGCTGCCGTTTTTCCCATCCTTCTCTCCCTTGCCAGAATTCCATGATGCCGGTGCCTTCCAGAGCAGGGCTGGAGTACTAAGCAGTACTAAGGGAGCAGAGCATGGGGAGTTTATAGCCAAATAGCACAATAAAGGGGGGGATCCAGATATGAGGAATCATCGGGGACCCATAAAGATCCTGGGGATATAGGAAAAATATCATTAATCTTGTTATAACAGCAGCTCTCAAGGTGGAGTCAGCGATTGCAATCAGCCCCAGGAAGGAGAAGAGTGGGAATATTGAATTGGCACAGCCTCTGCTGAAGGGGCTTGTAATTAATTATATTATTCTTATAACCCCCTTTTAAACAAATCACTCTGAAAAGAGTCTATGTTTTCTCCAGGAAAGTTGTTTCAGGTTTTCCCTGATTTTTTTTTCCATTTATTTCCAGCTATAAGAATAATTATCAGGTAGCTGCTCTACAGGGATAGTCTGTGATTGTAAAATGACCTCAGTCCCTGCCTTGGGAAGAGACAGATTATTTAGGATTAATCACTACAGGTCATGTAAATCTTTCAGAATCGCTATTTGGGAGACCATTCGTTAAACCCATCGGACAGCGCTCATTTGGCAATTAACCTGTGGCTTGCCCAAGCCAGGACACCATCAAATAAGGGGTGACAGCTTTTAAGATAGACCAAAGTCACGATGTTTGGGCATGAGCTGGTAACAGAAACCTACAAAGTTTAAGGCATTGGGATTTGTAATTTTGCCAGGGTTGAGCTAAGAGCTCACATGCTGATCTAGATTCAAGTTTCCCCGAAATTCAGCCCTTTGGGGAAGGTAAATAACAGTTCTTAGCTGTAATTATATCCACGTGGCTGCTTTCTACTAATTGTCAGGTTCAAAACGACATCGTCCCTACGTTTCTAATGCACAGCTGTTGAAAATCAGTAAAAATATGTTTTGGATAGAATTTATTCCTTATGCAGTATCTGCCTTATTGCATCTAAATTAAAAGCAGATGCAAGACCGTGCCGTGAGCATTATGGGGACCTGGGGCTGTTTTCTGACCCACGTACCTCTCCTCCAGCCTGCAACATCACCTGCCTCATGGGCCGCGTCAACGCCGACTGCGATGCCTGCATGTGCGAGGATGCGACCCTGCACGGGAAGGTCTCTCTCGAAGATGGGTCACCTGCTGCCGATGCCCGGGTCTACCTGCAAGCCGAGAAACTCAAACTGTTGACAACGGCCGATAACAGGGGCATGTTTAGGATCCCAGGGGTTTGTCCAGATGGCAAAAACACCCTTAAAATAAAGAAAGCCAAATACGCAACTGCAACTGTCACTGTGCCCGAGAGCAACAGAAGAAACCTGGCAATCCAAGTGCAGCTGCAAAGATCAGGTGGCTCCAAAGGGGGGGAAGGCGGGAGGCTTTATGTAGTAATCAGATATAGACCATGATTTTAGGAGGGGAAGAGTAACGAGATGGCCCGGAAGAGTAATGAGATTGCCTTTTCCTCCTCCTGCAGGCAAACCCTACATTTTCAGGAGCCCTGAGGACAAAGCCAGGAGAGTGGGACAGAGCGTGTCGCTATGCTGCGATGCCCTCGGGAGCCCGGCCCCCGACCGCTACCTCTGGTAAGGAACTCCAGTTTGATCAGGCAGAAGTCTTACCTGTCCCACTGATTCAATTTTTATCTCCTTACCATCTCCATAAAGGTGTTTTTTTAGCTGTAAACCAGCTAAATAGGCCAAGAACTGATTGCTGGAAATGATGGTTTCCTCGAGATGTGCAGAGCTGGCGTTTCTCGCAGGTGCGGTAATGTCATCTGCCGAGGGACTTACTGGAAAAAAAAATACAAATAAGAGTCTGAAAAACCTCAGCAGGCACGACTGGCAGCTCTGCTTGCCTGTCAGCCACATCTCAGTACTGCCTGGGGAAGGGGAATCTTTTTTAGGTGATGCCACCTAGCCAGATGACAAATGGGGAAACTGAGGCAAGAGGTCTGGCAAAATCCACATGGCAGGATGCAGGATTAGGTCATCACTCTGCTCCCGTCAGCCTCTATCTGCTAACTGCCTGCCTGTTCCTGGCAGGTACCACAACGGCTCACTGCTGGATCCCTCCTTATACAAATATAAAAACAACCTGATTCTGAAGAACTTGAACAGAGACCAGTCAGGAGAGTATTTCTGCAAGGCCAGCAGCGCCGGGGGGTCGGCGAAGTCCCAATCTGCCAAGCTCACTGTAATAGGTAAGAGAAAACGTGCGTTAGGTCATCCAAGCAGCTGGGGAGGTGGCAGGAGGCAGAAACCACAAGTTGCGATACGCACAGGAAAGACAAGTCGCAGGAAAAATATTTGGGATTTATTTCATGCACCCGTTAGCAGATAAGCTTGCGTGAGCTGGTTATGAACCAGATGTTCTCTACAAACTGGAGCTCCAGATTGCAGGTGACCTGCCAAGTTCAATCTGTTGGTTTCAGCAGATTTCTCACTGTACTTGCTGCCTAACATGTGAATATTTCTGTTTGTTTGTTGGGGTTTTTTTAAACCCCGGGACACATTTTAGTCTGTCCATAGCCAAAAAGCCAGGCGGCTGCAGAACATCTACCTGAGGCTGGGTTGGATGGTAGTGGTGGGTAAGCAGGACCTGGGACGTCTCTGCAAACAGCACCGTTTTAATCAGGTACCTAAAGCTAAAGCTGAGCACCTGCTTCACCAAAATGGAGGCCAGATGAATTCAGCTAACTAAAATCCTGCAAAACATCTGGTTTTATTGCTGCAAAAGCCTTGCTGTTATTGGAAGCAACGTTTAGCTCAGAGGGTTTCAGACCACATTGCAATGACTGTATAATTATTTCATGCTGCTCATTAAGAAATCCTATTCAACAGGAAGACAAGAGGCACCCTGCAACTCCCAACCCCAAAGCCACCTCATCCGACTTCCTCACGACTGTTTCCAAAAAGCAACCAACTCCTTCTACTACGACGTGGGCAAGTGTCCAGCAAAGACCTGCACTGGGAAGCTGGATAAGGGACTCCGGTGTAAGGACAACGTCGCCTACTGCTGCGGGGTGTCCAAGATGGAAACCAGAGACATCTCCTGCAACGGGTACACGCTCCCCACTAAAGTCATAATAGAATGTGGCTGCAAAAAATGCACCGAGACCAAAATAACGGTTCGAGGCAGAGCCACAGCAGCAGATAACGGTGAGCCACTGAGGTTTGGCCACATCTACATGGGGAACAAGAAAGTGAGTATGACTGGCTACAAGGGAACATTCTCCATCCAAATCCCAGCAGACACAGAGAGACTGGTTCTAACTTTTGTCGATCGGCTGCAGAAGTTCGTGAACACAACAAAAGTTCTGCCCTTCAAGGAAAACGGAGGTGCTGTATTTCATGAGATCAAGCTACTAAGAAAGAAAGCCCCTGTTACACTGGAATCCACTGAAACCAACGTGATTTCCTTGGGAGAAATGGAAAACGATGATCCAATTGCCGAATTAGAAATTCCTGCTGATGCGTTTTATAGGAAAAATGGAGAAGCCTACAGAGGCAAAGTGAAAGCCAGTGTGACATTTCTGGACCCAAGAAACATCTCAACGGCCGCTGTGACACAAAGTGACCTGAACTTTGTAGATGAAGAAGGAGACGTATTCCCCCTCCGTACGTACGGCATGTTTTCCGTGGACTTCACTGACGAACAGGGCACCGAGTCTCTTAATGCAGAGGACGTGAAGGTCCATTTGGATGCTGCTCAGGTCAAGATGCCAGAGCACCTGCAAGAGATGAAGCTTTGGTCACTGAACCCAGAAACAGGATTATGGGAAGAAGAAGGGGACTTCAACCTTGAGAAAAGCAGACGGCACAAAAGGGAGGAAAGAACTTTTTTGGTTGGGAACATGGAGATCAAAGAAAGGCGGCTTTTTAACCTAGATGTCCCAGAGAACAGACGGTGCTACGTCAAAGTGCGAGCATACAGAAGCGAGAGATTTCTGCAAAGCGAGCAGATCCAAGGGGTTGTGATTTCTGTTATAAACACAGAGCCAGAACCAGGGTTCTCCTCCAACCCCAGAGCATGGGGCCGTTTTGACAGTGTGGTCACTGGTCCCAACGGCGCCTGCGTGCCTGCCTTCTGCGATGACCAAAACCCTGAGGCCTACACAGCTTATATCTTGGCAAGCATGGGGGGTGAAGAACTTGAAGCTGTGTCCTCTGCTCCCAAACTCAACCCTAACGCTATTGGGGTCCCACAGCCGTACCTCAACAAACTCAACTACAGGAGAACAGACCACGAGGACTCTAGCACTAAGAAAACAGCATTCAGCATTAACATGGCCAAGCCAAGCCCTAATTCCCCAGAAGAGAACAACGGCCCAATTTATGCCTACGAAAACCTAAGAGAATGCGAGGAAGCTCCACACAATGCTGCTCACTTCAGGTTTTACAGGATAGAGGGAGACCGATACGACTACAACACTGTTCCCTTCAGCGAAGATGACCTCATGAGCTGGACCGATGACTATCTGGCATGGTGGCCCAAGCCCATGGAATTTAGGGCCTGCTACATTAAAGTAAAAATAAACGGACCCCAAGAGGTGAACATAAGGTCTCGTAACATGGGTGGGACACACCCACGTACCATCGGCAAGCTCTACGGCATCAGGGATGTCCGCAGCATTCGTGACTCTGAGCAGCCGGACGTGTCGGCAGCCTGCCTGGAGTTCAAGTGCAGCGGCATGCTCTTTGACCAAGACCGTGTGGACCGCACGCTCGTAAAAGTGGTCCCACAAGGCAGCTGCCGCCGAGAGAGCGTCAACAGCATGCTCCATGAGTACCTGGTGAACCACCTCCCAATGGCTACGAACAATGACTCCAGCGAATATACAATGCTGGCTCCTCTCGACCCACTGGGACACAACTACGGCATCTACACCGTCACTGACCAAGACCCGAGGATCGCCAAAGAAATTGCGCTGGGCAGGTGTTTCGATGGCACATCCGATGGCACCTCCAGAACCATGAAGAGCAACATCGGCGTTGGGTTGACTTTCACCTGTTCAGAGAGGAGCGCAGCAGAGCAAAGCATCTTCCAGGCTCAGAGGAACTCGGGCCAGCAGACCATACTGGTTCTGCCAGGGGAGAGCCCCGCATACCGAAGGCAGCCGGCAAGCCGCCGAACCACCCAAGGCAGAATCCCGATGAGAGGTCAACGTTCTCCCTCATACTAGAGCTGTATAGGAGCCTTGGTAAAGTCGCTCGCACTTGATTAAATATAATTTAAAAGCAACATCTACCTGCTAATAACCTAATTCAAAGCTGGTAGGTATCATTATTTTTGAGACATAATTAAGGTGCACTTTTTTTTTCCCCCACCAGAAAAGACAGACATAAAGCAAAAATTGGGGGCCAGTAGCAGTAGTGGGTTCATGTCTTATTAAATGCATCCATAAAAATCTTCTTTCTGCCTGACATTAAACAGCTTCACATGATAGCCTAAAGGGAAGACTAAACACATAATTCAGTCATGTACATAAAACATTCTCCTGTTCTGCATCTGCAGACTTTGCCAGCCCAAGTACCTGTACAGTAGTTGGTAACATGAAAAGGAATAAACTGATTTCTTCATACTGAGTTCAACTGCAAGGTTTTGTACTTGAAATGTAAGTATTTTATTTATTTCTAGCTTGGTTTAGAATGACTGTATTCAAGCTAAACTACCGGCAGCTGCATTTCTAAGAACTCACATGCCCGATAGCGTGGAGCAGCCATGTGGATTTGTAGGCTCCACATGGATAAAACTACAGTTTTCTCTTGCTTCTTGCATTATTTGACAAGAAAAATCCATGCTCTAGGATAGGGTAGGTTAATAAAAAAAAGTTATTTTGTAACTTCGACAATACTGTGTTGCTTTTGTGTTTGAAATACCCAAGTAAATAAACCATGCGTAGAGCTGACCAAAGAATAACCTGCAAAATTTCACCTTTCTGTTCACAAAACAGGTCACAGCTTTACCAATGCGAGACTGGGCCTGGGTATGGGTGAGGGGTTTGGTGGGTAGGTGGTGCTCCCCCAGGTCCAAGGCTTGGCCGTGGCATGCTGCCATCAGGGAATCCGTCCCCAGCTCGAGATGTGGAGGGGCAGCAACAGCGAAGCGGAGCAGCAGGTCAGGGCAAGGGATGAACTAAGGAGAGAGCGGCAGGGCTCCCGGAGCGGGACAAGAAGCAGGGAAAGAGGGATGGGAACCGGTGCTTTGAGGGTGGTAGGAAACCGGGCAATGTACAGCAGGGCTGGGAGGTGCAGAGACAGGGAGAAGACAGGACGCTGCTGGGCGAGAAGCTGCTCTTAGCTGAAGGCGCAGATGGCCACAGAAGGGGTCAGACAGACAGTGATCCATCTCCAAGTGACCTATTAATTTGCCCTATCAATCCCCCCCACTACCTCTAGAGCGGAATCGAGGGACTCACCAGCACAGAAGACATTCTGTGTTTATATCCAAACACTGGCAATAAATTTTTGGGGTGCAGGCAAGCCGGCAAGCCTCCAACACCGAAATTTCCACCGAGAGCAATCACAAAAAGGTGGGCAGTGCTACTGGATGAAAACTGTAATTCAAACACATGCTCAAGCGTGGATTTCCTTCTCCTACCTGATCCCCTCCTATGGGAACGAAGCCCGTTCTAGGTCTATGCTGTCTTACCTACAGCTCGTCAAGGACATAGGGGATCTTTCAACAGCCTTTAGCAAGCTTCAGAAGAGGTCCTCAGGTCTGACACAGGGCATCCCAGGCATTAAACACAGAGCTGTGCAGGACTGCGTGCCTACGCAGCATGAATTATGCTGAAAAAGGTAAAAAAAAGACCTTAATAATCCCTGGTTTTATGCAAATTCTATCAAATTATCTATTCTATTTTATCAAAGAGAAGCAGAAAAGGAAGAGCTGTGGAATACTCTGGCACATCCTCTTCATACCAATGAATTTAGACTCTGTGTGTTTTCTTTTGTGTCTAGTCTGCTGCAAGGGCTTGGCGTGAGCTGGGGCCAAGGCAGCCAGTGGGGAGCATTAGCTCGGACCTTCCCACAGAGCTCTTGGCTTGCGCTGCAGACTCGCAGAGAAATGTCTCTTCCCTCTGCTCCCTTCCTCTTCTGCAGACAAACAGCCAAATCCCGAACTTAGTTTCATCACTTCGAGGGTGAAGCAACACAAATGACTTCTACAGACCAACCCAGGAGATACACGGATGAAAGCAGGCTCGGGATCTGGTCCCTGTGCTGCATGTGGGCTTGCCAGAGCAAAACACAGCAGAGTACAGGGCTCTTCTTTTGGGGAGAAACGGCTGTTTAACAGCAATGAAATGGTCACAGCCCTACAGCCTGAAATTCTGCCTATCCATGAAACGGCAAGGAGCTCTCCAAGTTTCCCCAAACTGTCCCCCACTGCAGCTTAATTCCAACTTGGAGGAACAAACTAATCTCTGCACTCACCAAGTCCCTGAGCCCTCAGAGGAGGCTGCTGGCAGAGTACATTGGATACAGAGCAAGACAGAGAGGTTTCAAACACGGGTGTTTAAGCACCATCAACAGAAAACAACCTTGGCCCAACCACCACCAACTCAGTGCTAACACTTCGTCATTGCTGACGAGCCACCACGCCAAATACATTAAGAAAGTTTATACAGGAGAAAAGCTACAGCAGGTCCTGGCCTCCAGCCCTCACACAAGTTTTATGCTACAGTTCAATGTCAGTTCTGATTTCTCCAGCTCGTGTTTATGGTCAGCATACGGCAATGTCCTTCCTGCAACCTGAAACCTAAGCCACGCTCCCACATATCGGAGGAGAGCATCAGCTGGAGGAATGCAGAAAGGCTGCAACTCCGCTCCTCCCTCGGCCTCAACCTTTGGACCACCAACCTTGAGAAACAGGCTGAAGCAGGAGACCTGGCTCCTAAATGTCGGCAGGTTTGCGGCTAATGGCAAAGCATCTTCCATTAAGGTCACTTAGTTTCCAACACTCAGATAAATCCAGTGACCTATCCCCCCTCCTGTTTTTAAGAAAGGGAAAATATTGTTTCCCAGAAGCTATCCAGCTGTCAGCAGCTAGGATAAACAAAAGGAGAGATATTCTTGTCTAGTCTCAACCTTCAAATTATTCAGGGATTTTGCAATGAACTTTTTAAAGACTCAAGTACTCCTGTGATTAATCACTTACACTTTTTGTTTATTTGTAATTTATTCAGCAGAAAACAGGAATAAAGACGTTTCCTAGGAAGCAGCGGGAGTAGTAAGGTTTCAGATTGTGAAACAGATGCCTCTGACTGCGAGTCACCAGCATCCTAGGAAATATCACTCCCTCTAACATTTATTTGAAATCCAAGATGAAATCATCCCTATCCAACACCAGAGCCCTTCTGGTGCCCAAACGTTTTGCAGTTCTACCAATAATTTGGCTTTGGTGATCTCGAACTGTAGCGGATGCTGGGGCTATGAATACCTCCGCTACTTTCCCTCTCTCGTCCGAGAGGAGGACAGCTGTTTTATTTTGCTAGTATCACTTTCCAATTGCTAGGGTGGCTGTGCTTGACCTCAGCAGTGGTACTGGGGATTAAATCACCATGTCTGTGTTCCAGAGTCAATCCTGACATGCTATTCCACACCTCATCAGTGAATGCCCCATTTTTGTTTAGTCTGTTCTGCAAAAATAATCAGATTTTCATTACCTACCGAGTTAAATCCCTACAGAGCTAGGTGAAAGCAAAGTTTCCAAAGAGACATTTTGGCTAACAGCTGCCTGGAGAACACAAATTCCCTTTAAAGCTTCTCTACCATGTCTAAAATAGCATGCCAAAGATATCCTCCATAAAAAAATTAGTTAAACTTACCCTCTTTTCCTCTATAAAAGAACTGGGCTAAAGCTGTGTGCACTCAGAGCTAGGACGTTAGCTATTAAGTGACAAAGAACTGTCTAATCTTTGATAACATCTTGCATAGAAAGCAATTCTGAGGAGCCTTAAAGGAAACTCTGCTCAGATCAAAACATTAAATTACATGTATAGGTATCCTGGCTACAATATGGTTTAGACATTATTTGGTATTAAACAACCAACTGAAGACGTTCTGTACTAGATTTTCACCATCTTCTGCCCAGCTGACCTTGGTTTTCACCTAAAAGAGATGCAGCGAGCACCATCTACAGGGTTTCTGAGCACACACCACCTCAAACTCCCCTAATGATGCAGGAAAACTCTTTGCTGTTGCTTTATGCTTTAGTTCCAACTGAAATTACCACCTGCCAGCAATGACTAACAGCCTCACACAAGGTACAATCTAAAACTGTCAGTGAGAAATGCACAAACTGCCCTACAAGTTCTCTCCGATGCAAACATCTAATACACACGCTGCTGGCTGGAAGCTGATATTCCAACTACCAACATTAAAGCCACCCAGCAAGAACATTGTTTTGCTCTATGTCATTTTGGAGATGCAAAGGATAGAGACATATAGTTCTTCTTTGCTATCAACTTTATGATGTCAGAGCACATTCAAAAAAGCAAAGTTTTCCTCAAAAGTAATTCTTAGAACACAGCAGTTGATTTAACAGTTTGGTCATCTAAAAACTTTTAACCCTAAATTGCCTGAACTTTTGATATTGTTTCTGTGGGAATCACATCTCACCGTTCATTTTGCTCAGGTCATAATGAACCACAATTCATTTTCCAGTGCCTGGGGACCTGGTACATCAGAAAAGTTGGGTCCACCCATGCTAATAGATAACTAAAATCTCCTAAGTCCAAAATTCTGTGTCATTTGTGCTTAAAGTTATCTATAAATTGTGGCGGTGGGTTGTTTGGGGGTTTTTAGTATACTCATTTCTTTGCTAATTCAACTTCTGATACAATCCATGCCTGAGGCCAGACTCCTACCACACAGCTGATTAGGGTCAAAACCCCTCACTGTCTGTGGAGAAGACACTTCAGAGAAAATATTCTTATCCTTGGCAAACACTGAGTATTTGCATTCCAATGATGACTCTGAGTTTCTTTCAAAATAACCAATTCCCAGAAGCTCCAACTGGGAAAACACAAAGCAAGCAGCCATACAACTGAGACCAACGATGTAACAAACCCCAGAAAAACCCCAAACGCACCCTACCATCCCCACAAAAATCCCACCCACCCGCCCCCCCTTCCATTGGCATGATAGCTAACCCGTCCATAAACTGATCTGAACAGAGTAAGAGCAAAATGACTTCACCATCTTTACTTGCAAGTAGTAGGTAGGAGGGAGCAAGGCACTGAAATAGATCATTTGCTTAGAAACAAACTTGCCAGGTTTTTAGTTTTTGCAGCACAAATTGCAGCCTTGAGTCTGCGGTCAAAGACAAGAGAAATTCTCCACGGGAGCCTGGCTTCCACCTTACTGTCACTTCCAGCTTTTGACTCTGATTCACAGGCTTGGATTTCTTGGAGGATCATGTGTTCTGGAAAACCCATCGGAGGCAGATTAATTGTTGGACCAATGGCGATGAAAGAAAAATACTGCAGCATCTGCTTCAACAGATGCTTCTTCAGAAACATTTTAATCCATGTTATATAACACGTTTTTCTAGATTTTCTTGCTTTCTTTCATTGAGTCACACTCAAACATGTCAAGCTCCTGTCACCTTGATATGTCTCATGAATTCAACACTTAAGCTTTAAGTTTCAGACCTGAGTGCTTGAAAAGACATGAATGCATTGAAAAGTAAGAAGAGCCAAAAGGACATGTGGAAGAGGATGAGCACGAGCAAAACAGAACCATTCTAACACCAACCCCACACAACTGCCGTAATTAGTTTTCTCCTTTTGAGGCTTTTAAAATTTCAGTGATAATGCTGTAAATATGAAGGTAACAGAACAGTGCCTCCCCAAGTCTGAAAAGCTCCAGTGGCCCTGCTTTTACTTCAGCAGTGTTCAGGAAAAGCAAGAATAAAGTGAGCAAGCAACACTAGAGCAGCTCCTAAGATCTGGCCGGTCTTGGTTTTGCAGTTATTATCCTCACAGTGCTACATTACATCTAAGGAAAGAAAGGGAGAGAGTCATCAGTTTTGGGGTTCTTCACATTAAATGCTCCTTCTTGACTCAGTAGTGTTAGGTTTATGGTTGGACTCTATGATCTTAAACATCTTTTCCAACCTAAATTATTCTATGATTCTTATATATGCCATTAACCAAAGGCAGAGTGAAGAAAAGCTTGGATTAGATTAACTCCTCAACAAGTAAAAACTTCTCTCATCAGAAAGTATGACAGCAGAACACAAATTTTCTGGATGGATGGAACACAAATATTAATTAAGTGGGATATATTATAAGATATGAAAACAAAAAGGAAAAGATGATAAAAAATATTATTAAATAGGAAAGGTAAGAAATTGACCAGAAAAGCTAAAGAGATCAAAGAAAAATATCTACTGAACAAGGTGAATGACAAGTTTATAGATCAGAAACAGAATCAATGAGATGAAAACAAAGTCACTTGTATTGAAAAGCAAATATACATAGTAAATTTTTCTTTTCCTAATTTAAAAGGAAACAAAATTATGTGCTCACATCACATGCAGGTCACTAAAACTATCAGCTGGCATTCATGGATGACATTAAACGGTATCTACTATTTACAGCATTTTCAAAGTCAACAGGCCCAAATAAACATGTTGGTCCTAAGAGAACTGGATGAGATCTCCGATTAGAACAGAATAGGAATAGTCCCTTTATTCCCTTTCTAAATCTGAGACTTAGTGAAACTGAATTCCAGCATTATGGAAGTGTCGGTAGACTAAGACTACACAACAAGAATATGCAGGAAGACACATGTAATTAAGCAGTTGGCAAGGATTGTTGGATTGGGGGGGGGGGGGGGGGGAAGATAAAATTTCATTTAACTTCCCATCAATCAAGAATGAATGTAACATTTCACGTGACAAGATTTAACCCCCCCTCCTTAGAGTCAATGGCAAAGTTATTCAGAGGGATTAAGAATAGAAACGATTTAAACACAGATACAGATGAGCTCTGATGTGGATTCAACTTGTAGCACTACAGGATATTATAACTAAAGGGATCAACAACATGTAGTATCAATAAAGCGCATTAGCCAATTCTTTATCCAATTAATTGAAACATCTAGTAGTGCAATATGGAGGAATTCTGCAAGATCAACACAAAGCTTGAAATTAAGCTTGTCAAGTAACATTATTGTTGGTAAAAGAAAATATATAATCAAGAATAGAAAACAAAAAGGGAAAGGTTGATCACACCGAAAACCCCTCAGAAACCTGCTCATAAAACTCCACCTAGCAAACAACTCCAAAAACTGCTTATGACCAACTGCACACAGCTCCAGGTATGGAATTATATCAAGACGTTGTGTCAAATTCCAGTCAGAAGGAAGGGATGTTTTTTGTGTTAAGAATAGTTGATTCTTAAGAATCAACTATCACAGACAAGGAAAAGATTCTCCAGATGCTCCCAGCTGAGGCTCAAGTTATTCATCTCAGCATGGGGATACAAACGCAGTTTAAGGCTCTGCAAGAAATTCAAACCAGACAATCTAAGAGGTAGAGCAGATATCCTCAACAAATTCCATCCATTAACTTCACTAGAAAATACTCCACAGATAAGTATTGCAAAGCTGTAAGAAAAACACTGCATGGACTCTCTTTTGCTAGACACCCTATGACAGATGAGAAGATATTTGACATAAATTATTCAGAAATGCAACAGACTTCTGTCCTTAGAATCTCACTTTTATGAAACCACGTATGAATTAAAGAAGCACGGCTTTTTAACATTTCCAGATTAAAGTAACTGCACCCAACTTGTGCTTGAACAAAATTATACCAATAGTCCTAAAAAAAAAAAACCTGAAAACATTGTATAAAAATAAATTTATTACCCAACAGTGGAAACAGGAATTTATTCACTATCTTCAGCATTCAGAGATTCTCTTCCTTGATGGGGAAAGAGAAATAAGTATCACCAGGAATCCACGATGAAAACATGCAGATGACAGTAACATCAAACGTTTTGGGAGGAAACCCCTTAACTAAGTTGAATGTTATAGGCAGGCACTGAAATATTTTATATTACTATTAACTTACAGACATCATTTTCTACATTTTAAAATACATCTATTGTTTTACATCCTGTGCCAATATTTCCCTCTCCTTCAGAGTCTTTTTTGTTGTTGTAAGTTTGAGTGTTTGAAATCTGCATTCCTGATGAACTGTTGTTGTGTTCTCCTGGAACCAAGAATGCATATATCCATTGTAGAAGTCAACTGCTGTAAGCTTCTTCTTTAGTACGACTGTTTTGATTCCGATCCAGCCTTCCTAAAAATAAAGACAAAAAATTGCCAGTAAGCTTCTTCCACGTTTTAAAATGATCATCTTTAGTTCTTATTAGGTTAGCTTACAAAATGTATTTTATTTAATGTCATCAAGCGTACATTACAAGTCAAATATTCGCTTGCAAGTGAAAAGCCTGTGAGTCAAAATTAAAAGTTCTTCAAGGTATCAAAAAAAAAAAGACTGATGCCAATATAAACTAATTCAGCAAATAACAATGGACAATTGAGACAAAAGTTCTGTAACAGACCAATGCTAGAAAATTCATCTTTAGGGCAGTGAATATGAAACAAATGGGAAAAACCCACCTTACAGCGAGCTATCAGCATTTGAGACACTTTATGGTATAGTAGCGAACCAGGAACAGCTCCATGGTCGTTTAATACCTGATCTAAAAGCAAAGAAAGATTGTCTTGCATCTTTATGCCAACAAGTACAAAAAAGTTTGAAACTCTTATGTCTCTTTGAGGCATGATAATCATCTTGAGTCACTATTTTGCTCAAAAATATTTTATTATACACAAATGAGCAGGGGAGAATCAGAACAGTCACTCTGTGGCACTGCTCCCTATCTGATCCATAAACAGCCATCAAGCCCTGGGTGCTCTGGCACACCGCTTGGCCCACAAGGCTCCCAGACTCACAAACTACAACGGAAAATGCTTTAAGCGATACTACACAGGGAAAGCTTTCCTCGTGAGAGATCCCCAGACAATGGCATTAGAAGATCTCCTAACTCATTTGAGGATTAAAATCCTCCAATCTCAGGATTCACAGGACTAAACCTGCTGCTCACTCAAAGCTACAGTTTAGTACAATTGTGTATGATGTCCGAAACAATGTTTGAAAAGACAGGAAAATTTAACTTAACAAATTAATTTAAAAGTAAATACCAGCAAAACCGGGGATATTATCCACTTCTACAAAATCCACAAGTTTAACAGTAGTACCCTTCCAGAGCGTCTGCAGAGGAAACTGGAAACAGAAGCAGATGACACAATATTGTCACAATTTCCAGGTTTTTTAATTATGCAAGATACCTGTGATAATAACATTAGGGGAAAAATCTACATATATGTCTAGATAAGAGACTTTCCTTATTATATCTAGTTTTCCTTGTTCTTCCTCATCTCACTGACATGCAAACCATTAGTATATGCAGCAATGAGTTAAGCAACTAACTACAACAGCTGTTTGCACTGCTTACTGTCACGCAAAGATGTCGTTATAGCGTTCTGCAACCCTCTCAAATGCATCAGTGGGAATCTGAGCTAAGGAAACAATACAAAACTATTGAGCTGATTTCACACTTGGGATCAAGTTCATGAAAATCCTCCTCCACATTAATTCTACCTCGGATTTTAAAACACATGCTAGGTTTTAGATGCTAAAATAGCTAAACTTGAGGTTTAGTCATTAGTTAAAATATCCACACCAAACTCAGACATGCTAGAGGATAGAAAAGGGTTTAAAAAAATCCACTATCTTACCATATTTCCTATTGCACGATGCAGTTGAATTATTTGTGCGGCCGTTTGTTCTTCCCATTTTATACAACTCTTAGCTATAGATATTTTAGGAGCTGATGGGGAAAGAAATTAGAAAGCTTCATATTTTGTTTTGCATATTTTTGCAAACAAATAGCTGTACTATTTTATCCTATTTTAAACCCAATTTTATCCTGACCAATGGCAGATTTACCGTCTAGCCATAGGTACCTTACACAGAAACTGGAGAAAATCCTCAATTTGGATTATTTATACTCTATTCTCAGTTGTCCTCTTATTTACCCATTGCACTGCAAACTGATAACATGTATTTATGAGCACAGCTGTAACGCTTATGTCTGCGTTACAACCACAAAGAATAACAAACACTCTGATTTTGTGACATCATTAGTGATTTTAATATTGTACAGGCAACTGGAAAAAGAAACATTAATGGAGTAAGTCTGAAGAAGACTTAACCCAATACAGTAGGAAGAAACTTAGTTTTCTAGCTGATAAAAGTAAAAATGAGCAAGTTACATTAAATATGATGTGTACCTACCAAATGTTACTCCTTCTTTTGGTTGCTCTTTTTTATTTTTTAAACTTTCAGGCAAGTTTTTCAAAACTGATATCAGCTGCAAAATTAATTTTTGTACAGAATATTAGCAAAGCTAAGTAGACTATATTTATTATCAGTAACAGTAAATCCAAGACATACAAATACAGTACTTAATTTTTCATCAGTGAAGCTTTCCTGTGAGCTCTTAGAAAATTGGGTCAGTATATTCAGAAGACTTGTATCATACACACAAAAACACTAAAGGCATCACAATTTAAAAAAAAACCCAAGTATTCTTTTATGGATTATCTCCTCTCTGATATTAATCCTAGAGCAGGACAAAAGCTGATTATTAAGACAAAACCAGAGACATTCACTTCAGTGAAAGAAGAATCAGCACTGTTTCCATACAAAGCTCTTCACTGAATAGAAACAGAACAGCAATGCACAGGACCAACGCTGACATCACATACCACTCAGCTTTCCTCTCAGCAAGGCAAAGTGCTCACAAACACTAAATTTCAGTTCACTCTCCTCTTAACAGCTGCAGTCAACTCAGAACAAGACTAAAAAGAATTCTGTTTACACATGCTAAAAGGTACTAATCAGAAGTGACACCAGCTTGCATGACTTTACCATGTTTGCACCCATCTTTGATAACAACGCTTCCAGCTCCTTCGCAGTACAGTGGGGAGGCACAGCAAACTCTTCTTGCTTAATAATTGGACCTACATCAAACCTATAAGGAAAAAACCATACAACCTTACTGGAGGAGAAGCTATAACTCAATTAGCAGTTCAAAAGTCTACATCCAATACATTAACTCAGTCACTAATTACCCTTTTTTCCTCTAAAACTTTATTTTTCACAATTATCAATGTTTGGTTCATACGACAACACAGGGAAAAGAGTATCAGATATATCTTGGCAAGCAAGATTCATCTCAGCAAGCTGAGATTGATATGATGCACAATTTACAGTTCAGAAGCGTAATAACTCAGAAGAAACAACCTGAAGTACTCAGAAGAAATTTGTTTCGCACTTTCCTGAGATCTATTACCAGAAAGGCATCTAAGAAGGAAAAGATAACCACAATAATGTGTTTTCACAAGCCTTTTAAGCCAGAATTTGTGCTGAAACCAAAAGATACAATCTCTCTGTCATTCCTAGACAGGCAATTTCTCATCCTCTGTTTCACTTACAGGAGGTTACAGGTGACTGAAGTCTGAAAACCAGTTCTCTTCTTCAGCCTACCCATTTAGCTGTGTGACTTTGTTCTCTGCCTGCTCCCTGTAGCAACGCTAAGAATTAGAGAACAGGCCTAGAGTCTAGAGTGCAAATTACACACTCGCTAAAATACTGCATTTGTGGCAAGTCTCATATGGTCAGATGAAAGCTTCTAAGTGTTTTAAATTTTAATATTAAACACAAACACACATTAAAAAAAAAACCCCACACAACTGATTACATAGAAAGATTTAAATGATGACTTAAGTGGTGATGATTTAAAGTCCTGAGAAGAAGCCACGAGTTGTTTTGGGAAGCATTTCTAACATACCTTTTTGGCCTTATTTCCATAATTGTCACCCCAGTCACTTTATCACCATGAAGCACTGTGTGGATTATTGGTGCAGGACCACGCCATCGTGGGAGACAGCTGGGATGGACATTCAGCATGCCACTGAATTGAAATATTTTAAAGTTAGAATAAGAACAGTACGTAAAGCTGAACCCATACGTAAATGTGTGTGCAACATTTATTACACTGAAACTACTTTAAGAATTACCTGCTCAGACCTTCTGAAATATAAATGTATATTTAAAACAGTAAAAGGAATATTCACACTATATAATCGTTGTTTTCTCAGTGAGCACAGAAAGGAGAGGAGTGAAGGTAAACACATTATGCTGAACATTTGCATAGATCTCCATCGACACGTTAAAGAACAACAGCGAACCTCAAAACAATAGAAGTAGGGCTCAAGCTAAGCAGATGAACCTAGGGAAGAAGCTGACCTCACCTGCTGCAAGTCACACGTGCTGACACAAAACCAGAGTCTAGCTTTGCTAACAAAGCAACAATAGAAGTCCTGTCAACTCACTTACTATGGGAACTGCAGAATAAGGTCCTCACTTAGGAGACGTCCAAATGATGCCACCACACCCACATCAAACTGCCCCTCAGGTCCCGTGTGCGGCCACTCGTGAACAGGCAGCCGGAGCTCCCGGGCACAGCTCCTCACAGGCAGATCCCCAGGCAGGCGGGACGGCAGGGTCACCACCTCCAGCCTGGACACGAGCGAGTCCTCGCTGGGCTCCCTGGGGTGCACAAGGCATTAAAGGCCTCATGTAGGCAGAGCGAGAGAGAGGTGAAGGCCAGGTCACCCTCACCCCTTGCTGTGCCCTACCACAGCACTTGCCCCTCCAACTCCCACCCCTCCTTTGGTCCCCAGCCTCCCTTCACCGACCCCAACCTCCCAGCCCTGCTACCCCCCAAGCCCCTCACCACTCCCTTCAATCCCAGACACTCACCCCCCCACCATGATTCCCCTCCATCGACCCACTCGTGACACCAGGGGCCCTGTCCCACCCTAAGGCCCCTTCCCCCAGCCCCTACCAACCTCTGCCCAACCCAAGACCCTGCCCCCCGACCCCAGCTCATCCCCCACGGCCCCCGAGCCCCATCACCAGCCCCCCCCCCCGCCCCGGTGCCCAGCTCTCCCTCACCCCCCGCAGCCCTTGCTGTCCCCCCTCAGTCCCCGTCCCCTCAGCCCCCCTCTCATGGCCTCGGCCGCCTCCCCGCAGTCCCCAGCCCCCCCCGCCAGCGGGCCGTACCTGGCCGCCTCCAGGGCCCGCAGGGCGGTGACGGCGAAGCGGTCGGTGCCGAAGAAGAGCACCCGCCATGGCGGCGCCCCGGCGCGCCCCGCCGCCCCGCGCGCCGCCTTCACCCCCTGCCGCCAGGCGCGCAACAACCGGCCGCGCATCGCGGCCCTTCCGGCGCTGGGTGATGGCGCTCGCAGGCGCGCAGAGCCCGCCTCGGGGCGGGGCGAGGGGCTTTCCGCTGCCGGCCCTCGGGCTGAGGTAGCGCCGCCATCTTGGTGCGGGTCGGCGGGGCGTCAGCGTTAGTGCTGGGGCAACGCTCCGAGCTGCGCTCCAGGGCACGGTGCTGCCCCGCGGGTAGCGCGTCCCCGGCCCGAGGCTGTAGCACCGCGCCGAGGGAAAGGCGAGCGGTCCCGGGGAGCACAACCAGGCCTCTGCCTCAGCCCCGGTCTCGGCAGCGCACCCCGAGCGCGGCCTCCAGCCTCGGCTTCTGTCTCTCCACAGCGTTGGTGCTGCCCGAGCGGGCGTCTCCCGTTGCGATGGACCCGTAACCCTGGCCCTCGTGACCGTAAATCGGCCGCTCTGCCTCAGTGCGGAGATAACGCGGAGAGATGTCGGCCAGAAAGGGGTGTTGACACCGCAGCCACTGATTTTTCTGCTGGCTCTGATGCAGCGTTTGAAAAGCTAGTTTCTGTGTCTGCCTCTGTGGACAGCTTTGTTTTAACAGTGATTATAATTTAAAGAATGTTTTCTTGTAAACGATGGGGTCAGAGTAACCACTTAGAGAACTATCTACTCCCATAACATAAGAATGAAAATATTTTATCATTCTGCTAAGAACATTCTTTTCCATCATGGGAAGATGGTTTATTTGTGTAGCTTTTCATTTAATGTAAATTACATATGCAAATGCCCTATGCATTTAAATCACAGTATATCCTACAGTCTTTGACACTAGGAATTTCTAAAACATGGAATGTGAGAATCTGGAAATGTTTCCTATATGCCAGTGATAACATGTAAATTACTTGGAAATTGGATGACAGAATTTACGTCAGACGGATACACGAGGGAAGGATCGCTAAGGAAAGTGAAATTTTGTGCATATTCATTGCTGCCTTTACATCTCTTTTGCCCATCATTGGGGCTTTCTTCTCTCAGGGAAGATGCCTCCATCTCCAGAGGTAGAAACAAAGGAAAAATAATGAGAAAATGCTGTTACAGGTTAAAAAAAAGAGTCAGGCCGTCCTAACCAAGGTGCTTAGATCTCTACAACCTGAGAAAAGGTGAATACGCTGCCAAAATACCGAGGTAATTTCCTAGCTGAGAATCAGTACATAAAGATCAATTGCTCTAGAAAATGTAGTTATTACTTCAGGAGCCCCATGAAAATCCTCATTTCATTTGCATGCAGGACACGGCAATTTCAGCTGCTTCATCTCGGGGTGCATAAATGAAAGGATATGGTAAAAAATAAAAAGAGGGTAGCAAGGATGAAGGAATGGCTCTTGCTCGAGAAGAGATTAAAGCAACCTGCGTAGTTCGTCTTGGAAAGTGGGCATGAGGAGAAGGGCAGTCAGTCTTATCATAGATAGTATGGAGCAGGTACACAGGGAACAATTAGTTGTTGCACAATCACTAAGCGATTACAGGCGCTTACGGGTATCGGGCCCAAAGAGAGGAAGCAGTGTTCCACACTGTGTGTAATTTGACCACTTATCTTGGATGCTGAAAAAATTTGACCACATAATATCTCAGATGCTGAAAAATAATGGTTTCCAGAAGCAGACAGCACAATTACTGGAAGGAGACATCCTGTGCTGTGCAGGAGAATACCAGCTCTCTGAGGTCTTGGTTGAAACCCCGGATTTATCACCAGCACCTCAGAAAGGCCGGGGGCATACTGCGTGTTGGATGGCCAAAACATTGCCCAAAAGCTGGGAATTCGAACCTGACATCCGGCTGCTGCTTGGTGTTAATTTCCAGGTATTGGATCCTGGCGCAGGATGCATTAAACTGTGTGCGGAGCTTCATCTGCTACTCGTCAGGGGACTTAAACCCTGGAGAAAGATTCTCAGTTCTGCCCATAGTTAAGGCTCCTGGAAATACTGAAACTCCATGCTGAGTTTTTGCCAGACTTGCACATGAAGCAATTAATGTTTCATTTGCAATGAGTTTATGAAGTGGGCTTAAATTCACTCCAGTACACTTGCTCCCAAGTAATTCATCCTCAGCTCTGATACAACTGTACAGTTCCAACAGATTACGGCTATTATTTAGTAGTATGCCTTGGACACAGTGTACATGAATTTTAACTGAAGATTTATTTTGAGGTAAATTTCTCCAGCAGAATGAAAGCAACAATCTGATTCTTTCACAAAAAAAAAAAAAAAAAGCTCACAAATCTTGCTTTCCTGCTGCATTTGAACTCTGCTTTTGTACATGGAAAAAAAAAGAACAACCCTGAATGTTTAGTTATTCTGTAACCAGGCATTTCGGGTCAAAGACACAGGAGGGATCAAAAAAGATAAGCAAAATTAAAATGCCAAGGTCAGACAAGTTCTTCCTAAGAGTAGTGAAGACAAATCTGAGGAGGAAGCAGAACACAAATCAATGTCCTATCTCCACTTTGCTTCCTAGCCAAAGACACTGAAAGTGTCTCCAAGAAGTAAAAAGATATCTCCCGTTAAAGACTGCCAGTGTTGTCAGGGGAAATTCGAACTAAAACACAGCCGTTGCTGAAGAGATTGCTCCTGAGCACGTTTGTGGTCTTCTGGAGAAGGAGAGGATTACTGGGCACAAGGGCCAACTGTAAGCAGTGGGAAACTGGTTTTATTTCCACGTACGCTGAGTTTTAAAGGCATCTCGGCCACCTACCTGCATCCTGATGCTATTTTTGGGAGACATGGGGGGTGGAATGGGAACTGCTGTGCTGGTGCACTAGGGCTTGTCCCTGACCCACGCCACTCCGCCCCAGGGAGGCGAGCAGAGGGAGCCCATCACTTCACCGCTGGCTGTGGGACATTGGACTTGCAAAGGCTGCGGTAGGGCTTTGGGGGTCTCTGGTGTGACAGGAGCTGTTGGACACCTCTTCTGCAAACAACCCAAAGGCAGGACTGGACCCAAATGACCACTGAGGAGCCACAGAGCTGCCCGTGACTTCTCAGGGGCTGCAGGCACTCTGTCTCCTCTGATCAGGTTACTCCACCTGGTTTCAGAGGCTTCAGTGGAGGGAAACATGGGTTATACAGTAATGTCCAGCTTCCACACAGCAGTTGGGGAAATTGTTTTTTATTTAATTAAAATATAGATACATAAATCAAGCCATGTAGGAACTTGGGATGAAAAGGGACCTTCTGGGGCTTTGCAGTCAGCCTCCTTCTGTTACAGCCACCTCTTCACCATGGTTAGCATCTCCATTCCTCTACTCGGAGATTGCGCTATGTGGAAAAGGCATTTTCTTTGCACCTTTCTCAAAGGCAGTGAGCCAGAGGATTTGGTTGTGTAGCTTGTGAGACCACTTGCCTGTCAATGTACCTCTTCCCTGGCATTGGAAAGGTCACAAGGACACTAGAAAAGCGTTCCCTAGTGTGATGGCACTTTTCAAGTGATCCAACTTGAAATGCGGAGGAAAGGCAGCACAATTTACAGCATGGTGTCGTGTCCTGGCTTGACCTGCCTCCTCCAGCAGAGAGGAGCTCTTGTTTCCCAGAGGATGCACTTCTGAGTGTGAGCTCCCATCCGATCGCTGCCAGGCTGACGTTGAACAGTAAGACATCTCTGTTTGCAGAGTATGCATGTCTGCTGGGTGAAATTTCACAGGGGCAGCCAGAGGAAGCTCTGAATTGGATGTGAGGTGGGATTCAAAGGATTAATCACACTGGAACACAGCTTCAATGCCAAAGACACTTATTTCAAGCTGGAAAACACCGAGAACAGGACAAACATATGGACACTGTGCCCATCTCCCATTAAACTTAAGCTAACCAGTGCTAGCTGGGTGCTCCAAGCCCATTACTGAGAGATGTCTAGCTTGCTTGGAGGTACGCAGCTCCATCCATGGATCAGGTAGTTCAGGGAGGAAGAATCCTTCTTTCCCAGGGTGGCTGACACAAAGAGACAGCACATCAGGCACAAAAAGGTGCTGCAAAGCCTCTTAGCAGTCTATTGACTTAGCCAACTGTTGCCAGTCCTGTGAAACAGGGATGGCAAAATCTCTGATGGGTGTTTTGTGCTTTGCCTGCAAAGTCAGTTGCTGTTGTAAGATGGTCTGAGAGCCTTAGAATGACCATTCACTTAAAAAAAAAAAAAAAAAAAAGAGTAATATCTGCTTTATCAGGACATACTTCCTTTATGCAATGAGGACCGAGCCAGGCAGAGTGAACATTATCATTTATTTTAACTCCAGAGTAACTCATTACTGAGTGTCATTCTACTTGGTGTGCTCTTTTAATACTGATTAGGCCAATAGCTTGAGCAAATCAGCTGGAAGTTCCTATGGTTCATTCTTTGGGAAAAGGTCATTCACCTCATGCTGTAAATGGACCCACTAAAGAGGTGTGTTTTTTTCAGGGGCTGGAGTGAACCTCACCTGTTGGACTGGCCTTCACACATGACTCAGGAGCAGAATGAATCACAGCTCGTAGCATACCGAGAGTAGGAGAAAAGGCAGCCTTGACACCGTAGTAAGGTGCTGACGGGTGCTCAGAGGAGACATCTTCAGACAGCAGAGCTTAAAGAAGAAATGTAGCTTCCTCTCTGCTGGGAACTGCATGTTTCTGGTGAGTTAGCGGAGATTAACGGACATTCCTGGTGCACTAGCTGGTGGGTTAATTTATAGCTATCTGTAAAGAAAGGCTTATTTATTTATTTCAGTTAGAAAGCTCGGATCCTTGGAAATTTTAAGCAAAGGCTGTATGACTTGTTTAAGGAGAGACTGAATGGCAAGTGAGAAGCAGGCTGGGGTAATTCCTGCATATAAACAGCCTGGAAAGCAGTCAAAGGAAAATATTTAATATAACTCAAATTTGTTCTTTAACTTTTGACTTTACAAAGGTTAAAAAATAGTACAGACTGCCTTCTTGCTTTAGTATTTTAAATATTAAACATCTTTCTTGTGTTCTTTAATTGAACTCGGTCCTTAATGTACTTTTATAAACCAATCCATCCATTTGTATCTCCATGGTGTGCCACTGTATATCCTATATGAATCCCAAAGCCAGGGCATCCCACTTTTATAATATTATTTGGAATAACTGATTAATTTTAACACAATCAGTTAAGATAAGATAACTACCAGAGAAAGCGTCTGAATGACAAGAGGAGACTACGTTACAAGGACTGGGACGTTTTAAGTGCATTGCCCAATATTGTGTAGTGAGTAGAGCGTCTTTTTTCCCCCCATCTTTACTTATATCAATATAGTAAGTATCTCAGGACTTCTCATTTGCAGAGTGAGGGCAACATCTGGCTTGGTAGGCAACCTCAAGTGTTAGACCTGATAAGAGACAGAGCACACGGTGGTTTCACAGCACCATGCGCTGTGCCCTGGCCAGAAAGAGTCCACATGCAGCTGGGGACATGTGTGTTCCTGCATGGGACAGGCCCCTCTCCAGGTTATGCCAAGTTTTAGAGCACCAATCCCTCAGCTCTGCCTTGTGCATGTGGTGGGTCTCATATCTCCAAAGGCTTCCATCATAAGGAAGGATTTTACCATTTAAGTGCTGGGATCAATATGTAGAGCAAAAAGCAGTCACTTGCCATTTTTCTGTACTTTCTTGAGATTTCATAGGATGCCACCAAAGTCCACAGATCCTCATTTTGAACAAAGGATTTGGGACAGCATTGACGAGTGACTCTTTGTTCCTGAAGTACGCACAGCATATAAGTTTTGCAGCTTTTATTGTGAAAATCCCATTTGCAAAAAGAAAGAAATTACAAAATTGTTCAGGTGTAAATATAAACTCAAAATAACACAGGTAAGATGTTTCCTTGAGAGGTGCTGGCCTCTTTGATCTTTCTACTTCCTTCCATACAAGCATAAAATGCACGAGCTTTCTCTCATTTGAGCTTTCCGTGTTGTACCCAAGATGGGAAGCAACCTCAGAAGGGTTTTGGGTGTCTTCAGAGGGCTGGGAGACCAAAGTCCACAGCTTAGAGTTGTCTTAAGACAACTTGGGGAAGAGATCACCCATGCTCTCTCAGCTTGTTTGGTGGAGCAGTGTTCACCCACGTGGGATGTGGGCAGAGCTGTGTGGGGGAAGGTGGAGGAGATTACTTTAAAAAGTCTCTCAGTCTGGAAGGTCCAAACTCTCCAGAGCACGTCCAGTTGTGAGACTTGCTGTTTCCTTACTGGGGAAACGTGGTACAGGCAGTGTTCTGGATCCTGCTCAGGCTCTCTGCTGGGGTAGATACCCTGGCCTGAGAACACTTTGTTTTGTAGCTTTGATGAATGAAACTTCCAAACTAGTTTGGTCAGTTTGATGTAGATGTAAAAGATCTTTAAAATAGTGGGGGTTTCCCTTAAAAGCTTTTACCTAAATTTCCTGTTAACACAAGATAAATATCCATTTTGCTACTGTATTGTACCTGAGACGTTCCAGCCTCTGACATGTGGGGGAGATCGGGCGATGCTGAAGACTTTGTGAAGTAGCAAGGTACTTGTAGCAGCTTTCTAGCAGCCCTGCTGTGCATGGCAGCTTTAGTGCGGATGCCAGGAGGTGGCCCACAAGTTATGAAACACCTTAGGAGAAAATTAGCAACATGCATGTCAAATATTCCTGTTCGAGCAAATGATTAGACAGAGGCCTTGCACAGCAAGATTTAACACATTCAAGTGGCACTTCTTATTAGGGTGTAACAGACTTGTAACTTGATTTCATTGGCACCAAGACTTTATTTCCTCCTTTTTTGTGGAGTGATTCCCGTGAATAAGCTAAAGGTTGCCTGGATGGTAAGGCAATTGGCATACCTAACTGCAGGGAACAGCTTTACCCATTTTTTCTGAAATACAGAGTCAAAGTGGACCACGTATTTAAGAGTTCCATCCTCAAAGAATTGCTAACAGGTGGTTTTCTGGCAGCAGAGAGCCAGCCTGCATGCCTGGTTGGCTATAAAATGTGAACTTTGAATTGTGAAGACATTGAGAAGGGGGGAAAATAGTGGCAATCATTAGGTCTATAACCGATAGGACAAATGCTTCCCTGAGGAGTCAGCAGCAGCGTTGTTGACACGCCTGGTGCAGTGGAACGTTCTCTTGAGCGATTTCCAGGGAACAGTTTCAGACAGTGCCAGGCCACACTACAAAAGCAGGTAAAAGTTGAGCATATCATACAGTTATAAAAGTCTAAGTCTTCATGTAATAATTAATGACCTGTGGGGCCAGTGTGTCTGAGGGATGCATGTGTGTTGTGCTGTCATTCAGCTGTGAGTCAGTGACAGTTATGATGAGGCCAGTGAGCAGTGGCTGAGCAGTGGGCTGGGGAGAACCAACTTAACCATCTCAAACTAACTCACAGTGGACAGACAGGAACCCTCTGCTCAGATCAGGTCCCTCCAAAGGAGGCTGAAGAGCTGAGCTGGACAAGCAGCCATAAAAGTTGGATTGATGCCACTCACAAATGAGGGACTAAAGGTCAAGGAGGAGCTTTCTGCTTCCCCGAGGGATGGGAGATACCTTTGCCTCAATGGCAAGCCAGCTTTTCCTCCTCTTGGAGCTGAACCTTCCACTTCCTCATCTCCACACCCTTATTCCGCCACCCGTGGATTGGCAGCTGGTAGTGACTGTCCGCAAAGCCTGTATTCTCTAAGGATCATGGCAGGGGAGCAGTGAGGTTAGTTGGGGAGGGGCTGGTTCTCAGCAGCTGAGCTCGCATCTGCATGAGGTCACTTAGGCAAGGGGTCCAACCCCAGGCAGCAGACCCTGTACCAGACACACTCTACTATCACCTCAGTGGCTCCCAGGAACTGCTGGCAGCTCAGGCTCACATTTGCAGAAGAAAACAGATGCCACAACTGCAAGGGTACATCAGGTTCCCCCTCTGAATACAGAGCTGGAGCCGGGAGGGGAATCGACATGAGCACTGAGTCATTTAAAAGGTCATGACTTCTATGTGGTTTTGTCTCCTTTCATCTACTGTAGACACCAGAGGAGAAACATGCTGGCCTGCTGTCTCCAGTCCCTCTGAGCAATAACGTGTGTTAACTTTCAGGGCTCCCACTGATGAAACCACTGGCACTGTACAGTGGGAGATAGCAGAGGACACTTCGAGGTTATCCCTCACCTCTCGTCTCTCTCTGTTTCCCAGGCATTTGCGCACTGAAGAAACACTGACGGCGTGAAGGCGTGATCCATCCCAGCTGCACATACAAATATGAAGTTCTTCTGGATAATCCCATTTTTCCTGCTGCAAGGTAGAGTCTTGGCTAGGGGATAATGGTGTGGGTGGAGTAGGTCACCCGTGCTGAGGCTGTGCCTCTTCACAGGCTCTCACCCACGCCAGGCTCAGCAGGGGTTACAAGAAGACATTGTCTGCAGGGCAGGTGGATGTACATGTGCAAGAGTTTCCAGCATTGTTGTATGACCTTATGAACGCCTCACTGGTTGAGGGCAAACACATACAGATAGTATTATGGCAAAGGCATGCATTAAAGACATTAACTTTCTGGAAATATGGTTTCTTCCTCTCCGTGGGCCCATTCTCCTCAGTATATGCCAGCAGCAGCCTTGCTTAACTGTGGGGAAAGTTGCACCTTAAGCCTGTGCTTACAGCACTGTTGCAATCTCTTTGACACCAAAGAAGACACCTAATTTACGGAGATATAATTTTTCTAAACCCAATATCAATGTCTGTCAGGACTATCTGCACCTCCATCGTGCAGAGAGATGTTTCAGCTGACACTTTAAACAGCCAAATTGGAAAGACCTGAGCCCCAAACCCTTCCGCTGGTGGTTCCCCAGAAACAGAGGCATTGGAGACAGTTCCTAGTTCATCCAGCTGGAGCAGGACATCAGGGTGTCTGTCCCCGGAAGGAAAGCAGAAGCCAGCAATGAGGCTTACCAAAGGGTCTGAGCCTCCTCTGCCTCTTGGAAGGACCCAGGAGAGCAGCCTCCCACCTCCCAGGAGCAGCAGGAAGGGGCTAAGCATGGGCCAGGCTGTGCGGCACTGTGGGCTGGCACCAACCAGCACACCAAGGGGCCCAGCAGAGCGCGAGTCGAGGAGAGGAGCTTTCCATCATCTCTTCTCCAGGGAACAGCTATGGATACAGCTTCAACCAGAGCTCAGCATCAGTCGCAAGGACAGTCTAGCTAGGCTTCCCAGAATACACTCAAAAGGAAATGCTTGAGTCATGTTTGCCGAGAAGCACAGGTCAGGGAATGCTCAGCTACGAGCCCAGCAGCTCTGGCAAAGAGAAGCTGGACTGGAGGCAGTTTGCATCTTGAATGCCTTTTACCCTGTGCTGACTTCCCAGTTCCAGAACTGGGTGCCATTCCCATCTGCCCTATACACTGTATGTGCATATATGTCCAGTGCTTAGGGGATGGCCACACTCATATGCTGGTTTCTTTGCAGACACTGAAGCTTTTCTGATGAAAAATGCTAAAGTCAACCTGTGTTTACAAGCCAGCCCGACGAATGGGAATTTACTGCTGGAGGACTGTAATCCAGAGTCAGGTTTCCAGAACTGGTCTTGGCAAGGTGATTCTTTGATGAATCACGGCACACAGAGCTGTCTCTCCGTGGTGGGGGCCAACAGTGTGCAGACAAGTCTCTGCGGCAGCGTGGGCTACACGAGCTGGGACTGCTCAGATTCACTGCTCTCTCCTCTGGGCAGCAGCCAGGGCTACCTGGTGGCAAACAGGAAAGGAGTTGTTCTCAAAAATGTAAGAGGCCCCAAGGCCCAATGGCAAGATGTTACACAGAGGAGCGTGTGCGAGAAGAAAGCGGGTAAGTGCCGTGCACCCGGGGACCAGTGGTATGCGCGCACATGCTGCTGGGGAATGTGGAAAGGCACAGTCAGTGTCCTGGGGTCTTGCCAAGCCTGGGTGCCCCACCATAGTGGGATCTGCAGTGGGAGCCAGGAACGCTCTCCACTTCTCCGTGCATGAGATAAGGCTGTGCCCACATGGCTGTGTTCTGCCTGCTGGGAGGGACGTGCTGGGCAGCCTTGGGAGCCAAGGGGAAGGCTGTTTCTGGCCCGACGTATTGCAGTGAGCCACCATTGCATCTTTCTGCTCTTTTCCTCTGCAGCTGAGACAAAGCAAGACAGGTACTTCCCTGCAGCCCTTGCCAGCACACGCGTGTACGACCACACAGCAGGCAACGCGACCCTTGCGCTGGGTATAGCTCAAGAAGAGCTGGAGGAGCTGCTTTGGTTCTTCCGCAGAGAAGACCGTAAGTCCCATTGACGTTCCTGGGTTGAGAGCTGGAGTAGAGATACACAGTCCTTGGCTGTTAAACCTCCTGCCTAATGGAGATGAGTTACCCGAGGAGGTGATTTACCCCAGATACATAAACCATGAGTCTCACCTCCAGAAGAAGCAGGCCATGGGTGGAGACGGGCATGAGGCTTTGCTGAGGTAGTGTCTCCTCCCAGAGAGGGAGGCTAAGCCTCTCTCCAGGCATAGCCTGCCAAGAGAGCAAAGGTCTGGGATGACCAGTGATTTTGGCAGGGTGGAGGGAGCAGATCGATATGAGCAGGTCAGCACCCTGAGGATCAACTTCAAAGCCACAAAAATCAAGGACAGAGCATCCACTGCCATCTGTGCTGCACGCCCCAGCCAGTGTTCGAAGGCAAAAATCTACCTGCCTGAGCGCGGCAGCAGCAAGAAAGGCTGCAGAGCAGAGGGGCCCTTCCAGCAGTGCTCATGGTGGGCTGCTGCAGCTGTGAGCCTTGCTCCCACCCTCGGGCACAGCCGCTCCCAGCTCTCAGGCAAGGCTGAAAAGCCTTGTGAGGCAAATATGGTCAGTGTGAGAGAGACAGAGCCCAAGGCAGGCGGCTGTGACAGGCAGAAAGTTGTGTAAGAAGTCTCCTGCCCAGGGAGGGAGAGTTGCTTTAGGTTATCTGCAAAAACGTGACCTGGATGCTCTGCTCTGGGTGCTGAGCTGGACACCAGCACCTCTGCCCTCATCCTGCAGCCATGCCATGGCACTCAGCTTGAGGATCCTCAGAAAGCACCTGGCCAGGCTCTGTGGGCCACACTGCTATGTGCACGCTAATGCTGCCTCTCTGTGCTTTCCCCCAGCGTCAACGTGGAATTACTCCGTCCTTGCACTTTCCTTTGTGGCCATGATTTTGGGTCTTTTCCTCCTGGGCATTAACATTGCGCGAAACAGGTGAGTCAGAAAAATTTGAGGGTCTTTTGGTGTGTGGTGGCATGCCGAGACCCCCCAGGGCAGGCAGACAGGTGGGTTTGGCAGGGCGCAGCAGCATGCTGAGACGCAGGGCAGGAATAAGCCCTGAGTGATGGGGAGAAGAGCAAAGACAAACTCCCTTTGAACCGTGCTTCGTTGTAAAACCTTGCCTGACTCACTGTTCTCCTCGTGTGACACTTTGAATGAGCCACTTCACTTCTCTGGGCCCTGAATCCTCCCCGGTAAAGCGTCTGCAACAGCTCTGCCCAGCCCAGTCGGGAGGGAAGCGGCGTTAAATGTGTGATGCGAGGGGCTCTGGAGCAGGACTCCCCAGCCTTTCCCCGTCTGCATTCCCACAATGTTCCCCTGGGCCATACTGCTGCACAACAACCTTGCAGCTGAGGAGCAACTTGCTGTCTTCTACAGCGAGAAAACTTACATCTGGGTCAGAGCTTTCATCTTAAAAACAAGAGAAAAAGAGCTGAAGTTACCAGTCTGCCGTGCTGTCATTTTAATGATGGCTTGCTGGGTGTTGCTGCCTCGCTTTGGGCGATGCGGTGCGCTGTGTGTTCTCCGAGTGTAAACCCCGCGGCTGTGTGTACTCAGACACTTCAGACCACTTACATGACAGAGTGCAGCTGGCGGGGTTTGCCCGTAAGCAGCTAACGTGTTCCCAGGGCCAAGGTGTGGAAAGATGGATGTAACCATCACAGGGGGTAGCCGCCAGCCCCCAGATGTGGGCTGGGCTCGCTGCTTCACTCCTCGTTTCCTTTTCATGCCTTTCCTGCAGGAAAAGGAAGATGCACATGTACAGAGGAGCGGAGCAAATCACGCAGCAGGCTGAGCTGGAGGCCAAGCAAGCCCTGATGCCTGTGCAGGAATACAGCCCGGCCGAACCACAAAAGCAGGAGCTGGTGCCCCAGGATCAGAGATTGGGAGATGTGGTGGTCCAGTGGAAGGACGGGACGGTCACATCTCTGTATGCAGAGAGGTCTGAGGATGCCATATAATGGCAGCTGAGGTTAAACCATTTAGGGCCTAAGAAATGTATCAGAATGTCTCAGTTCGTAGTGATGGATGTTTAAAAATGCAGTTTAGCCTGGGGAAATGAGGAAAAAAGAAAGCAGTGAAGCTGCACCCATGGCCGTGGCTCTGGACTCGAGGCAAACTCGTGCCTTCCCCATTTCATCTCCCAGCTGGCTGGTCTTCACCCGCTGCTCTCTTCTCTCCCCCAGCTTCGCCCCATCCCACAAACGGGTGGGAGCCGAGCCGGGGCGGGAGGCCGGAGGCCGGAGGCGGGAGGCGGGAGGCTTTTCCTGCAGCCAGCCAGGGAACGTGCCATCAAGTCCCTCAGGAAAACAGCCACGCTGAAGTGGAGGCGCTTTTGTTCTTTTCAGAAATTGTCTTTATTAAAATACTTTCCAAAGCAGCTGATTGAAATCCCATCTTGAATCTCTCTATCAGTAAGGTCATATATATATATATATGTATATATGTACAAATATACACGTGGATATTTTACTCTGCAGAGTAACTGCGACTCCAGGGAGAAGCAGAACATTTCACCTGATACAGCAAATGAAACGGAATGTGCAGCCCTTGGCCCTGGCTTGGGCACAGGTAGAGCCTGGTCTGCCTTGGGATTCACTTCACGCCCTGCACCAGGCATGTGTAGAAGTCATGACATCATTTAAGACATTTTTGGAAATACATCAGTCATTTAAACAAAGGCTTTTCAGAGTGTGTCCTTGTCAGTGAAGCATCTCTCCTTGCAAAGCCTTTGAAAAAGAACACTATGGTGTAAGAAGTCAGTTAAAAACCCAGCTGTTTTGGTATGAATTATTTCGATGCATGGGAATCAGTTTTAGGACACCTGAGGCCTTTAGTCAGCTGAAACCAAGAAAGTCACCTTTCTTGTTCAGATTAAAAAAAAATAAAAATTCCTCCTATTTATTGCTCAGTCAGGGGACCCGTGAGACAAATGAGACGGGTGCCTCCATGCTTGATTAATGATTAATTCCCCCTCCCTGGGCTCCCATCGCTGTGCGATCGCCCAAGCTGGGGGTGGCCCTCGCCCTCCCGGTGGTCCCCGCTGCTCCAGGAACTGCCCAGATCCACACGGAAAGCCGGGCTGGCCCCCGGTGCTGGCAGCAGGACAGGGTGCAAATGCCGGAGACCAGGGCCACCATCAGGCAGCGGCTGCTGCCATGCCGTGCCGGTGAGTCCGTCGCAGATGGTCTCAGCCCCTGCGGAGCTGGGGGGACGGGGGTCTCTCGCTGCCCCCTCCGCAGCCCGCAGGGACGCGTCCTAAAATATCTTGAAACCTTTCAGCAAGGTGAGCGTGGGAGCTTTCCTCTTGCTCTGAGCCCGCGAGGACTTGACAGTGACCAGCTTGGCCTGGGCCACCGAGGGGATCTCCTTGTAGTTGACGGTGGAGAGGGTGTTGAAGGTGCAGCTGGCCAAGCCGTGGCGGGCGGGCAGGGCGACCGGCGTGGCCACCGGCGGGCAGGGACGCTCCTCGGTGATGAAGAGCGGCTGGACAGGCAGGCTCTGCTCCGCCTGGCGCCGCACCTCCCGCACCGCTTCGTGGAAGACATGCTGCACCCCCGCGAAGTCCTGGCACGCCGACACTTCATAGAAGAGGCACCTGAACCTGCTCGCCAGGGACATCCCTTCGGCTGCGGGCACCTGCCTGGCGAGAGCAGAGGGGACGGGTGCAACATCCCTTGGGGTGCTGCAACCACCCAAAAAGGGGAGCGAGGGGTGTAGACGGGGAGCAACGGAGCCTTCATCCCATGCCTGCTGCTCGGTGAGCACCGGGGCAGCACCCGCTTGTCCCCCCTCCTGGAACAAGCAGGGGGCACAAGTCCAAAAGGGTTTTGTCTTTCCTGAAATCCCAGAGCAATGAGCCGTGCGGGAGCCGTGCGGGTCCCCAGGGAATCGTGCAGCCTCCCGTGCCAGGGACGCAGAGGGCTGGATGCGATGGCAGCACGCTGGGAAGTGGGGAGGAGATGGGGCAGGTCATCACCGTGGGGAGGGGGAAGGGTCTGTGCTGGGAGCATGGGGGGGGTCTGGCAACGCACGGGGAGGTTCTGCAATGCACGTGACTCAAGGACCCGTGGGACCAACACTCAGCACAGCCCCAGAGCGGCACAAAAGGCCAGAAAAACACACTGGGGACATCAAGTCCTGGCAGCGGGGATGGGGCGAGAAAGGGCTCCAGGGAAAGGGCACATCCAGAGGGGAGCGAGGAGCTGGAGCGGGCTCAAGCCCTGCCCGGGGATGGTGACGCTGCCTTACCACGCAGCTGAAAAACATCCCACTGAAAATACCAATGGGCTCAAAATAAACACATCATCCCCCGGGCAGGAGAGCAGGAACCTTGGAGATGTGGGAGGATGTGGGAATACCGACGGGGGTGGAAATAACCACAAAAAAATCATATTTGGGTTTTGCATCCCAGCCAGAGGGATGGGGGGTGATCTATGAGCTCTCCCTCCCCCAGGAAAAGACAGCCTTGCCCCACACCCGATACCTGTACTGCTCCATGTCCAGCTTGTTGCCCAGCAGGAGCACGGGGCAGCGGCGCTGGCAGCCCCTCGCGTGCAGGGCGAGGACCTCCAGGTAGCGCTGGCAGCCCTCGAAGCTCTTCCTATCGTCGATGCTGTAGACGACAAGGAAGGCGCTGGCCCAGCGCAGGTAGCGCTCGCAGTTCCCGGGGCCGTCCTGGGGGCGAGAGGAGCGGTCCAGCCATGGTCCAGCTGGGTCACGCCGGGCATTTGGCACCAGCGGTGCCCCGGTGCCTCACCTGGTCGGCGGTGTCCATCACCTTCAGCAGCACAGGCTGCTGGTCCACCAGCTCCTCCGAGGCATAGGTATCCTCTGCAAGGAGAAGGGGGATTGTGAGGATGAGCTGGGGTGTCCCACCTTCTCCAAAGCCAAGCAAAGCCCTGGATGCCTGGAGCACCACAGAAAAAGCTCAGCCCTCGATGAAGGGCACCCTCCACCAGCACCTCCCACCTCACTCCTTCCTGAGACAACGATATTTTGGGGGGGGCTGGCAGTGATGCCACTGGGCAAGCCCATCTGGGAGCAGTTATCTCCCCCTGCATGCCGCAAGCGTGGGCTCCCGCAGGAGGAGTGAGGGGAAGGAGCCCGGCGCGGCCATCGCTGCGCCTGGGGCTCGGCTCTTATCTGGATGCCGTGACCTGGTGAGATAAAGCAAGCTCAGGGCTTGACACTGGGGCTGTTTCCCAATAAATCAGGCAAAAGGAGCACCCCTTTCTTCTGGAAGGAGGACAGGCAGGGAGCGAAGCTGAGCCATTCCCCCGGGAGGAAGATGCCTTCTCCCAGCCGTGTCCTAACGGATGTGTTTCGGAAAGGTTTTGACGTGGGAAGATGAAACCACATTCCCAAAAAAGATCCGAGAAGGAAAGCATTTATCCTTCTTTCCTAAGAGTCGCTGAATTATTAGGGGTTGGAGTCGGTTCCTGGACAAGGTCCATATCTCCCTAATGTCCCCGATAAATCATTTATGGTTCTTCCCCATGCCCTGGAGTCAGGCCTAGGAAAATAGTTATTAATTACTCAAATGAGTGGAAAAAAAACTGCCCAGAAACGCTCACTGCAAAGCGCAGCCCCCAGGGCCGCCCGCTCTGCAGCCCCCACTCACTGACCCAGCCCTTCCCCTGCCCGACACCCCCGCGAGCGAGCAAGAGGCATGAGATGCTCCCCAAGGACCCCCAATAATTCGACTTTCAGTTTCTCTGGGGCGATGCGAGGAGCCGACGTTCCCCCGTGGGATATGCCTGCGGAGAGAGCGCTGCTTTCACCTCTGTTTTTACAGGCGGATTTGGGTCAAATCCAGTCCTTCCGTTGTTTTTCATGTAATTTTGGGTGGGGATTTTTTTTCCCCCTTAAATGCCATATTCGTGGGAAACATGGGAGATGGGAAGGATGCTCCGTGGGAGCTCACAGGGGGTAACTGGGGGAGGAAACACCCGCGAAGAAAGTGTCTTACCCAAGTTCGGATCATACTCGCTTATGAACCTCTTGGTTAGAAACTTCACGGTCAGGGCTGCAGGAGGTGAAAGAGGCAGGTGAGGCAGGTGTCCCCCCCACAGCACTGGCACCCCAGCACCCCCTCGATGCCCGGCCATCCCCGTGGTGGCGGGGCGCCCATCTCACCTGACTTGCCGGCCCCTTGGCACCCCAGGATGGCCACGTTGCACTCGGCGAGGGGGCTCTGGGGTGGCCGCTCGCCGCCAGCTCGGGGTTTGCCGAACATCGAGGACATCCTCCGTCCTGCAGGAGAGAGCGGGGGGACGTGGGGCAGCCGCTGCCATTCCGGATGGGGACCCTCTTGCCGCCTGGATGGGGAGCCTCTCGCCACCCGGCTCATGGGGTGCCCCAGCCTGGGGAAAAGGGGGGCTCGGCGGCACCGGGGAGGGCGATCTGCTCTCCTCCATCCTCCTCCTGGCATCACCATCCCACGCCGGCAAAGATGCGTCCCGCCGGCCAGCACCCCACCCAAGCAAAGACAGGGACCCCCTCAGCCCTCCACCCACCCTTCGTACCCCAGAAAGAGAAGAGAAACGCAGCCTCCCACCTTAAAACCCGCCGCCGGAGGAGACGCGGGGCTCCCTGGGGTTGCGGGACGGGGCGGGGGGGCGGGGGGGAGAACCGAGGCCGGGGGAGCAGCGGCCCCTGCGCCGCCGGGGCTGGCGATGAATGAGGCAGGCGGAGGCGAGCGCGGGTCCCGCCGCCCGGGCCGCAGCCAAACTCCTTGTAAGGCAAGCTGCCGCGCCGGCGCCGGGCTGGACACGCTGCTCCGGGGCCGGTTCCCCCGGCAGGACACACGCCGGCCCCCCGAGCTCCCGGGGCTTCGGGCGGGGACCTCTGGCACCGAAACCCCGTCGCGCCTGCGCTCGGTAGCCGCCACGCCGAGCCCCCGGCAAGCAAAAGCCCGGTCCCGCTCTGTTGGCTGAGGCCGGTGCACTCATCGCACCTCCCGCGGGCAAGGAGCGGCACCCGGGAGTGATGCTGCCGGCACAGCCGCCCTCCCGCCCGCCACTTGCCCAGCTCATTTAAGCGCAGCCACCTTCTGCTGCTGGCAGAGACTTTGCAGGGGTAAAAAAAAAAAAAAAACCCAGAAAAACCCAACAACAACAAAACCAAACAAAAAACCCCAAACAAACGCCTTTTTTCCACCCAAAAGGCGCGATCCTGAGGGGGGAAAGGGGACCAGGGAGTACTCACCGCCGCTGCCCGCCCCGAGCCATCAGCCAGCACCCAGCGGGCTCGGAGCCCGAGGAGGTGGCGGAGGCTGAAGTCAGCGTTGTCATGGCGATCGCAGCCACTTGGGATGGGGCTCAGCGCCCGGGACCGCAGGATGCGGCCCCCGGGCCGGTCCCGAGGGGGTTCGGGGCGGGGGGGGGGGGGCGTACCTGGGGCTGGGGGGCGAAGGGTGCTCCGTGGCCATGTGGGGCTGCTGCACGGTTGGGATTATTGCCCGTTAATGCAGGGAGGATATTTTTAAACCCTCCCAAAATAGTCTGGGAGTGTGGAAGTCCCTGTAAGCCCTGGGGATGGGGAGGATGATGAGGAGGGGGTCACTCCGCTGCAGGAAGCAGAGCCCCCCCCCCCGGGGACCCCCGACCCCCACACCCCCTTTGGACACAGGTCAAGGATGTTTAAAAGCAATCAGAGCTAAATGTGGTATTTTAAGGTGGGCACCCATAAGGATCAATGACAGTAACACAAGCACAAAGCTTTCGCCTTCTCCCCTAAATTGAGACTTTTGGGGGAACCTGCTGGGGCCACGATCCTGGGGCAATGACTTTGGCATCACCCCGTGAGCCCCAGGCTACTGGGATGAGGGGCTAAGTAGGGAGGAAAAAATTATACCTTTGGCAAAGTGGGCTGCTCGGATTAAATCATGCATCAAAAATAAAGATCGGCTGGAGGTGGTGAGAGGGGAACTCAGGGGCCCCGTTGCCATCCCTCCTCAGCACCCCACAGCAGAGAGGAAACGGGATTTCTAGCCAGAAAAAGCTGTGAATAGCACAGAAACGAGCGACACGCCACAAATAACACTTTTCTTCACCATCAGCCTCTACGTGAGTCGGGGTGGGGGTTGTCTCTGCCCTGCGGCCGGGTGTTACGGGGAGCGGGGTGAGCCCTGTGGCCGGAGGGGACTTTTCCAGAGAGATGGGGTTCGCTGCACTTCACTTTTCTTGCCCCGGGATCCCCAGATGCAGCACAGGCTGGTTGCTGGCTCCTCATGCCGGGGATGGATGCTGCCCAGGCTGCTCCATGCCTCCTACCTGGGGAGGGGCACAAAGGGAACAGCCCCGTAAAGGTCTCTCCCTGCCCGTGGCCACGCTCGGGGGGTGGCAAATCCCTTTTTCCACGGCCGGGCTGGGCGGCACCGTGATTTGCTGATGTTGGTTACCTCCCTGTGGCCATAAAATCCACTTTTTTAAGGGGAAAAATAATAATAGTGCAGCAACACGCTCTTCCCAGCCATGCAAACACGTTGCCCTCCCCGTGGGCAGGGAGGGCACGGCAAGGAGGATGCCCAAGAACAGGGAGAGCAAAACCCATCTCCCCCCGCGCAGCCAGGCATCCTCCGTGGGACGAGCCGCGGCAGAGCTGGGCATCTCTGCCATGACCTGCGCTGGCCGGTGACACCGGAGCCCTGCCTGTGTTTTGGGTGGGCAGCTGAGCTCGGTGGATGCCTTTGAAGGGCCCCGGTCACGAGCTCGGCTATCTTTAGCAGAAGGTATTTTTATTACAAGGCAGCGGCGTGGCGGCGGCCGGGCAGCGCAGCAAAGGCATCAAAGGGTGGTGGAGGCAGGAGGGGGCTGCCCCGGGGCACGGCACGGAGCATCGGGCGCCGCCCCCCTGCCAAGAGCCGCTGAGCCCCCGGGTGAGGATGACCCCGGAGGAGGAAGGCTCCCGGGCAGGGCCGCCGGAGCGGGTGCGTATCCGGGTGGAGGAGCAGTCGTTCTGGGTGGAGAAGACCTTGCTGGTGGAGAGCAGCGAGTACTTCCGTGCCCTCTTCCGCTCGGGCATGAAGGAGAGCACGCAGGAGGAGATCGGGCTGGGGGAGCTGAGCGCGGCCGGGTTCCTCGCCATGCTGCGGGTGCTGGCGGGTGAGAGGCCCATCCTTGGCAGCGAGGAGACCTTCCAGGCGGTCGAGTGTGCCGCCTTCCTGCAGGTGAAGCCCTTGGCCAAGTACTTGATCCACTCCATCAACTCCGACAACTGCATCTTGCTGTACCAAGCTGCCGCCATCTTCGGTCTCCTGGACCTCTTCCACTGCGCCGCACTCTACATCAGGGACAGCTATGCCGAGCTGAAGGAGTACCTGGACTGCCTCTCTGCTGACCTGCTGGCCTACGTGGAGACCCTCCTGCCCAGCACCTTCGTGGCGGTAGGAGCCCACACGCCCACCTTTGAGTTCCTGGAGGACCTCTCCAGGACCATTTGCTACCTGGATGAGGAGACCAACACGTGGAGGACCCTCTCCTGCCTGCCGCTGAGCGCCAGCACGTTCCTCGCTGGCATGACGACCATGGATAATAAGATCTACATTGTGGGTGGCGTTTACGGGGCCAGCAAGCAGGTGGTGGAGAACAGCTTCTGCTATGATGCCGATGCCAACGTCTGGAGTGAGTTCCCCAGCCCTCATCAGCTGCGCTACGATGTCAGGCTGGTGGGCCACGAAGGCTACCTCTACGCCATCGGTGGGGAGTATGAGAAGATCTCCCTGAAGTCTGTGGAGAGGTATGACGTGGCCTCCAGCACCTGGACGTTTGTCTCCGACCTGCCACAGCCAAGCGCAGCGGCACCCTGCGCCCAAGCCATGGGGCAGATCTTCGTTTGCTTGTGGAAGCCGCTGGACACCACCGTCATCTATGAGTACGAGACCCGGCAAGACGTGTGGCTTCCCGTCACTGAGCTCAAGCGGCACCAGAGCTACGGGCACTGCATGGTGGCCCACCGTGACAACCTGTATGTCATGCGTAATGGCCCCTCGGATGACTTCTTGCGTTGTGTCATCGACTGCTTCAACCTGACATCACGGCAGTGGACGGCCCTGCCCGGGCAGTTCCTGAATAGCAAAGGAGCCCTCTTCACCGCCGTCATCAGGGGTGACACCGTCTACACCGTCAACAAGATGCTGACGCTCCTCTATTCCGTGGAAGAGGAGACCTGGAGGTTCAAGAAGGAGCGGGCAGGTTTCCCGCGCAGCGGCTCCCTGCAGACCTTCCTCCTGCGTCTGCCAAGGCGTGACCACGATGTCGCGACGTAGGTGGCCCCCGTCCCACATTGGGATGCTCTTCCTTGCACGTGGCCTCAGCTCCGAACCCACCACTCCCCTGGGCTCCTCTCCTCCTCTGCGGAGCCGTGCCCAGGTCCTGGGACGTGTCACATTGGCCCTTGGAGGTGACGCTAGAACCTGCCAGAGAGAAAGGGGCTGCAGGCAGCTGCTGCCTGCCTCTGCCTGCACTGCACAGGCTGTGTGCAAAGTCCTACCAGACGTGGGCTCGTGAGCCAACCACGTGCAGAGCTTCGTGGCTTCTGCAGAGGACAGATACCAAAGAGACGCAAGTACTTGTTATATTTATTCTGACCGCACTCTGAAGGTGTGCAGCATCCCACCTCCTCTCTGCTCCGATGGGAAATCATTCATTATATCCTGGAATTAAAAGGAAAGCTATAAAAAAACCCCAACCCTGTGTTTTTCCATTACTCTTGGGGTTTGGGGGTTTTTGTTCCCCCTTTCTGAAGGGAAATACCTCGTAACAGGGGATCCACGTCAAGGCTCGCTCCTGCCCGCTGAATGCTTTTTCAGCTGCGGCTCCGTTTCAGAGCCGTACGTGGGAGCGCAGTTCCCACGCAGCCCCGCGCTCCCCGGGGAGATCTCCATGGCCGCTCCCGGCCACAACGGGGTCCTGGGAGGAGGAGGGGAGATGGGGGGTGAAGGAAAGCATCTCCTGGGCATCGGGTGCTTGATGCACTGAGGGGTTTCTGGGACCTGGGAACCATCCGTCACCCCCCTGCGTGCGTTAGCCAGCTACCGGCTCCTCCAGGCTCATCTGTCAAGCCCCAGCACAGACCCAACGGGGTGGCAAGTGCCGGTGCTCGTCAGAGGGTCTTTTGAGGACATGGCAAACCTTGGAAATACAGAGGGTGCAAAAAGGGAAGGAAGGGAGAGAGACCACCACCATGGCATGGTGATGCGGGTTTGCAGAGGTCTTCTCTGTTAGCAGAGCTCCATGACCAGATGAGCTGTTCTCATGAGGTACCACAGCCCAGTGCCGAAGGTTGCTAGTCCTCAACACCAGCTCTGGGGACGGTTGGAGAACGTAGAGCTTGCCTTTGTGCCCACAGCGCTGCTGGAAGACCTGCGGGGACCAGGGCAGCAGCAAACCCAGACCATGGCTCAGCTGGTTTCCCGTCCGTGGGGCAGGCTCCGGGCTGCCCGTGCCGTCCCGGTCGAGGCAGAGCGGAAGGGAATACCAGCTGGGATGCCTCAAATACCTCCGCTGCTGACCCTCGCCAAGTTCTCAGCATTTTCACAACAGTTCCCGCATTTGAGAAAAAACCCACACAACACAACCACAAACCAAAACAAACAAGAAAACCCCAGCTCGCCTTCATGTCCAGATTGAAAACCACTTTAAGTGCTTTGTCCCCGTCTGCCCTCTGCCCCCGGGCCAGGCCACCACCCCGCTGTCACCCCCGGGATGGGGACCGCAGCCGGTGGAGGTGGCATGGGGGGGACCTCACCCAGCTCCACCCCGTGCTGCAGCATTAGCTGAGCGGCGTTACTACCCTCGGGTGGACCGTTAGCAGAAAGCCCATCAAGTCAAACCCTTGCTCCCTTCCTAGACGAAGCCAATTAACATGTCACGCTGTCTTCCCCTAACTGAAAGCAGCACACGGAAGCACGCTGCTTTAAAACCATTTTAAGTTGAACAAACAGCTTAAACCCTCCATTAAAATAAAGTTAAAATAATTCTGTTACTAAAATATTAATGACGGGCTCCTGCGGCTAAGCCAGGCCAGCTGAACTTGGCAGGCTCTCCCCTTCCCTCCAGCTCTGAAACCACCAAGCGATACAACCTCTCCCCACACCTTCACACGTTGTTTTGGGTTTTGGGGTTTTTCTGACAGTTCAGGGGTTTACAAAGGTATTTGCCGACAAAACGCAAAAGATTTTAAGTTTTTAAGTGTAGCACCTAGGGGGGAAAGAGCAGGTCTTGGCAGGCACTGCGGAGCGTGGCATAGATGCTCCCAAGAGAGGAGCAATTGCTTGCATCCATCAACCCAGCCTGCGATACAGAAAGTAACACGAGATCATTTTAGGTGCACGGGGAGGGAAAAAAAGATACAGGTCTTACCTCTGCAAGCAGGGGGTAAAAATGATGAGCCAGGACCAAGGAAATCTCTAACGAGAGTGAGAGGCTGCTCAGCCTTTGCACAGTGAGGGCACGACGCTGCAAATGTGCTTGGCTCCACCAGAATTCAGCCCTCAATGTTACACGTTATTGGCACCAGCACAGCGCCGTTATCTTCCCCTTTCAATCTTCATGGCGTTCACTCCGCCAAAGATTACAGTTTGAGGCGAAGCGATCTATCTAATCACAGTTTAACCTTTTGCAAGTCTCTTTTTTAAGGTGACATCATCTTGGCAAGGCTGAACGTAACGAAAAGCTGTCTGTAGAACGGACTTGCCTTATAAGGGCCGTATCAAAAATAAAAGCTTGTATAACCAAGGGAAAGCTGGAGGAAAAACAGGGCTGGGAGCTCCAAGAAGAGCCTGTGAGCTCCCCATGAATATCTCCCTTGGCCTTTTCCTCTTCAATACCATTAAAGAAGAGAAGGTATAAAGCATCCTTGGGTACGGACGGGTCAAGTCCCCCAAAACCTGGCTGCCAAGTTTCCTCGTTGCACCCAGAGGAGGATGAAGGCAGCCATGGAGGGCTGTACCCTTCCACCTAGAGATACACGGAGAAGGGACACGGTGGTTTAACTCGATGGCGGTACGTTGGGCTGGGAGATCGTTTGGAAGGACACAAGGGAAAAACGGGACTAGTGCAACTAATTAAGGGTTTTCTCTGCTAGGTTGCGCCAATTGGCATTTTCACAGGAAGAGACGCAAATACATTTCAGAAGAACCCCTCCAACCATCTTTACTCAAAGAAATTACATCTGTATCTAATTCACAGGAAAATAATATACTTTTATGTGAAAACACTGTCCGCTGTTCCACTGCCAAGCCAAGAGACACATCCCGTGAGGTGACCTGCATCTCCCATTCTCCATCCTTCAGTCACACACAAAAATCTCCCCGGGCATCCAGATTTTCCTGATCCCCACATTCGTGCTTAACTTCACTTGGAGCCACTGTCTCCACAGGTTAGGAAAGCATCCCCTGACTTTTCCTGATTTGGGCAGAGCACGAGGGCAGCCGAGCCATTCCCCGTTTCTCTGTTCTGATTTCATGAAATTCCCCGAGCACAAGCCATTCTTCATTGCACTGGATGAACTTCACGTATTTCTTGAGCAAGGGCAGCCTGTTTTCTTTTCTTACCCTTCATCGAATTGTGTGTTTTTCTCAAGTTTCTGGTTTAAAAGGAAAAGCTAATTTGATCGGACTGGATTTCGATTACAATATTCAACCATGACTAAGTCGGCTGAGATTCTTCCCAAGTAAGGATCAACAAATGTTGCTGCAGGAGCTTTCAGCCTTTATGAAAACAATCCCTTCTGTTGATTTATATAATCTTTTAAGAATCCACATTTGATTGTAGTTGAAGATACGACACCCGTCACCCCAAGTGAAGGGAGAAAACTGTGGTTTGGGTTTTGCAAAATCTAAGCAGAGGGCGGTTTGGATCTTATTGCATCTGATCTAAACAGCTGAGATGATCGAGGGTGGAGATGCGTGGGCGAAGAGATAAACACTCCTGCTACAAAGCCTTAGCACAGTGACAAACACGCTCATGATGGACGTCCATAACACGGGATGAGACACCAAGCCGGTGCTTTGAAGGTTTGTGCCTGGTGAGCCGTGTCGCTTGGGGCAAGGATGGAGCAGCAGCAGGACAAGCGTGTGCTGACCCACCCGAGTCCTTCGGCGGTCCGGTCTGGAGTGGGGAAGCTGCGACTGGGGTCCAGGACGCTGGTCACTGGGTTTTCATCACGAGCTCTTCCAGCGCCTTCTCCCTCTGATTCCCACAAAGCAAAAGAACTTCTTTGATTTCATTTTGCTGGAAACCCATATCGTTAAACTGAGCTAACAAATGCAAGAATTCAGCTGCCTGGAGGAAGAAGGAAGAGAAAGGAGTGATGTTAACATGGGGTTTTAAGGATGGATTTATCACAGAGCGGCAGCAGAAACAGCGCTGGGTGACGAGGCTGCAGCCAGATGACCTGGCCGGGTTGTGTTACCGCTGACGGGCACTTGCTGCTGCCACTGCCGACAGCAGAGCGAGGGCACACGTACCACTGCTAGCGTCTAAAAGCGTGCCTTTACATCGACTTCTTAAATAAGAAATATTTATTAGTCAGCCTCTAGCTTCACTTATTCCTTTTAAAGTTTAATATGAATTCCACGCAAGTGTTTGCCTGCGTTACGAAGAGACCGGGGAAAGGCAGCGAGTACAAGCTGGAATTAATTTGCCCTGCTTCCCCCCTTGCTCAGGCTGGGCCCCAGCGCCACAACATCTCCCGGAGCCGCGTCCTCAATAAATAACCCCCTGCCTGACACCGACACGCGGTGCCCTCCCGCTGCCGCAGCCCTAACGAGCGGTGAGCCGGCAATCCTACGTGCCGTCGGCATCCCATCAAACAGCGCCAGCCCAAATTGCAAGCAAATTTTCCCTTCCAGCTCTTCGCTACCCCCAGGAGGAGGTCGGTGATGGAGACCAACACCCGGTGTGCCACTGCGGTTCTTCTCTCTGGGGGGGGGTGAAGGCAAAGGGGGAGCCGGGAGGAAGGTAGCGAGCGCGGGTGCTGGTGGGCTCAGGGCGGGGGATTCCCCGTGCAGGGGCTGAGCGAGCATCGTGCTCACACGGCGGGGTGAGAGGATGGATGGAGAAGAGTGACAGAGCAGGTGTCCTTCCCCGGGGGGGTCCTTAAGGTGATGCTGCTGCCCCGGGGGTCTGCCACAGGCACAGGCTCACTGCTGGCAGGGCGATGGGTCCGACCTGCCGGGAGGCTGCGCGAGGGGCAGTGGAGGCGGAGGGGAGAGTGCAGCCCGCTGGAAAAGCAAGCCTGGAGGATGGAGCACAAAGGGCCGGGCTGTGCCACCGCGCTCTGACCTTTTTCTCCGAGTACTGGAACATTTCCATGGCCTCCTCCACCTGCCCTTCCTCGTAGCCCTGCTTCAGCAGCCGGTCACAGGCACCCAGGTAGCTCAGGAACTGCAGAAGACGACGACCGGGGTTAATCCAACCTCGCAGACACGGGCAATGAGTGCATTCGGGACCCCACCTTGTCAGCTTCCAGGGACATGCTCATGGGGAGGACCTGGGCCACCACCGTCCTGCCGGCTCCCGTCTGATGCTCGGCCAGGGCGGTCTGTCCGTCAGCAGGACTCCCACTGGAGAAAACAACATCTCGGTCCCCCCCACTCCCCCAGGGTGAGAATGAGAACAGAGAGAGGACAAGGAGCAAACCAAACATCTGAACCATCTGAGATACAAAGCGATGGTCTCCAGGCTGCGGGGTGAAGCAGAGCCTGTCCCGGTGAGACGTCTACCCCCTGGCCGACCTGGCATCCCTTTGATGTGCCGGCGTTCGGGCGCCTGCGGGTTCGCTCCAGGGTCCAAGCACAAAACCCACCCCAGGGGAGACCCGTGCGCTGTCATTACTGAAAGTAAAGTTATTTTTGGCTTTCCTCGTTGTTCTTGGAGTGCTGACAGTACTATTCCCAGCGGTATCTTTTAAATACCACGAGAATCATTCACTGTCCAAAAACATATGGGACAGACAATAATAAATGAGCTATACAATAGCAGGGGGAATAAAAACATCCCACGGGTCTCCCCGGAGTTGTGCCGTCTTCATCCAAGGAGAAGCTGATTCATATCTCCCCAGATCCACCAGCGCACAGACCTCCACCCTCCCCAGCACCACCCGTAGCCAAGGAGAAGGATTCAGTAAAAGAGCATAAAACATATGAAAAAGCCAAAAAAGTACCTCAAACGTTGAGTTGATCGTTTGGCTAAACAACAGAGTAAGGTTTTTAAGAAATGGCAGCCCTAAGGAGCGGCTTATTAACTCAAAAATGAGACAGTCATTGGTCACTGGCATTCGTAACCTGTTTTTACTCTCCTCGTTACCTGACTAACTAAAAATCCCGGATTATTGCTGTATTTTCTTGCCCTGTCACAGCAGGGACAGCCGCTCACGGCAGAACACAGCCAGTCCTGGCAGCCTGTTCAAGCCCAGCATGAAATCGGGGCTGTTGTCAACTCGATGATTTTTATCATTAAAAATATATATATATATATATCCTCAAGACTAAACAAAATCAGATTTTTAAATATTAAGACCTGCTAACCCCTTTGGTCCGGTACCAGCCCCACCGCTCGCTGGGAAGGAGGAGGTGCCACTCTTCCCTCATTTGCTGCTACTTGAGGTTATGTGCAGCAATTTAGCTTTCCACATCAAAGACGAGCATGTGCAGTGACGTAAAGGAAATCCCCCCCTCCGGTGGGTTTTTATCTTCCACGTCCCCATACCACTTTGGCTGACTCCCACTGGAAAGGCCCATCCCCACGAGGTCCCCACTTCAGCTGCTCCAACAACTGGCTGCTTAAGAAGAGCAAAACCTTACCACCAACCATTTCACCGACCCACCTGGACCATGGACCAAACACTGCCAGCATGGAAAAAAACCACAGGCAAGCACCACCAAAGACCCAAACGCTGATTTCATTTGAGCTTCCAGGGACAGAGGGTCTCTGGGGGGACAGGGAGACCCCAACCAGCAGCGTGGCAGACAGTCCTGCTCAACTCACTGCCGCAAACCCTGCCACCAAGGACGCAACTTCTACAAGCATTGGAGAGGCTCAGGGAGCCACAGCCGGTGGGGACGGCTGATGGCTTGTAGGAAGCGCTGAAGATCCAGATCGCTGCTTAGGGGAAGACAGTAAGTTCTTGCAGAGGAGGAAAGGGGCAGGAGGACACTACAGAAGCACAACAGAGCACATATTTTACCATATTATTGATTTGACAAGAGTCCAACAGTCTATAGGAAGAGACTCCCCATCTGGTCATGGCCAGGTGAACGCCCTGCTCTGACCCCCCGTGCTTACGGCTGTTTGAGGAGATGGATGCTGACCAGCTGCAGCCATTTGTCGATGTTGAGAGGGCGCATTGAGAGTTTCATGGATCAACGATGAGGTTTTCATTGATGAATTATCATTGATCAAGATGCAATGATGCATTTTTGGTTTAGCCCTTGGCCATGACATCCTAGATGGTGAACCTCTGCTGTGTTGGGGCAACTAACCCTGCCTGAGCCTTTTAGAGAGGTTCTTCCACCAAAATGGAGAAGGCATCGCCTCTGTAAGGCAGCAGACTTGCCTTCTCCACCAGGGTGGGCTCTGCCAGTTTGACTCGACACTGCAGAGAAATTAAGCAATTTTTGGCTACCATCTGGTACCGCAATCAATCTTCACAGCTGAAGCTGTCATCGTCACACGCTGAAACCCCGTGTGACACCAGCAAGCAATGAAGAGCGCCCACAGCTCTTGTTTTTAACTTGAGCTGAAACATATTTTCCAGGAAGGTTTAGCCTAATTTGGTAGTTTTGTACTTGTAAGAGACACGCGAAGGGCTACACCTTACGTGTTATCTTGGCTGTTTTGGGCATAAATGGGAAAGATGGGAACTTCTGGTGAAGAAGGCACAGGATATAAAGCAGACCTTATATTTTGGTCATCAAGCACCTCTCCAAGAGGATGGGAGTCCCTGCATTTACACAGAAGGGAGCAGACCGCATCCATTTCCATCCTTAATAAGATGTGCTGCTCCTTCGTATTGGGACAGCAGTTGCTACAAGACACCCTTGCAAGCAAAGAACGCAGGCTGGGCTCTGCCCAGCTCCCTCTTCCTATGAATTGAAGAAATAAAGCTTCCCTTCCCAGCTCGGCTTGCAGCGACGCTCGCCTGAAACACCAGCGAGGGTCTGGGGAGGCTGGTCCAGCCGGGGGTGACTCAGGAGGAGCCAGAAGCTGCAGGATGACTCAGCCGTGGAGCAGCTTCGTGTGCCGACCAGAGGGGTAAGAGCTGGCCCACGCAGCGCAGGCAGCTCCCCAGGGAACGGGAAGGAGACTGACACCCAACAGCGGCTGCTCGGTGCCTGCTCACGCCTCTGCCCGGGGTCTGCTCCTGCTCCCTGCCACGACAGTCCGGTGGACATCCCCCTTGCTAAGCCGTGATCGAGCCCCTTCTCTCTCTGCAAGACCTACTTGGATCATTTAGCCTTATTAAATCCCCCGCTGCGAGGCGCAGGTCCAGCCCTGAGCTTGCCAAGCCAGAGGGTCAGATCCAGCAGCATCCCTCACGGCACGGATGCTCCGAGCCCACCTGGACCAGGGGGGGTTTGTCTGGACAAGCAGAGACCTCGGGAATCGGGATGCAGCACAGCGAGCTGCGATGCGCTCAGATGCCAGGGGTAGGAAGGGGTTGTATGTTAATTATTTTCAATAAATTTCAGGTTATTATAGAGAGTTCCTCTGGAAAAGAGCTCTGGGACCCAACCGCAATGCTTGCATGGAGTCCCTGGTTGCTCCAACGTGGGGACCGTGTGTTTTGGAGAGAGCCCAGGCAAATCTCTGAGGTATTTGTACAGTCCCGCTCTGACAGGATGAGCCATGGCAATAATCATACGAGTCTAACAGCCGGGAAAAAATGATGTGCAAAAAGTTTCCATATACGGGGGCAAAATTTGTACTTCAAAAGGACACCATGCTCCGTACAACAGATTGAACAGATAACGTTACCCGGCCGGTATTACTTGCTGAAAAGCTGAGGGCGACTCATTGCTATTTTATTACAGCAAAAGCGCAGACGTGTGATCTCATGTTAACTGAGGTCTGATACCAAAGTGGGCAACCCAAGGCCATCAGAAGTCCACCCCAAGCCAGACACCCATCCCTTTCTCCACAAAAATCCAGTTTTTCTTTACCAAAAGCTTTCCACGGCGCCGTGCCAGCTCCACCAACCTGACTTAAGCTTTGCCTCCCAGTCTTCTGGAGGGTGAGGATGGCTTTGCGAGCGGGGTAGCCCAAGGCTATAACGGGCTCGATGAGGTCTCGCTCCTCTTGGCTCAGCGCCGAGAGCAGGTCAGCTGCCGAATCCGGCTGGGATCTGTGGGAACTGAGAGGTCGCGCAGGCGTGGAGGCAGGGGGGAGGCAGGCGTAGGGGCTGAGGGACTGCAAGAAAAAAACAAAAAACCCCAAAAAACCAGCAGATGGTCGTCTTGCTCCAGCTCGTGAAACGATGTTAAACGGCGCAGGCTGAAGCAATGCTTTCGAATGCAAGCAGCTACCTTGCTCTTTCCAGAAGAGGAAAATTCCCATACATGGAACAAACCCCCTTGGGCATCAAAGGAACTGGATTTAATTAAATCCAGGCTCAGCTATAGATACAGACCAGAGGAAACCGTGCTCAGGAGGGTTCGTGGGGCAAAACGAGCAAAACCAGCTTCCCTTCCCCGGGAATCCCGGTCACGTGGCCAGCAATAAATGCCACGCTTGTCCTTGACCGGCCGAGCAAGAGGCAGTGCTGCCTGCGGACAGGCGATGCAGCAGGACGATGCTCCCCTGACGCCCCGTTTATGCCCGTGATGTTTGTCAGATGCATTTAGGTTCCTGTTACAAAGCCGGCTCCAGAAACGACCTTGCACACAGAAACGTTCGCCCGAGTATGAGGCTTTGGTATTTGGCACGATCCATTTGTAACAGCAGCCGAGCAGGGTGGGCAATGGATTACTAATTAGTTGCAACAGCTGTTTAGCGTATAAACACACGTGGGCATTTAATCTTTCATTAATTACCCCACATCTAATGCAACTACGTATAGATAACCTGGCCTTTCCTGCATCTGATGGTTTTAATTGTGGGTTTTCAGTAATTCATCTCCTGAATCTCTCAAGTAGCCGGATGAGATGTGATTTCTTAAAAAACATGCCGCAATCCAGATTTAAAGTGATGGAAAGCAATATTTGCTCCACCACTTCACACCACACCAGTTTCTATCATTAAACGATTTGTCTTTCTAGTAGGACTACGAAATGTAAAGTTTCCTACTTTTAAGAACAGCCAGCCAGCGCCACAGGAGGGGACGGCAATATTGCAAGGGGAGCCAGGTGAAGTGGCCTTTTCCAGCGATAAAACAGGGTGCAGGAGGGCAGTGAGCATGGGGACAGGTAATGGGGGAGACCCAGGGCAGAGGGAATGCAGATACAGCCCGGTTTTGTCTCCATTCTTCTCTTCTGGGGCTGCCAGGAGGAGCAGCTGCGATGGCTGTAAGGGGCATTTCCCCATAAACCCCGTTTGTATCTGTTAGAGCGGGGAAATGGAGAGGAAAGAGGGGAAAAAATGATTTAATTCATTTTTTTAAGTGTTTCGATTGAAAATCAAATAAGATGCCTTGCTTGTTGAGAAAAACAGAGATCCTTCCAGAAAGCTTGCCTTTACACCCCAGCAAAAAAACCCCCTTTCCTTCACTTCTTAGGAAAACTTGTCAGCGATTTCTCATGGGTTCAGTGTTCCCAAAGCCCCAGTTCGGTTCCATTTTGCCGGCCAGACCCCAGCAAACGGCACCGATCCAACACCCTCCACCTCCCTCCTGTCTTAGCAACAAGCAAAGGGCTACCAAAAGAAAACACCTCACCGGCACCGTGGGCTTATGCCGTTTGATCGGGGGGATCGGCGCGGCCACGGCCGGAGGAGCCGGCACCAGGGTCCCCAGCTGGGACACGTCCGGGGCTGGCCCGTACTTGACGCTGCGGCTGGTGCGGGGGTGCTGGGGGAGCGGCCGTGGCACCGGGACCCCTCTGCTCTCCGTGGTGGCTCTGTTCAAAGGATGCACCAAAGCAGCGAGCTTCCTCCTGGCCGCTTCCAGCTCGTTCTTCATGTTGTTAAAGATCACCATGGATCTTCTCTGCTTGCTCGGGTCCGGGCTGGCTGGGTTGTCACCATTCTCCGGTGAGGGCTCCAGCAAGCCGGGCGACGTCTTTGGTCGGATCTGGTAAAAGTCGGCACGCGGGGCCGCACTTCTCCCAGCGTTTCTCCTCCTGGAAACCTTTTCATCCTTGTCGTTCTCTTCCCAGGAGGTTGAGGAGTACTCGTCATCCTCCGAGTACTCATCCTCCTCCGAGTGCCAGGTCTCGCTCTCGGTGTCGGACAAGGCACCTCTGCCATCAGCAGCGCTCAGGCTGACGCAGCGCCGCACCGCCCCGTCCCGCGCTCTGCCCCCGTAGCTGTCGGCAGGGTCCACCAGCAGGAGCCAGCACGGCGGAGCCGTGGGGACGACTTCGGAGGTGACCCGATGCCAGGAGGTTTGCTGCTGAGAGGCCACCTCGACCCAGTAAAGCACTTTTCTTTCCAGTGAGAAGTCATGCTGCGGAAGAGCGAGAAGCAGCTGGTGAGGGCATCTGAAACCAGAGCACACGGCATGGAGCAAAGGCTGCATCCTTCCCAGATTGGGTCCTGTTTCCCCAAGCACCGGGGCTGACTGTGGGCACTAGGGCCGAGGATTGGGCAGTGCCAGCCTCATCCCTATAGGGAATCCCCAAAATTTATCCTTGGAAAAAAAAAAATAATCTGGTTACAAACTTATTACCATTCTGAGTTGTAATCTACAATTCTGTTGATAAGTGTTTTATGCTCGGAGGTGGTTTCGTGTCGCTTTGGCTGCTGTGGAAGGGGAGAGGGTGCAGACAGGAGGTGCGAGCATCCTGGTTTCGGGCAGCTGCAGAGAGGCACCGCACCCAGCCGTAGGCAACAGGCTGCTCCAGGACGGTGACAGGGCTCGTTTGTGACCCTCGTTAGTGGTACTGGGCAGAGCCACATCAGGTACGGGGGCTCGGGAGCCACCAAGGGGGGAGATGCCACCTTGGGCAGAGGCAGGACCAGCTGCGGGAGCCTCCGGCGGCGCTGGGGGCTCGGTCGGTCCCTGAACACAGTCATCGTTTCCTCGTAGTCTGGCTTAAAATATAAGCATGTTTGAGACTAAAATCCGAGGGTTTTCCTGGAACAAACAAGCCTTGCCCGTCCCAGAGCTCTCCAAACAAGGTCTCCTCCGGACGGGCAGGCAAGTACATTCACAGCCCAGGAATGCTGTTTTTACTGCTCTGCTCGTCAGCCGTAGACCCAAACCCGCCTCCCCGAGGAAAACACCAGCACATGCCTCCAGAAGGATCAGCCCGGACCACCAGCGCAATCGTTCGGCCTCGGTGGGGAGCACCGACACGTCCCCGATCAGGGAGAAACCTGGGGCTGGGGGTTTCCCGGGGGAGGACGGCGTGGTGGAGCACCTCAGCTGGTCCAGGGGGATGCACACCATCACCTGCCTTCACACAGGTGGCAAAACATGTGTGCATTAAAATTTTCTTTGATTATCGCTTAAAATGAACAACACGGCGACTCTTCATGTTAAACACGTCCTGCGGATTTGGGATGTGTCATTTTTGGGGGGAGGGATTAGCAAGGCTGAGCTAGGGAAAAGCCAGATGTGGGGTTTACTGCTGCTTCACCCATCCCCAGCAGCGAGCAGAGGCTGTTTGGGATCGCCCAGATCGCCTTCCCCCCGTGAAGTGCACTCACCCCATCTACGGGTGAGACTGCTTAAGGCTAAACACGCAAAGTATTGACGTGGTCTTCGACCAGAGCTGTGCTAGCGCTACCCGTAAGTCTGGAGAGCCAACTCCATGGAGAGCCAACTCCACGCCTTCAGGGCAGTTGTACAGGGAAAGGCTTCACAAAGAGCTCCTTCGAATCGCCGTGCCGGGCTTTAACATTGGTGACAAAGCTGTTATAGCAAGAGGTGTAAATTCAAAAGCACTACAGGACTGAGCAACGTGGAGGATCACAAAGTGCCACAGGATATTATAAATATATAAAAAATATACATATGTTGCCAGTACAGGTGCCTGCTTACATCTCTGTTAGACTTATTAATAAATACTATAAATCTTTAATAAATGTTATTAATAAATGAGACAATGATGATTCCAGACTAGAAAGCAATCGCAGAGTAGAGCCTAAAGTTTGTCCTCCTGTCCCAGAAAGACCCAACCCTCCCGCTTGGACTGGATTAAAAAAAACCCCAAACCTACCCCTTCCTCACTCCCACCCACCACCAATCATCCTCACCTCCTCCCACTCCTGCAAACCAGCCAATTAAGAGGAAATCAATTAGGAGGAGAGGTTTCCCTTCTCTCACAAGGAAAGGTAAACACCGCTGCCATCCCTTTGAGCATCCCCCCAGCAGCAAACGTGGGCGCGGACACAAGCAGAGGCCACTCACCATGGTGCTCATGAGGATGTCGGTGCAGTCGGGGAGGTCGATGGCCGGGGCGGTGATTAAAGTGTTTTCTCCTCCTGAGTCCCCGTCGAGGCTCCTGGCTGTCCGGAAGGGTACTTCATCCAGGTAGCTCATCGCCGCCACCTGATTTCTTACTGCTGGAGGAAAGGGTGCAACAAAACTGTAAACTGCAGGACTAGCACCTTGAAAGTTGGGTGGAAGGAGAGAAAGATGAGCTATTCCAAGTGATGCCAGTAAAAGGAACACAGCCCTTAGAGACGCTGCCAGCCGAGTAAAAACTGCTGTGTGCAATGCCCAGATTTGCAAAATCTTAATTACCGATACTGGGAAGATTTGTCTGAACTAACCTTTGCTATTCTGAGCTTGAGCCAGCAGGACCTGACAGAGCTTACAGCTTCATTTGGCAGAGATCCTGAGCGCTTTTCTCCTCCGCTTCCACCTCCACGCACGCCCCGCTGCTTCCATCCCTCCTCCCGCCTCTCCCTCCGCTGCCCATCGCACGTTCCCTTTCCCAAACTGGGGACAGACCAAACACTTTTCCCAGCTACAGAGGCAGAAACCGCAGCTGAGGAGGACACCTCGCAGGTCTCCTCTCTCTGCAGGACCCGAGAGCACCCGCGGTCACGCACGTGCGTGCGGCCACGTGCCGCTAAGCCGTCACACGGAGCAGCCCCGGGAGCTGGGGCGAGGGCGTCCCCCAGACGCCAGACAAGGATGCCGGCACATCAGGCAAGCTTCGGCGTTAGAGGGATGCCAAAGGAGGCATTTTAAGGCCAGATTAGCTTTTAAGAACCAGCGAGTCATTTTAAGTGCGGTGATGTTTTTTTAGATCAGGAATAGCAGGGGAGAGAAAACTTTCTGATGAACCGGGAACGGTGGCATGGAAAAAATTACTGCAATAGCGTAGCCATCAGCTCTCTATAAATGTCTCGATTTAGTAAAAAGCCACTACTTGCTGCACGAAGCCTCAAGTCCTCAGCTTCCCAGCGACAACAGCATGCAAAATAATTTCCTTTATATATTTTCAAGTGGTAAGAGCTGAGGGCGGTCTTCCACCGAGCCCCGGGACCCGCAGCCCGTGCCCGTTCGTCCCAAAGCAGCAACCCTCAGCAGCCGTTCTCAGGACGAGGAGTAAGTACCGGGTGTGACATCCCTAAGTGCTTCTACCAATTTATTTTTTCCTTTAAAAAAGAAATGGCTTCTCTGAGAATGAGGATAAACACTCCACAAAAAGAAAACAAGCAGAGGAATGTATACCAGGAAGAAAAAGCTGCCTGTTTAATGCAAAAATAAAGGTCTAAAACGGGAAATGGCATTCAAGGGAGTTTGCTATGTTAGAAAGGGACTGACAAACCGCTTCCAGACCGCAAACGGTGACACGCACAATCGCTCGGTGCAACTCGGTCGCTCTCATCAGAATTACAAAAGAGTCGTTGCTCGCCTGCTTACGCCAGGAGCCTTTAATACCCGGGGCTGCAGCGCAGGCAGAGCCCGTAACCAGCTTTGCGGCTCCCGCACACGTGCTGCCGCTAACACGTGACACGCTCAATGTGTCCGGAGCCTTGCACGGAGCCGGGCCATCTGCTCCCTAGCCTAAGAGGGCTCAGCCTAAGATACAATCCACGTCAGCGCTGATACAGACAACACGTGAAAACGTCTCTAAGCAGAGGCTCCAACTCCTCAGCATGGCCGTGCAGCCCCTGCCTGCAAGAGGGACGGACCCTCCTCGCAGCTTCTGCTGGAAATCGGCTCTTCCCAACAGCTGTGTGGTACCAAGGTGCAAAGGAAAAAAAGATTACCTCATCCTCCGTCACCTAGAACGGCTTTACTCGGTTTTAAATGCCACTGTAAGGGCTGGAGATGGGTTGTGAATGTGTCTGAAGCCACGATGAAGAAAATATGGTACTGTATCTCACTGCATAAATACTGTGCTCTAAGAAAGGCTCCCACAAGTAATCGCAGTAATTTTTTCCATGCCACCGTTCCCGGTTCATCAGAAAGTTTTCTCTCCCCTGCTATTCCTGATCTAAAAAAACATCACCGCACTTAAAATGACTCGCTGGTTCTTAAAAGCTAATCTGGCCTTAAAATGCCTCCTTTGGCATCCCTCTAACGCCGAAGCTTGCCATACATTGGGGTGAAGAGCGACGACAAAAACCCTACTAGACAAGAATAAGAGGGTCAGTCGTAAACGCAGACTTACACCAGAAAGTAACTCCTACAAGGGTTCTGAGCTCACCTGCTCCACGCCAGCCCTGCCCACTTTCACAGCGAAGATACAGGCTGGGAAACCAGCTGGTTCCTACCAGGAAGGGGACGTGCCTTCAAAGCGTGAGAAACCTGAACTGCGACCAGGGAGGGAATAGGATGCGAACGAGTCTCGGAAACTCATAGCTAACCCCTCTTTTCTTCTGGGCTAGACTATTTTTTTAAAATTTAAAAATAAGAGAAAATACAAATTTGAATCTTAGAGCTGAATACACAAGGTTTTATTAAGAATTAATACCCTGTCTCCATGTATTTTATCAGTTAAGATTTGAAACATTCCTCTTCCACTTGTGGCTTCAACGTCTTCCCCACTAAAAACATTTTAACGCAGACAAGAGCAAATATGTAGAACAAACCCCAGGAAGCTTGAGGGATTGATATATACCTAAACATACATCACCTGCTGGCATTTTCAAGTCCTATTTTTATTAACAATATGAAGTTATCCTTACCGTCAGACGAAATCATGGAGCTCTTCTCTCAGGGCAGAGAGAACAGGGTTGTTTCTACGCTGCCTGCTTATCCGGTCTTTAAGTTCTTGCAGGGTCAGACAAGCATCTAACTTTGACAGTTTTAAGATTATCGTAGCTTAAGTGGTTAGCCTGTCCCATCAGACGTACTGATGGCATAAGGAGCCTGATTATTTAAGCAGAGCATCCTGCGGTCACTGAGCTTCCTGAACTGAACGCGTTGTTTCTGCAATTGTTTTTTCATTCTATTTGAACTTTTGGGTTTACATCAGGTAAGACTCCCTGGGACCTGACCCAGCCATAGGTCTTGGAGTAACGAGATGCTCGAAGCGAGAGGACGTATGGAGAGGGGATGGGAGGATGTACGGAGATGTAAATCAGAACCCCTAACTCCAGGGGACTTCACGGTAATCTGTAATTTGGGGGGCTATAGGTAGGCAATACGCACGTAAGCAAGAACTGCAAACTTCTGCACCCAGATTAATTCTATCAAAAATCACTAGTTTGTGCGCTCTAACAGAAAGCAATGCAAAGCTTCAGCCAAGAAACTAACAACATTACATACGAGGCCCAAGCGTGGAATTTAGGCAATTACATGTTGCCTCCTCCCCGAATTACTGACTGTGATGCAAAGAGATAAGGAACTGGAGAGATTAAATCCAATCCCACACATCAGGGCTAAGCAAGAACAACAAGCGTGGCTCTGGAAAGATGCCACGACAATCTGCATAGACCAGCAAAGCCCCAAACCCAGATGGCCCGCGACTGATCCAAGCAAACCATCCAGAACACGGAAGGCTCTGAAATCAAGACGCCTCCGTCACCTCGTAGGAGGGAGAAGTTCCTTCACACGAACCTTTTGCCAGTAATCCTCTCCATGTTGGAGTCGTATTTGATGCCAAGTACTGGAACAAATCTCTCCCTCGGAGTAAAAATACTTCAAACAAATAAAAAAAATTTTTTTTTTTCTATTTATTCTTACAAAAAAACAACTTAAAAAATAGAGCTGTGGTTTTTAATCAAATATTATCGACATTATCTGTCCCTATACAAAAATAGCTATATAGGCAAAAGCAATAACAGTAGGTTAGACTTCGGATTTTATTGGGTTTTTTTTTTCCAGCAGGCTTATTTATCAAATTTATATATATTCACATGGCTGTCTGACCTATTTCACCACAACTGGGAATTTTTTCCATGTTGTGGTACCAGTTTTAGTCCACGAAAGTAAAATGTCAACAGCTGCTTTAATCAACCTTGGAAAACCCTGTCTTGTTTGTACTTCGGAATTTGTTTAAACTTGCAATAGGTTTGTTTCTACATACAAAAATACAGGAACTGTTTTGACAGTGATGCTTGACATGCTTAATTTAAAAAGAAAAACATGTTTACTAATGATCTCTTTTTTTAAAAAAAAAATCCTTATTTCTGGAGATTTCATCATCTGGAAAGATGATGAAATATAAAGATAAAAGCCACTAAAAATAGGATGTTAATACTGGCACAAATACTCTGTCAGCAATGTTTCTTTATTAAGGTTGAGATTTGTTAACAAAAACTCTCAGCAGGACTGTAATTCCGTACCGCGAGAGGCCTAGCAGCTTTGGGCTTGCTCAGGTATTTCCCCGTGGAGCCAGACAGCAAAAACAGCTCTTACATTTTTCTTCAAGACATTCCGGTACCTGGCTACCAAAAACAGAGGTGAGACTTCCTCACACGCAATTAGGATGAAATATTCCTCCAATGTTAAAATAATTTATTACTAAACTATCTGACAGCAGTGGCCCAAGTGTCGTTTGTGGGGAGACTCGGAAGAACCCATCCTGGAGGGATGCAGCTTCCTTCAGGATGATCAGCTGGCACCAAGTACTGATCCCATTCATGCCTTGAACGGAGAAAGCACAGTTTGAGAGGAGAGCTGGTGTGAACTTGGTAGTAAGATTTATTATATACCCACATAAATATTTTTCCATATTGGTCAATACACAAAACACTGTCAATCGTACTCTGAAACCTGGTTTTCAAAGCACAAATGTGAAAATTACACGTACTACTCTATCAAATGGAATGGTTACGCGTGGAAGTGCGCTCTGCCTCACACGGGCATCTGTGGGATACAACTCTATCAAGCGAGAAGCTTGATCCTTACTGAAAAATAACCAGGACAATTCATATCTGGAAGTTAACGAACCAAAAGGGGCCATAATTTTACAATCTCAACAAACAATAGTTGTCATCTTTGATAATACAATAAAGATTTTGTTTGGTTTTACCTGATCTGGATCAGAGCTGCTACAGAATGCTCAGCTTGTAAGTAATATTCTCTGAAGGGCTGCAATAGATGGGCTAGAGGAAATTCATCTGTTAAAACACAAAGGTAGAAATCCTTCAATAAACCAGAAAGACCTTTGATTCTAGTAAGTCTTAGAAGCCCCAAATTTGCCAACTCATTTGCTGCTCTCCAGCTATAACCTGAAATCACTTCCCTATGTAATATATTAAGGGCTATTTACATGTTTTGCACGTCTCCTCATCAGAGGCAAGTCAAGACTAGCAGAACTTTTCCTGCCTCCATCCTGTAAACAAGGGGAACATACAGACACTGAATCTTTACAGATTACCCAAGTCACACTTACCAAATCACCAGACTAAACCATCTGTTGGGTGCTGGAATTCTTCAATCTATTCTGTTTATTCTCATTTCAGCTTAATCTACAACCTCTTCTTGCAAAACATTCTGTAATCAGCTTGAGATATACGGCAGTCTACAGTGAAGAGCTAAACACTTCTTACATCACATGTGTTAACAGCACACTATGCTTATCCCATCTTTTTCTCAGAGCATAAATTACTCCAGTGGCTGATTTCTTTCTCAACTCTTTTTGTGCCTGCATTTTAAACTCAGTGTCTATGAGGTGGGAGCATGGCGTGAAAAAATACTGTTAAGTATGGCATGCAGAATTTACCTGGATCCCCAAACAGCTTGGAATCAATTTTGAGTTTCTGCTGTAATAGTTTTTCCCTTTCCTTCTTCTGTTTCTTTTCCATTTCTCTCTTCCTCTCCTCCTCCTGTTCTCCCTCCAACATAACTCTTAATGCTCTCTCCTCAGCTTCATACAGCTCTGTGCGATTTTTGAGCAATGTTTTGAGACTCTCCACCTGATTTTCAAATGCTTCGTCTGCTGAGGGGGGTGGACAAACACCTAAACAGAAAGAGAATTAATTTTAAATTTTCAAATTCAGACGGGGCTCTGTTATCAGACTCAATAACCTTGCTAACAACTGTCTTACTGGCATAATTCCTCTATCAAGAAAGAGCTTGGAAACGTAGGAACGCAACCAGCGTATTCAGCATTTTATAGCTATTCTTGCATAACAATGTAACTAAAATCACTAATAAAGAAACAGTTTTTTCAAGCTGCACCTTGCTAGCCAGTGCAGGGTGCGCACATCATCTTATTTCCCGCATGCACAATTAAAAAAGTTTGGTAAAAATCTCGTCGTTAACCTTTCCTGCCAGCAGCCTCTTTTCGCAGTTTCCGAAGCTTTTCTAACGCACGCAGGATGTCGACCATTCTCTTTGTGTCTGCTTGTTTCTTTCGTACTTCAGATAAGACACTGTCTGCAGCAGCCTTGAGTTCTCGTTCCTATGAAAGAAAGAAAAAAAGTTAGGATGTGTGAAATATCCCACGTAGACAAGAATTTGGTGGTACTTTCAAAAAGATTAGCGAAGCACTGGTGATCAAAATAACTTCCTAATAACACAGCCATAGCAAGTAAGGCAACCATCCAACCTTGCCTTTTTATAAAAAAAGCTAAAACGTGAGAGACTTCAGAAAACAAAAAAAAAAGAAGGCTGAGCAACTCAGAAATTTGGGCCAAATGGCTAATGAATTCATAAAACCTGATAACCTTTAACCCCAGAAAGTTGGAAAAAAACATACAATAAACATAAACCATCCTGATTCTACAGCACGGTAGTTAAAGACCATTAACATGGTGCAGTCTGAACACAGAACCTTTCCCAACAGCTGCTCTGGACGATCCCAGACCTCGCACCTGCAGAGGGGAGCTCTTTGGCCAACAACCAACACAAAGGTGCCTACGGCACCTCCCAGCAAGCCTAATTTGGGGTGCTTTGGTTTTGTTTTTTTGCTTTGGAGCTGTTTTACTTCCTTGCGAGACCAAAAAACTTACAAACAAGCAGCTTTACAAGGATGGAGCCTGTAGGCAAGGCTTACAGTTGCTGAAACGGAACTGACCACCACAGGGTAGCTGTGAGCTGCGTGGGGCAGGCTGACAGCTCAGGACCAGAGACAAAGACCTCCACACACAACCGGGAGTTCAGAAACCACTTAAACCCCAACCGTCAAGGCCTGGGACATGACCATGACAAAGCTGAGATGCCCACCAAGGAAGAAGCAGGGCTGCAGGCCTCGGGAACAGCGTGTCTCCATGCAAGCTGAACCCATGCAGCGCCCAGATGGCACCTACAGAACCGCGGGGACCAAAGCCAGGCGCCGGGCAAGCGCAGCCCGCCATGACCCCGTTACCAGCAGGTCTCCCCCGGCTCCGCACGCTGCCCTGCGCCCCAGAGGGACGGGCAAGAGCCCCGGGAGGCCGGGGCGGGCAGGATCAGGCAGCTCGGGGCCGTACCCGGTTCTTCTCCTCCACCTCCTGGATGCACTTGGCCCTCCACTGGTCGATCTTGGCTTCCCGCTCGGCGGCCCGGACCGCCTCCTCCTCCTTGGCTGCCTTCGCTTCTTGCTTCCTCCGCTGCAGGCGCAGCCTCCTCTTCCTCGCCCTCTCCGCCTTCCTCCGCAGCGCCTCCCGGTAGCCGGGTTCCCTCAGGGGCCGCACGACCTCCCGCAACTCCCGCCGCGCCTCCTCCGCCTCCTCCCTCGCATGGGCCCATCCCGCCTCGTCCCCCTCGGCCTCCCGCCGCCGTAGGGCCCGGCAGAGCGCGGCCAGCCGCGCCACCAGCCCCAGCGCCTCCACCGCCAGCTCCCGGGCGCTGCTGGGGCTGGCGGCGGCGGGCGGCGGTGGCGGAGGGGGAGCGGCCCGGCGCCGGCCCAGGAACTGCGACAGCCACAGCTCGTCCTGCTGCCGCTGCGCCGCCGCCGCCTCCTCCTCAGCCACCGGCCGCGGCGGGAACGGAGGAGCCGGCGAGAAGAAGGGGCCGCCGCCCGGCGGGAAGCGCGGCCCCGCGTCGCCCTCAGGCCCGGCCGGCGGCGGGGGCGGCGGCAGCGGCGGTAAGAGGAAGGGCGGGGGCGCCGCCGCTGCCGCTGTCACCGCGAAGGGCCCCGGGCGAGCGGCGGGACCGGGGAAGGAGGCGGCGGGCGGCGGGAAGGGCCCGGCCGGCGGCGGGAAGGCGCGGAACGGCGGCGGGGGGAAGCGCCCGGCGAACGGCGGCGGCTGCGCCATGATGCCGCCTCAGTCCGCCGCCCCCCAGCGCCGCAGCGTCCTCTAGCGGCCGGGAGGAACCGCCGCCCGGCCCCGCCCCGCCGGCGGCAGCTGCCTGCACAGTCGGGCAGGGGAGACGGCCCCGCCCCCCGCCCCTCCCTCCCTGCCCACAGCGGGGAGAAGAGCCCCGCCTGTCCCCCACTGCACCGCTGTCCTTTCATATACATCCATTGAGGAACAGAAAACAAAAAAAGCCTTAAAAACTCCAGCCACCCATAAAATTTCAAATTTCTGGGGATGACGTCAGGGATGACAACTCTCCGCTGCTTGAATATTCGCTTTGTTTTATTCAAACGCCAGAGGTGAAGTACAAACTGTAATTACACAGCATTTTGTTTCCTTAAAAACAGTTCTTGGTTACATAATTCCAAACAACTTTCAAAACTAAGTTGTTGAACAGTTTCACCTAAAACGTTGGGTTTTTTCAAGCCATTTAAAAAAGGGTTTGAATTAAAGGATTCAGAATTAAAACGGTTATTTTTTTTTTTCCACTCTACAAAAAGGAAAGTGAGGACACAGTTACAGATAGTTCACCACAGATTCCCAGTTTGAGGGGACTAAGCTTCTCCTAGAAATATCTTCAACTTTAAACGCAGCTTTTTCCGAACCATTACTGGGTCATTTAACCTGAAAAAACCTGAAATCCTAAGGGAAGTATCTGTTGCATCTGGCTACAACTGCGTGTCACGCTGCTCCTAGGTAAGAACACGAGTATTACAGAAAATTTACATGACAAATTAATGACAAAAATAGGGTCAACACATCTGCAGTATCCCTTCCTGTCCTAAAAACACCCACTAGACTGAGAAGAATGAGGAAAGTTTCATTTAAATAGCTTGAATTAAAAGTTTAGAAAAAGGGGACATAAAACTTAAGTCCACATATCACTGAAGGACAAAACAAAGTTGTAAGCAACAATTTTAATTCCTGAAACAAATCAAAAAACATACAGATCCTTTAGTGTTTTTTTGTTTTGTATTTTTTTTTTTTTTTACAAAGACTTTCCTAAAGGATTGAATTAGTTTTGGTGTAGAACAGAAGAGGGAGGATCGCTCTGCTGCAAGACTAAAAATCAAAGACAAAACCACAAGATGCAATACTAGCATTTGAGCGTATAACTTAAAAAGCACTGTGTCATGTGAACAATCACTACTGATTACATCAAAAATATTACACATTTACTTCTTTCATCTCTTAACATTATAAGATAGGTTGGGCAAATACCTGGCACCAAAAAATTGATGCATGATAGTTCCAATACGTTAAACAAAATGTACTATATTAGAACATTAATATTTAAAAATTTATGTCGACCTCTTGTCCAAATTCAGATGGCTTACCACTTTCTAGAAATCTTGTTTACCTCTCTGGAAAAAATGAGCAAATTACTGACTTTGCCTTCTTTCACAGTATTCAAGGTGACCGACCCTTACTCCTAACGGGGAGGTGAAGGAAAGGCTTTCATTTGATATTGCATTCGAATTACTGTAACAAACTAGTGTCACATTTTAGAAAAATCTCCCAGCAGTGGCATAAAGCGTGTCCCAGTTTTTCAAAAACCCTTTTGCAAGGGCTTCCTCCCCCACAAATGTAACAAGTCACTCCAGCACCCACCGGGTTTCAAACACCAGCAGAAATCTAACACTGACCTGAATGTAACCCCCTCCGTGCGTCGTATGAGGAGCTAATAGTTTATTCACCCTCTACTAATTATTAATCTTGATTTCCCATTTGTAGAGTAACATTATTGTAAAATCTAACTACCGGCAGCACCTGCATTGCTGTTTTAATTCCTAGAAAGAGCAATCCAGGTGCTGCTATATTTGCTATACATTTTAATTGAACAAGTGTAATATACAATTCATATTTGAACATTATGCCATCCAAGTCCACACAATGTCCATCAAATAAATCAATGTGATGTTGCAATAAAATACACAATCTGATTTATCTAATGAAGTTCCTCATTACATATCATAGCCGAGATAGATCCAATGCCTTTAGTATCAGACTGAAGCCAGAGGCAATCGTAAGGAAACAACCAAGTGCGCTTTACACGGGCGAGCATTCTGACAGTATTTAATGGTTTGCAGCATCTGCTTGTCGAGGCCAGCCTTCGTCCTCAACGCCAGAGTCATATTCTTCTTCAGATGAATCTTTAGTGGGAGCCCTATAATTAAAATGAACTGATCAGATACCTTAGAAATTGAGGAAAAGAATGGAGACAGTTTCCATAGCTTCTGGTAAACATGCCATCTGTAAAGTGCCCCAGTGACAACTGCTCTGACAAGCATCCATCTGCTAAACACCCTTCTGATCTGAAAATGTGCAGATTTACACTACTCCCAGGATGCAATCTCATTACTGAATTCAATAGCCTGTTGATTTTCAGTGAAGTCATTTGATTTAATCAGTAAATTTTAAAATTTTCAGCAAATGTGGGTGCTGGTGCTCTACAAAATCACTTAAAGCAACCACCTCTGTAAGAGTAGTATTTTCCACTCCAATCATTCCCTTTGAGATACTAGGTGTGCCAAGCCAAGCTTCAGGCACACACACAGATAAATACATAACATGTACTCAAAAAAGTTGTCAGAGGTGGAAACCAAGCCAGAGGTCCTAAATTTCAGACCTGTATTTTTAACCTGACCCATCCCCTCTCAACTCCATCCTTTGTTCACTAAAATTATTTTTTCTTAAATCCAGATATATCCAGTGCTTTCAGTGTTCCACCACACCATTACCATCATACAATCTTTACAACATGAAATTATTTTAACAAGAGTTCAGCAGATCAATAGACGTGCCTTTGTGGCTCTCCACTGCTGCCAGAGCAACGGAGAAGAAAACTGCAGCAGGCTGGAGCTTGCATTAAAAAAAAAAAAAAAAACACACCTCTGGTAGAAAGTAGAAGGAAGAAGGAAAAAGTTCTGTTTCAGAAATTTCAGTACGGTCACAGTTAAACTTCAGATTTTTACTGTTAACTTATGATGCTTATAATTTACTTCTAATTCTACAGGTATACACACACACAAAAAGCTTAAAGTAACTTCATATACAAGGGTTTTTTTTAAATTTCTATTTAAAAACTAAAGCAATACAAACCCAAAGTCTCTAGGACAGAACAGGCACTAATTCAGCTGTGTACAGTATACAGAGAATTGGATCCTTTTTAGGTTGTGTGCATGGTTTTGTGTTTATACACTTGTTCCTACAGTAAACATCAGAATACCTGTCTAGTGGTATTACTCATCTGTTCTGGTACTTCTGTTACGGCTTTACCTAATGTATCCTGGCTCTTTTTTGCCTTCTACAACATCTTTGTCAACTTCCACGCATACGATGTCAGAATTGGGCACTTCAAACATAGGCTCCAGCAACAGCTTTTCCTACAAGAAAACAGAGGTGAAAAAAATATTTCTACATAACAATATGGTTAGCAAGTGATTTTCAGAGCTAGAGAGTTTTCTTGGAAGAACTCTGAACACCCACAGTTTTAGAAAGAGACATTGTATCCATACAAGACCCAGAACTAAGTGAGGGGTGACTGAAAAGTGTCACAATTGCGTTCATATACACGAACATAGGTAGCGTCATTTACTCTATATGAGACGTAATTTACTCACCATTATAGATCGAAGACCTCTTGCACCAGTTTTTCTGTCCAGGGCCAGTCTGGCTATAGCCTTCAATGCATCTTCAGTTACATTTAATTCACACTACATAGAGAAAAATGGTAAGCTTAGTTAATTATGTCATTTATTACTGTGTTGAGTGCAACAGCACAAGCATTACTGAAAATAACAAACAGTAGCAATTTGTTACAGACCAGAACATTTAACACTTCAACTACATACATAAAGCTTCAGCTACACTTTGGTTGTGACTAACCTTACCAGTATTATGTCCCTTTACCTACAACTACTCTAAGTACCTGTACAGCACGCAAAGTGGCTCTTGATGCCTATTATGCAAGGTCACGGATGTTCATTAGAATGCTAACATGAAGAGCAGCCCGCCTACTTCCAGATTACTTGTCCCCCTTACCCAATCTGAACCAGTCAGGTTTTAACAAGTTAGCTTCCCGCCCCGCCCCTGAGTGGGGAGGTGCACATGTGGAAGGAAAGAAGTGATTTCAATTAATATTTTAGATCGCTTTAACATCGTATTTATAAACAAGAATATTGAAGACTTGTCAAATAAAGATCCAAACCTTATCCATGCTGAATAGTGCCTGGTATTGAGGAACCACAGCATTTCGTGGCTCAGTAAGAATCCGTACGAGGGTTTTCTCATCTAGGCTGTGCAGAGGAACCACAACGGGCAAACGTCCCACAAACTCAGGAATCATGCCAAACTCAATGAGATCCCTGGCTTCCACATGACGCAGCAAACGATCCTTTTCTTCAATATCTTCATGTGGATCGGACTCTCCACTTATATTAGCAAGATCAGCTGCTGCTGCAGCCCTTCTGCCTTTTCCCATATTAGATGGTGTCCCAAATCCTAGGTACTGCAAAATAAACATGTTACGCTTACAGAACTATAATAGTTAAGTTTTCTTTCTCTAACTAAATCCCGTTCCGTGTGCATAAAAAAAATCTGGAGTGACAGATTATGTCATTACATACTAATTCAAACTTAAGAAATTACTTATAGAAAAATTAGACCCCTTGCACACAATCAATTTCTTGTAACACTTAATTCCCTCTAAGGCATCAACACATCAGACTGACTATGAGCAAGTTATTCTTAAAATAAAAAATGTTAGTAACATGTCCTGGTAATTTTACAAATACCAGTGACACTAAAAAGGACTCTCTGGAAGTGAAGCAAACGCATGCAAGAATGCTTACATGAAAAGCTACATGAATCATCATAAACACTAATGATGATAGCTTTTAACACCATTTGCTCAAACTATCCAAGTATCAACAGTAAACTTTTAGATATCGGTAGAAAAAAAAACTTTTTTTTTTTTTCTTCATTTTCATACTTGGTACACTCGGCTGTTCCAACTGAAAGAAATCCTATTATAATTGCTAGAACTGTTTCACATATTTTAAGAAACACAGGACATGACACCAATGTAAGAAGTGTACCGCTTAAGTACAGACAGCAAGTCCCGTACCAATGCTTTCCAACCCTCCCCCCCCCCCCCCACTATTTTTTTTTTCTATTTGCATATGCTAAAAATTTCTCTGTGGAAGCAGAGACCACTGCAAGCTCCTTAAGCCTACTAACAATAGGCCTGTTCTTTGCTCCCTTTCTTAGGCTTGACCTCAGGTTCCCAGGTAACAGATGGAAAACCACTGCTCTATAAACTTAGTGGGTTTACAAATATAACAAGACCTTTAGGAGTCAGTACTGTGAACAGTAATTAAGATAATTTTCCAGTTCAAACATAGCCTGATACACTCACTTTTTCATTTTTCCTCCTGCTGATAATTCTGTCAAGACCATTAAAAGCACCAGAAGCTACAAAGAGGATGTTTGTCGTGTCAACCTGCACTGTTTCTCCACGTAGTTTACGAGAATTCTTTTCTGGAACGTTTACTATTGTACCTTCTAGCAATTTTAACAAGCCCTAGGAAGGAAAGAAGAAAAAAGCAATATAAAATTCCACTATGTAGCATCATATAAGAAGGCACACCTTACTGTGCTTTCACAGATGTACTTACTTTTTTTGCTTCCTTATGCCTTTATAGTAAGTGTCTAAAGAAATCAGTTTTCCATACGAGAGAATCCCACTCAAGAACAAACAATCTTTCTTTGGCATGACTTCCATGCACATTGTAAGGTGCACTTAGTAATCACTTGCTTTAAGAGTTTTGTCAAAATAGAAAATGTTATCTACTCTTGCCTACATTATGCAATGTGTTATCTGAATGCTGCAAAGCCTTTTCCAACTGAAATGTTTCTATGAGGCAGTCTTGAGTTGCTTTTGAGATTTTTTTTTTTTAAATGAAGAAAGTAAAGAAGAAAGATGAAGGTTTCAAAGGTTAATAATTAAGGAACTGAAGAACTATGACTCTATACTCTCCTGTGCTATTTGACATAGGATAGGATAATATGTAGACTTGATGGGCTGCTCGCTTACATAGTAAAATCACTCCACAGAAGTACTTACTTGTTGAACACCTTCTCCTCCAACGTCCCGTAACTGATGAATACCAGGAACGCTGCCAATCTTATCTACTTCATCCAGAAAAACAATTCCTGCAGCCACAGAAAATGGATTTAAGGAAGACTCCACTTTTTAAGAGAAGCAGGAACTTACGCACGGGAAAGAACATAATTTAAGGCAGCAGCAGTCTGTTCTACTTCCTTACTGTAGATTGCAAAAATGTATGCAAACTTGTCCAACTACGGACAAGAACAAAAACTACAATATATGTTTAGAGCTCTTTTCAGGTTTATTATTTCTGCTTTAAAGTGTTACAATTCAGGTATGTGCAACAGGAATCTAAATTACAAATATACTGGTGGTCTCAAAGTTTAGAGCACTTAGGTGAGATTAAGACAGTCTATGAATGAACTTCTGAAACACAATGTAAAGTTTACCTTGCTGAGCTTTTTCTACATTGTAGTTGGCATCTTGCAGGAGTTTTGCAATAACAGATTCAATGTCTTCACCAACATAGCCAGCTTGAGTCAAAGTAGTACAATCACAGATAGCGAAAGGTACGTCTAGGCATTTAGCTAGAGTTTGAGCCAGCAAGGTTTTACCTGACAAAATAAAAACTGTATGTTACAGCTGCCATACTTTTCTCTAGAGCACCATGGGATCTCGTATTTACCATGGGATCATCATTACTGCCATTAGACAGTTTGAATGATGCCAACATGTTCATATATTCACATAAGAATATTCTTCCAAGGGAGCTAGTTGTCATCATCAGTGTATTTTTACGTTGTACAACTATATTTCTGAATTAGAATAATACCACACATTTGAGGCAGCTTGAAATGCATATAGTATCAAAAATAAAATGTCACACTATATAAACTAAAATACATGTACTTGCATAGATTAAAGATTAAATAAACCAGTAGCCCTTTGCAGACACTCAGGTGCAGTGCAAAGTCCAATTGCTCCTCCTTGAAGTTGGGGAGAAACAAAATTAAAATATTAATTAGTGAACATTCTCCCAAATAGTCTGCAAAATGCTATCACTTCAGCACAAACACTCCCGCTTTTTATGAACACACAAATATAATTTTTCCTTTAACCCTCCTGTAACTGTCCCAGAGGTGAAACAACACTTTCTAACCACAGCACCTCAACTTGCCATCCAGAGCAAACTTTAAATGTGTTTTATTTCAGCTTAGTGAAACTTGTACCTTTTAATCAGTAAATAATACAGGCATTAAAAAAAAACAAAACACATGACCAGACCTCCTTCCTTTTCAAGGCCAGTTAGCTCAGCTTGTTATTATGGCATAAAGGCACAAAATCCCACACTGGAATTCACAGTTTAGCTTTTTATACACCAAACTGGTATAGTCACAAAAGAGAAAAATCACTCAGTAACAATCACTTCTAAGAAAAAATCTGACACCTATAAAAACATGCAGCTGTATACCTGATCCAGTTGGTCCAAGCAGCAAAATATTACTTTTTTCAAGTTTTATGTCGTCATTAGGTGAATCTAGTACTTCTCCTCCCCGTTTTTCCTGAGGTATCTGCTGGTTCATTTGTTGCTGCATTGATGCTCCTAAAGCATTACCGTGTGGACTGATTCCAGCAATCTGCAGTAGTTCTGAAGAGAACAATAGTAGAACTGTTTGAGCACTGACAAGGTCTGCCATTACCTTAAATAAAAGCTTGATTTTTCTCTTTTGTTCTGCAAACCTATAATTCTATCTATCTGTAGAGAAGTTTAGAGACAGGACTGCAACAGAAATATGGCAATTATTACAAAAACATGAGTTCCAATCACATTTTTGCATGTATGAAAAGAATTTCCACTGGTACAGTGAATTACCTAAAAGTATTTCTCTATATTAAAAACAAGAGCTAGAGAAATGTTCGGTCCTTTACAAACTGACTAATTTTTACTGTATGTTTTTTTTAAACATAAAACCCCCCCAAACTATTGATGTCTATGATGAGAAAGTACAAGAACCTGCATACTATAACAATTACAAAAGAAATGCACAGGTCTACTCTCAAGAATTACAGACTTGTCTTAATTCAGTTATTACAGGTTTTGTCTCTATCCATGGATGCAGAGATTGAGCTGGACTTTCTTTCTTCAGAGCATTAGAGTTTTAATTGGCTTGCAGGGTAGAATATTGAAGATTAAGAAAACTGGTTTGAAGAGGTATAACTAGGATTACAAATTGCTCTATACTAGAACAAGGAAGAAGTTCAACAGCCAGTGAGAGTTCTGGTAGACTGAAAATAAACATGACTGACCTCACCCAGATTAAAAAAAAAAAAAAAAAAAAGGCATTCTGAGGTTCAAGGTGACAGTGCCTTTTAAGAGTACAAATACCCTACAGAAAACAGTTGCCTAACTTCCCTTATTATCTACCTCCCATCATATCTTGTGTGGCATTATTAATATAATCACACCTCAGATCTAAATTAAAAATAAATCTCAATTTCTACTTGTTCTATTGAGGACAAATCTAAGGACATATAATTATTTAACCAACTTCATAAAAAGTATCTTTACATTTTACTTGCTTTCCACCTAGAACTAGATAAAGAGTCAGATCCTAGTCACCTCTGTTAAAAATACGCTCGATGCCATCAATTAAATTTACTTACAGAAGAAAAGCAAACAGGATTTTACCTAGTATTTCAAAATAGCGGTCACTAAAGACTATTCTACATTAACATCAAAAGGGTAGATATTGCAGAGGAGGACATGAGGAGAGAGTTCACTTACTTGTAAATCTGTACTCATCCTCCCGTCTTCTGATTTCTAATTCTAAGAGAGAGGATGAAAATAGTAATAAAAAGTAAGTTTATAAAAAGCTTATAAATTCTCCACCTCTTGCCCTCTTCTGAATACATCTCATCACTGTGCATGAATGTATTTCTATCAAGAAATCCCCACATTAATTTGTTTCTATTGCTGTCAAATTTAACCCAAAACCCAACTGGAACACTTTTAAAAATGACAGCAAGCTTTCTACTACTTAAAACAATAAGCCTATTATCTCTGATTAGATTTTCATTTTAAGACCACTTATAGAAGGGGAAAAAATGCTACAGCGTAACTTTGTTTTGAAAAGGCTTCCTTAAATTCTCACATTTGTACCTGTTACAATGTGAGATTTCACATATTTCAAAGTACTATCCATTGTAAACATCCACCGCTAGTTCCCCTGGGTGTGCACCAATCTATCTTCCTGTGGAGGGTCAGGAACTTCCCTGTGCCAGGTACACAACTGGTCTCCAACCCTTAACAGAACGGTGCTACTCATGTTTCCCTCTCAGTTAAAATACTTCTTTACATAAATTCAAAAAACAAAGAAGATTTCTGTTTGCTTAGCATACTATTTATTGCAAGACAGAACAAAACCCCTTAAAAAAATAAAAATCAAGGTACACTTTGAATCAAAGACAGTAACTTAATCCTATTTCTAAAAATAAATTAGATCAACATAGCTACACACTTACTCAGTAGCAAAAGTACTGCCAAGAGTAACTCCATCTACACCTGCCAGATATGGAACAATACTATGGTGACCAACAGATGCTGCCAACTGCAGCAAGGGAGGTTAGAAAGCTAACTATTCATTAAATTCACTATGCAAAATACTGCCTTCGTGATCTGCATTGTTGCTTGCAGATTAAGCAGCATATTTAGCCTTAAGCAGTGAATGAGATTAGAATGAAAAATTCAGGAGGCTCACTTTATAAAGTTAAGGAAAATACCTAATATGTGTCACTAAAAAAATGCTAAATATTTAATACAGTAGACAATACCCGTGGCACCATAAACCTCCTGAATTGTTATTTAAATAAATCACAGAAGTTCACATACAGTGAAAATTAAATTTAATAGAAATTCTTTTAGGTCATTTCAATTACAGAAGATCTAGTGTCAAGGTAAAAACTTTTCTCAGCTTTCTTAAGTTAGAGCCCTGAAATGGTAAGTTTTATTTGACCAGAAAAATACCAAACATCATACAAACCTCTTGGTGTTAAAGAAGTCTGCTTTTCAACTTCTGCTTGCTGTCTCAGGTTAGCTGGGATATTATTGTAGATTCTCTTGTAGTGATTGTACACAGCAACTGAAAGCACCTTCTTGGCAAAACACTGACCAACAACATATTTGTCGAGGTAGTTATAAATCTGAAAAATAATTCCATTTTAATAACACTTCTAAAGCACCTTGCAGCAAAAAAGAAAAAGCAGTATGCTGTGCCAAAGATGGACTTTGGACTTACAGAACTGAGAAGCAGAAACCCAACATCTAAAATACAAAATATATCCCTGTTGAGCAGTTTGTTTAAAAATGTGGTGCTTACACAATCATATTGCGTCTGTCAGTTCTCCCCTACTAATATTTAAACCCATTGTCATTTTCACCCACATTTGTAAGAGGAACAGAAATTTCAAGAATATTTAATGTCTCACAGGAGATCTATCCAGGAGCCACAGGCAGCTTCAGAAACCATTACGGTCCACTAGGAACTGAGAAACACTGTAAGCTCCCTCACTATTTGGGAGAGGGAAACCAAATTACTTAAGATGGGTCACCGCTACAAGCTAATCAGCCACAGTTCTCTCCCAGAAACAGGCCAAATAAAAGATTCAGCAACTACAGAAAGGAGCTGCTAACATTAGGCTGCAGAATATGAGGCCACAGCAGGAAATAAAAGATACCACAGTTAGTGAGGGTCGAGGTTAGTCTCAGGGTCACAGGGAGAAAATGAAGGTACTGGACTTCAGTCACAAAAAGCCAGAGGAAAACAAGCCCAACTGCTTTTATTAGATCTACTTGCTCCCTTTATCAGTGCTCTGGTGGGTCATATAGCTCTCAAAGGTTTAATCTTGAGCTAATCATCTTTCTTGTTTGTTGCTCTGTCACAGGAGAATGTTACACACCTGATGCAGATTAAGTAGTAAAGCTTTTCACCATGCTGGAATGCAAGGAAACACTGGGCTGAAATTAAGAACTGTACCTTTTTCGGTGGAGGTGGCGGCTTCTGCTGGAATGCCAATTTCACAGCTTCTGCTGCTGACTCGGGCTCTTTAATGATGCTCTTTTTTGTGTCTGCCTCTGACAGTACAACAAAAAAATGGTGACACTTTTCACACTTCACAAAGCGGGTGGAAGCTGCAGAAAAAGTAAAACAAAACGGTAAGAAGAATTGCTTAGATGGCATTCATTCAACTACCTGGGTTTGTCACACACAGGACAAGCACCTGTAAGACAGCACAGCCACCTCTGTGTCTACACAACACTTCCCCTTCGTTCACCTTAGAAGCTTTAAAAGCAATTATTGGACCATGAAATTTGACACAGAGGAATGCAATTTGCTGAAAAAGTCACAACACGGGGCAGCAACCAAACAAGGGATTAAAAAGCAAAAATCTATTTCATACTTATTCAGTAGCACTATACTCCAAAGAGGAAACTTTGCATCTCAGAGTGATGCAAAATTAATGAGGGCTTCTAACTATGCAGGAGTTGTTCCTAACTCTCAGACTAGCAGGCAAAGAAAAAAAAAATCATAGTAGACTAAAGTTTGGGGAAGCAATCTGCAGTTTCAATCTCAAAGACAGCATGCAACAGGTTTGGGAAAGGATAGCTGTGGCAGCTCCGGGTCTCTGCATCCCACCGGCTGTGGAACACTACGGAGCATGCTCGAGTCACCTAAGGCCAGGACACGGAGCACAGCGGGGCCACACAAAGGGCTCATCCCAAAGAGGCAGCTGTGGTACACAACAGGTGATCAGGACTTTGGTGTTTTGCAAGAACCTTTGCTTATTTATTTCTACTGTCAAGAGTACAACAAATTCCTTTCAAATTCCAAAAGCCAAATCCTCCTACCACTGACTTTGTGAACCATGTCTCAAGAAATCACGTTATCCACGAAGTTTGGTTTCAAAAGCCTGTAAACTAGAACTTGCACTATTTTTTTTTCCCCTTTAGAAAAAACAAAGTTGAAATAATCAAAAAGAGAAGAACAAATTTGTAATTCAAAACAGATCTTTTCTGACTATATTGCTATGCTAGGAAATGCAAATCATGCACAATAGGGCTGATTTAAAGTAAATGTATTGGTAAGTGTAGTAAATTAAAAGCAAAGTAAATGTAGCAAAACAACCACATGAAAAGCATCAATGTCAAAACTTCTGAAATCATAGAAAGTTTTTAGAAAATGGCTTGAAAACTGTAGTACCAGCTGATTTTAATAACAACCTCTAGCAATAAACAAGCTGATTATTTATAACTTGTTGTTGCCTCCCATAAAGCTGGCATCAGCAAAAGAGAAGTGCGGTTCTTTTTTTAAATATTAAACACACCTTAACAACTGTATAAGTAAGACCAGCAGATTATTTTAATAACGTAGCACATAATACTGTGACCATCACAGCTTTATTAACTCTACTCCAGAGAAAATTTGTATAACAGCTAGAAAGTTCTCCTGGCAACATCCCAAAGTAATGTTAAATATCTGATGAGAATGCAATGAAGAACCATTTGCTTGCACCCCTTTTACATAACTTATTTAGCAATAATATCGTAGGGGAAAAAAACCCCAAACTTTCTCCTAATGCTCACTCAAAACACCTCTGATATTCTTAATGACTACAGCACCATGAGGCTGTTGTCCTTCCTTATGCAAAGCTAATAGTCAGCTTTATTGGGATGGAATAGCCACATGAATACTTGCCCCCTTTGCAGATCCACAGGAATGGTTAAAAAAAATAGGAAATAAAGAGCAGCCTATAGGAATACTGCTGTGCATCTTTAAAACATCATTCACTGAAAACATTATTGTGCAGAGTACACTTTTATCAATTACTCCAAGCAGCACAGAGGAAGGTTATTAGAGATCTTCCTGATTATCACCAAGACCAATAGGGTCCATGGTTACGGAAAAAAATGATGTATGGGGTGCCTTGGGGAGGAAACTCAGTTATCAAAACACAACTGTGAAACTGGCCAGTTTGTATCTTCCACACAGCAATCTGGAAAAAAGTATCAATATGAGTTTTCAGGGGGGGTGGGCAGCAGCTTGCTCTGAAATGCAAGGAAACCAAGTTTAATCTACCTCCCTAAAACTGAGCATTTGAAATTGCAAGCAACTTTGCTATTCTTCAATACTGGCATGTTTTTGTATGTTCTTTTAGCAAACACAGAAAAGCACAGCAAAAAGCCTTCATGTCAAATTACCGCACTCTCATTAAGATGTCTGCAAATATTTACAGTGTGGTAAAATGCAAGTCAAGTGCTGTTTTTGATTTGGGCAACATTCATTCCCACAGAGGCTGCATTTGCAAAGAGATTTCTAAAGTCCCTGCGAGATGACCTTGCCAAAGAGAAACACTGGGTTTTTACAATACATAGAGGAAACCAAAACAATTGAAGGATTAATCTTAAAAACACTTGTAGAGTTGAGATAATGGGCTACTATTAAACTACTATAAGGCAAAAAGACACCAGGAAAAAGAGCAGAGAAGGTTCTTGCCTATTAAGTATGTACAGTAGGAGGGAAATCTTGCTCTGGAGGATGGGAGCTAACCTGATGGCATCAGGTGGAGACAGTAAAAGCAGTGCGTGGTTAAGGCTTCTTATGTCAATCAGCTTTAAAGCTATTGGATTTCACTCCACATCTGAGGCTCGCATCTTATTTCACTGATGATAAAACTCTCCTTACAGAGTCTCACAACCCAAAACAATACAGGAACTGCTGAGAAAGTGTGTCAAAGCAAAATTCCTTTTGGTTTGCCTCATTTTCTTCCTTAATTGTTAATTACTGGAAAACCATTGCCAAACAAATCGTTGTGCAAGATTGGTAGATACAAAGTAAAGCCCCATGAGAAACTAACTCCACTGGACAACCAGCTGTCACACTGCCACTCAATGGCAATTAATTTGCTAATAAATGTGGCTTTTATTCAGTATTTTGCTTCCCTACTTCTCTCAAAATGACTGAAAAATCTATTCTTTAAACTGAAACAAATGCTAATTGCATATTTTCCTTTGGATTTAGATATTTACTTAAGGCTCTGTAGTTCAGTAATTCAAATTAGAATTGAGCAAATTCATCATTCTTCCTGGCTAAGCAACATAAAAGACTTATCTGAAAAATCAAGTTACAATATGTTTAATACAACCTGCAACCCATTCATTTTGGGCAGGACAGATTTTTTCTTATTAGTTTTTGTTTTTAAAACGTTTTTAAGATAATTAGAACTTGGCTCTTGTATTTTCCAGCCACTTTGTATTCTACAGTTTGGCTGGGAAGCAGTGTGCTCAAATTAACAGACTAAACCAGAAAGACACAGGTCCAGAGAAAACTTGACTATGACTCACAGGGATTTCTGAGAAATTAGAGCAATTACAATCTTTGGTTTATTTTTTTAAGTTACCAATTAATAAAAAACCTGACAACTGCGATTTTCAAGACGAACAAAAAGTCTGCTCTACTCTGCTACCTGGTGACGCTGTGCTTAGTTTGAACTAGTAACAGACTTCATTTAAAGTCTGTAAAATCCTAAAGCCTCAGAGTAGAACGTGCAAGGATGAGAAAAGTAGATATATTCAATTATTCACTAGCAGACTTCCTCATATTTTGACTTTCAAGCTTCTGACAAATCTGACCAGCTGCAACACTGTTTTGACAAGTAAAAAATGGGTTTCCAGTCCCAAGCTGTTTACAGTACCTGTGCTGTTCTGATGCCACAATTCAAGTACGGTATCACTACTTGTGAATTTGAGATCGCACACACCAGGCATTTTCTCCCATAACGTTAGCATAAGCAAGCCCTCTTCCTAAGTTCTCAAACACCCTTAAAGATTCCGAACAACACTGACAATATACTAAATCACATCTCTGCCTTCCAGGGATACACAGTGACTGTTCCACTCTGGGGCAACGCCTGAATAATATTTCCACATAAAAGCCCAAACTCCAGTAAGAAGGTGAGCGAACACACCAGTGAAGTAAGAGAGTTTCAGAATGTCTCTGTCTACTCATGAATTATCTGATAAGAAGGTAAATGAGGTTAAAAATCCTTCCGCTGTTTTCAACCACACCTAGTCCAGGGAGAGGCCAACATATTGAACACCATACAGGATCATATTTCCAGTTCCATCAACTAATGCCAGCTTTTTCAGAAAGCCTTGTTGCCTAGAGTTTCAAACGAAACAAAACCCCCACTTATTTCCGGAAAAAAAATAGTAGCTGAGGACTGATCCGTTTCTTTAACATAAATAAATATATTGTTATTACAGAATTGTCTTGCCATTCATGATGTTTGATCATTTGTATTAATTAGTATTTTAGATAAGTAGCAGCAGGTAATAGCACATCTGCTCATTATTTTTACCAGTTGCAATATTAACAACTGTCGAACAAGTTTATGCTGACCTTGTCTTAAGCTTCTTAGTGTACAAGTCTGATTATGACTTGATACTTCCGCATTGAGCCCCACCGACTAACAATGGGTATTTGCTTTGACAACTATTTTCTAGACTGGTCTCACTAGACCAAAACTGGTCTAATCATTAGACTGGAAACCCACTTTTTACTTGTAAAAACAGTGTTGTACTGAAATAAGGAGAAACATCTTCAAGTCTCATAGAACCCAAAGCATAACTGGTATTAATTTGGACTGTACTTCAAAAAAAGTAGCTATTGCTGCTGGACATCGGGCATCTGACATATTTTGGATTTTCCAGCCTCCTATTTGGGATGTATTATAGATCTGACTTCGCCACAGAAGACCATTCTAGTAAGATATCTGTCATATACTAATTCCTATGCTGGATAAGTACTTTGGTTATAGCACATGCAGGATTGAAGTTTTATTATTTAGCAAACAAAGGACTGACATTACCAACATACATATATATAAGTATATATTTATACAATGGACAGAAATATCAGTAGTTGAAATGGTTATTGTTTATATGAGCACCTCTTCCACTGCATAAAATGTAACAAACTATTTTAAAACTGCATATTCACAGTTGCAGTCTGAATTTCACTACCATATTCTGCTCCACTACACATCATAGGAAATTACACAAACGTATCCACACAGACAATACATGCTGATGCCAACATGGCCAAAATAAGCATAAGAAAGTTTTTGATATTGTATAATTAGGCAGGCTAAAACTTAACTATCAGGACCACGTTAGATCACAAATATAGTCACATCGATGTCTATTTTGAAAAGGAAATATTCATTAAAACTTACACACAAAGGTCTCAACGTGTGTGCACAAGTCACCACACTTCGGGCAGCGCAGCTGGTTCCCTCCTTTCCCAGAGCTTCCAGAGCTTGACTTCTTACCACCCCCTTCACCGACAGACTTCTAAAAAAGATTTCCAGACAATTAGCCCCAAACAATGGAGCTGTTACATTAGGCATTTAGCAGTGTGTTTACAGAATCCAGTAATGTGAATATTGCAAGAGCCAAATGACAAAATAACTATTGTCACGATTTTTTAAAGGCTTTGAAAACAACAAGTCAAAACAAGAAGTCAAACAACACGATATAAACATTTTGAAGTGTACACACATCTCCATTTCCCAGGTCTGCCAAGTTTTGGATGCCCATGGAAGAGGCATCCCGTATCTACATTAGAACTGCTTGACTGGGACTAGAACAGTAACAAGCTAAAATGTGTCAAGAATGAAATATACCATTAAAACAATGTAATTTATTCTAACCCCAGAGAAGAAAACAAATCATACTTATAGAGAGAGTAATTTCATTATCGCAACTGTGTTGATTCTAAGGGTTTCTGAAGCCACAACTCTTCTCACGCCCTTGACAGATGCAGCTATGCTGGCAGATGGCTGTAGGGTAGATATGGCCTATAAAACAAGCATCTCAGAAATTGCTTGGAAATATTTTATTTTTTACTTCTAAGGCAGAGGTCCCTGACAGACCTACTTGTCCTTCTCCATGTCACCCTGTTTAGCTGTGTTCAAGGTTAACATCTTCTAAATCTATATCCGTTTTATGCCTTTGTACTTTGATTAATAATAAAAGCTATATTTTAGGAAACAGCAAAGATCTCTCTTCCTTTTTCTAAGACAGTTCCCCATTTTTTTTAAACCTTGCTTGTCTACTCATTTCTCCTCACAACCCTTCTCAAGAAAAAAAAAGATTATTAAAAGTTTTTTATCTTCCTTCTTTATTTTAAAAAAAGTTTAATCTGAACCTTCAGAACACACCCATGTCACCTGGACAGTTGACAGATGTCACAACACACCATACTAAAGCTAAGTTATTGCCTGTGAACTCTCAAAATCTTATTTGCTGACTAAAGAGCAGTTTTATTCTCAGGTAATCATTTATCTGAAGAAGCTGTTTATTAACTATAATTATAGAGAAAGACTAGGATGAAAACAGATCACAGTTATTACAGTTTACTAACAAGAATAAAACTAGTCTCACAGACTTGTCTTGCCTAATACAACTACCAAATTGGTGCTGAAAACAAAAACATTTTAAAACATACTTACTTTAAAAAGCCTACTTGTGAGTGACAGGCTTTTGAAGGAGAATCATTCTGATTACTACTCTTTCCCAAGATCCTGAAACCTGTTGTGGATTTATAACATTCTACAAAGTTTTCAAATGTCCCTTTATGCTAGGCTTTATGCTAGATCTATAAAACCAGGAAAAGTGTTACAGGATGTTTATAAGGTTTGTCTGCTAACAAATTCACAATACAATTTATTTTTTCTTTACTGTCATTTGTAGCAATTTGAAGGATCAGAAATGTCAAGATTCAGCAAAAGTGTCAAGAAGATTCTGATTTTAAGTAAGGAAAAAAAATGTACTAAAAACATTTAAGAAACATTTTATATAAACTATTGAAAAACCTAATGCATGGAGATTACCTTGCTTCCATCTCCAGAACTATCCTTGCTTGCACCATCCTTGGAAGCAAAATATGCTGGTGTTTCTGAAAAGTTTCTAAGAGGAATTCGTCTTAGGGAACAAGTTTCAAAAGTCCCAAGTTTTCCTAAAACAGGGATGCGTGTACGACCACAAGTAATACCTAAAAAAGAAAAAAAAAAGAATATTAAACATTAAAAATACTCTAGTTCTAATCCCAATGCCAGCAAACTCCAGAATTTATTTACATTAAATGGAGCTCAAAGGTTTCAGCAACAGAACTCAGCTCCAAGCATCCAAATTTCAGTTATCCAGAATAAATTCTCTTCATCACCATAACATTCATCTCATTAAAAGCTGCCTGGATTGTCCAAAAATGACCCAAAAGTAATTCCAGGTCCTCTAAAGTCAGACAATTTAAATTCTCATTGGGTCACAAAATAGGGAACATCCCAGTTATGAAAGAGATCCTCAGTATAAATACAATCAACATCCAGCACTTATTGTGAAATAATCAACTCCTGAAGTAAAAGAGAGACCTTTGAAGTGTCTCCTTATTATGCAAAAAATTACCAGAGAAGTGCCTCAGACTCACGGACTGCACGTCTGGCTTTGGCTTTCACCTCTGAACTCTACTAAAAACTAGTTTCCTGGAATTTGAGGTAACACTTGACAAAAAAAGTTGTCCTGAGGGAAATTAAAAGGTAGCACCATATTTGGCATGTGCCAACCCTTTACAGACAGGCACAAGTAAATTCAACGTAATCTTAACTTTGTTGAAATAGCTTATTGCCAACATGAAAAACAACCTCATTGAGAAACTAAGCAGCCTTTTCCTCCTCTTGCAACAGCGGGCGGGATTACATTTCATGACTGGGTATGATGTGAATCAACATATGTCCTGCTTGCGATTTCAACATATCTCAACACAGACGAGAGCCTGAAATCCATATCCCATATCTCTCTCTCATTTAAAGTAGCAAATTTCTCATTTGCTCTATGTTTTTGATAAGAATTCTGTGACTTACCAACAGAAGAGCTACATAGCAACAATGACAATTGAAGACTTGCTGGTAATACACATTTTACTGTTAGAGAAGTGAGAGAATCCTACAGAAAACTCCAAAAACTCTTCTAAAAAAGGAATAAAACCAGAAAGAATGGCAAGAGCAGTACAGTTCCTTTGCTCTGAAAGGGGTAACAATGACAACTAAGACATGGAATCTTAGTTAAAAGAACCCATTTAAGAAAAATCACCTTGCTACTGTAACAGGAAAACAGAAAAATAAAGAACAGCATTATGGACAAACCTAAATTTACCACAAAAACTCTTACAGGCTTCTGCAGTCACAACTAAGAACACAACATCAAATGAAATTTGAAGATGTTTTATTAACTTATACGCTGCTTAAGATTCCTGAACTTGAAGATAATTTGCAGTTATTTTTAACATGACTAAAAACGTAATCTTTTAAAAAAAAACCCTATAATAGCATTACTTCTGTGTGTAAAAGTGAGGGAAGAATAATGATCAACGTGCTTTGCAATTCTAAATTCCCATGCTGAGTGCCACTGTAATACAGCAAAACACTCTAGATTACATAGGATAAACTACGAAAATAATACAGTAAACATAAAAATACTGGTTCACTTTTACAAGCAGTTGTGTCCTTTCAACTGAATCTACAGAGAACTCTGAAGGCTATGTGTGCCAAGTGCACTTGTCAGTAGAGAATAAGCTGTGGTGAGTGTTTAAAATTTAATGGCTGTTTTGCATTAACTCCCCGTCTTGGGGGCTTATTCCTCATAAATGGTTCCTTTACTGAGATTTGTTTTACCACTTTTAAAGGGAACTGAGACAGGACCCTGTAGAAAAATAAAAACCCACCTCACCTCCCTGACCAAAACCCAACGTCACAGAACTCTCCTGCAATACAGGAGATTTGGCCTGTGGAGAAAGGACGAAGCACTAATAGAGAAACCCAAATATTTTACCACTAAGCACTGCATGAGGACTAAGGATAGCCAATTTTAATTCAGAGTGCTGCTGTGACACAGAAAACACACTGAAAACTGTATTGGATGAACTATACACTGTGCCAAGTACTGAGCCCGTAAGTGCCACGTTACCGACTGTGCCCACGTATCGATCAGAAATGCTGCAGCTGTGGGGCTTCACCTCCAGTGCTTGGCAGGACACTGGCAGCAGATCCAGGCTAGCCAGCAGCATTACACCCACGCTGTAACGCCTTTGTTGCTGTTTGAATTCACTCTCAGAAAAGTCTTAGCCGGCCAGCCTTTTGGGAATGTCACACTCACCCTGCTACATAAGCCAAACTCTAAAGAGTGTAGGTAGGCTAAACCAGAAAAAAAAAATTAAAAATTATCATATCACTGCTACATCGGCCTATGGCTAAACATGAAAAGCCTTGTTCCTGTGATTATCATGAGGTCTGAGTGGTATTTTTTGACAAAATATCATTATACCATTAAAGAAAGAAGCAGTAAGAAAGTTATTGCAATAAATCTTGCCTAAATAAGCTCAAAGGCAGATTTTCAGGAGAAATCAACATTCCAGCCAAACGACTGGCAACTTCCACTGAATAATCCAGATCCTGATAGATGTTCAAATATGCAACAGCTGGCCAGCACAGCAGTATTCGCTCACACACACAGCTCACAGTCAGAGCTTGGGTGGTTTTTTTTGAAACAGTAAATTTAAAGGACATGTACGTAACATAAGAATGTTGGTAGCAGCAATGGCATCTATCCAGGGTGTCCAGATCCGTGTGTTAAGAAATAATAGGAGGTTCCTTTACACCTTATTAACCTTTAATTGATACTTGAGGAAAGAAATACTGACTTTTGTGCCAAGCTTCAAACATCTTGGAACAATCTATTGCCCAAGGAAGCGACATGGAGACTGTGACAGAAGTGAAATCTCTCTGTCCCACACAACACTTGATCGACTAGACTGACACACACCCTGAATACTCTCAAGTTTGTACCAACCACCAACAGCAAACAAAGTACCTGGCAGAAGACATCATCTGTTGCAACAAAAAAATGCACCAAAATAAGATTTTTAATTTTTTTAAAAAGAACTTTCATGGAAAGCTGATGCATAAATAATCTTAATACTCTGTATGTGTTTTAGTCTCATTTGTTCCTTTACATATCCCTTTTAAATCTTAGTTCTGACAAAAAAAAATAAAATTAATAAACATAGTTCTGAAGTTAATTCACATTGCTTTAAAGTTTATTGTTTCAGTGAGTTTACATAAGGCCAGACAGGCTGGAGCTGAAAGTACTGGTTTAAACCTTTCAGCACAGGTGACGTCAGAGATGCAAACGTAAAGTCAACTGCAATGAGTTAACTCACCTCTTGAAGGCAATAGATCATCTCTGACTTGTCAGGCTATTACTGAGTACAATCATTCAAAATCTTGTTGCAAACGTGGCAACAGCAGAGATTTTCAGCACAATTTGGAGGTGGTCTGCCCTTCACCAGAAGCAGCACGTGGTATGTCAACTCTGGCTACCCACAAGAACATGATGAAAAGGACAAAAGTAGTAAAAACATAACAGCCTCCCTCAGCTTCAACTTCCAGTAAGTGGTTTGCACAGCCTCACGCTTCTACCAAGTTGGAAATAATTACTTTTTGCTAACTGAGCCCCAGTCTTTATGAGAAATATTTCAAAAGTTTGGGTTATTAAAAAAGGCAGGCTTTTAATCAGTCAGCTAATTAAGCTCATTTATTAGCACTGCAGGGTAACACACACCGGACAACCGCTGCTGAAAATCTCTCCCGTTGAAATAAACTATTCTCGCGTTACACTTCCCAAAAGATATTCCAATACGGGCTAATTTTCCAGAACTTTGCACCATGTAACACTGCCCTTAATCCTGACACAACACCTGCCATCCCCTCACACCGCCCAGGGTCACACCAGCAGAAGATTACCAGAAGGGGAAAATAAAAAAAAATACAAAAAAAAAGAAAGAAAGAAAGAAAGAAAAATGCCGAAGCAGCCACCCGTTCCCTGACCGATGCCCTTATCGCAGCGCTGCAGCACGGGCCCCGGGAGGGCTCGTCTCCCAGCCCCGGGAGCGCCTCCGGAGAGCGGCTGCTCCCTACTGACACCGCTCCGGCGGTGACTCGGCGGGCCCCGCTCCCGGGACCTCCCTCTTCCACCGGCAGCGGCGGGCTGGAGGGGCGCGGAGCGGTGACAGCTGTGTGGCGGTGGGAGGGAACGGGGCTCCCCCTCAGGGAGGCGGAAGGGGCCGCCGCGCTCCGGCCCCGTGAGGGCCCCCGGACGGAGGGCCCAGCCCCACCGGGGAGCAGCGTCGGACCGGGCCGCGGCGAGGGGAGGACGGCGGTTACCTCTCCGCGCGGAAGGCAGCGTGGAGCCCAGGAGGCGGGCGGCGGCGGCGCAGCTGTGGCAGGCGGACATGGTGCGGCCGCGGGCCCGGCCCGCTCCCCCCGCCGCCGACTAGGCCTCGCTGGCGGCGGTGCTGTACGCCCCACCCGCGCCGTAAACACCCCCTCCCCCGCCCGGCACCGCCTCAGTGACGGCAGCGCGCAGCCGCCTGGCGTCACCGCGCACACCTCGCGGACTACCGCTCCCAGCGAGCAGCGCGCGGGACGCCTCGCCCGCCACAGTCCCAGCGGCCGCGCGGAGTCTCATGGGAAATGTAGTCTGGGGTGTGGGCAGGGCTTGCGACCCCCGTTGCATCATGGGAAATGTAGTCCGGGCAGCGGCAGTACCGGAGAGCTCCCTCCACCCCACGCTATTTCAGGCGATTGTCGCCTTTTAACTCTGCTTCCTAAATACAACATGAGGAAAATATTTCCCTAAGATGCCAGAACTATTTTTTTTAAAACAAGCCTTTTCTGAAAATCAAACTAAAACAGCAGCTGAAAACTTGTAAGCAAAATGAAGCAACTTCAGTAGAGAGATAAAACGATGCCTTGTCTCACGAGGTGATCAACATTATGCATAAAAATATATGTATTATCTAGTCAAATGCATCCTTTAGACATATCTCATGGATAATGCACCTACAGCTATCTATCAGTCTGTTTCTTTCAACTCCCCTTCAACTTGTTTGTCATATACCAATTAAACTAATTGCTAATTAAGCCCAACTGGTTTTTAGAGGAATGACTCAATTACCAAGAGTTCCCATGAAGCAAACGCCCTTAGACCACGCTAACAACAGATAACATGCACTCTGCTGCCTGGCTGCATACAGCAGGAGTAAATGTTGGGTTTAATTTCTGCCAAAGTTTGGATGGATTTTAACTCTTGTAAAATAGAAGCTTAACTCCACCACCTGCAGTTGGACGCTTGCTGATCTGAATTTAATCTGCATTAAATCCAGCACCATGTTTCCCTTCAGGAGCTGTCTGAAGGAGTCGGGCAGGAGCAGCAGGTTGTGCTCAGGGACGTACTGACATGCGCCCAGAGAAGAGGTTTATCTTGCAATCGCACCTTGTGAGAGCACAGAGGGAACAGCAGCTCCAGTAAAAATGCAGAAAAACTATCGCAACAATTAATTTTCTCAGCTCAGAGCTTTACCTATAGATGTTTCTGTACGAAAGGCAGGCAGTAGTACTACGCCCTCTAACTTACCTGATGTAACTCAGGTTTTAGGATAGCTAGAATTTAGCTTTTTTAAAAAGAAACTTTGTTTGAATAGACACAGCTGATGAAAAGATCCAGATTTTGTATTAGACAAGCAAGTGCTGCACAACACCCGGATCAAGGCAGCTGGATAAAACCTACTATATTAAAAATAAGACTCCGACTTGAACACACACCGTTTCACTCACCAGTGCTTTCACTGAAATCACTCGGGATTTCTCACATATATCAAAAAAATGACACTTTCTCCCGCTGGATGGCAGTGGCAGGTCACAGTGACGCCTGCACCGAGCAGACAGCTGCCGTGCCTTTTTTCCCGGGTTAAGCCCCAGTCCTGTGAGGAACCTGTCGAGCGGCGGGACAACGGCACACACCGCTCCCCAGACGCTCCCGCCTGAGAGGAGCTAATGGCGGCGGCGGCCCCTCACAGCCCGCCGGCCAATCACCGCCCCGCTACGGGGGCACGTGACTTCTGCCTCGGTAGCGATGTCGCTGAAATCGCTTACTTCCGCCTCGGCAGCAATGGCGGCCGCCTGGTTTTTCCGCCCCGCCCTCGCTCCTCCCCGCTATCACGTGGTCGGCGCGGACGCAGCACCCGGAAGTAGCGGCCGGTGGCGGGTGCCCCCTGGGCTGCGCCGGGGGAGGAGGAGAGCGGCGGTTCGGTGTCTCCGCCGTCCCCGGGCCCTGCCGAGCCGGTGAGGGCCGCAGCGGGGGGAAGGTGGGGGAGGTCGTCGTTGTGGAGACAGGCCTGCCTCTCTCCTCAGGGCCCCGGACCGGGGAGGGCGCCCTGAGGGGCCAGGTGGGCCCTGAGGGCCCGGGGTGGGAGCAGTGAGGGGCCGGGTGGGCCCTGAGGAGACCGGGATGGTTTCTCAGCCTCTGGGACAGCGTTACCCCTGGACGAGGCTGTGCCTGAAGGGTCGGGGGGCTATGAGGAGTCGTCGGGCCGGAGTGGGGGTATCACGAGCCCTGAGGGGCCCCAGGCTTGGGGAGTGGGAAGTGAGGGGGGCTTGGGACTGGGCCCTGCCCTGGGGGTTCATCTTCCCTGGGGGGCTCTCAGGGGAAGGGGCCACCTCTGCCTGTGCTGCGGGGAGGAGAGCCTGGGCTGGGGGTGCTGAGTCTTGTCCCCTTCTCCCTACAAAGCTGGGGGAGCTGGCTGTGGTTGAGGAGGGGTGATGGGGCAGGGGAAGGTGCCTGCTGCTGTCCCCCAATTATCCATAACTCTTCTCCCCCATTGCCTGCGTTTGGTGTTCATAAAGCACCCGCAGCCCTGGCATCTCCCCTGCATCTCCTGGTGTTTGCCTGCAGTCCCCATCAGCTTTCGGTGCTGATTCAGGTCTCTTGGCCTGTGGGAGTGGGCACTGTGTGGCCAACACGATGGGAGAGCGGCTGCGCAGCAGACATGGCACAGGGGAGAGGAGCGAGTCGATGCTCATCTGATCTGTTCTGGCAGGGTTTTGTCTCTAGTCGCTAATGGCAGGATCAAAAGCCTTCTAAATCAGTCACAAATGGAAAATGTTACTAATATAGTGGGGATAACTCACAAGGAGAATACTGTCGAGTGCTCTTAATGCATCCATAGGTGATTTTTCCTTTAGAGGAATTCTTTTTAAGAGGTTAGAGTTCTTCAGGTTGTTTGGTTTCACTAAAAATGAAACTTGGGTCTTTAGAGTCTGGGTGATGAACAGCATCAGGTTCTTTGTGATTTGAGTCCCCTTCAGTGGCTGATTCCCTGTTTTGAGTTCACGGTTCAGCTTTTCTGTGGCTGGAAGAGCATGTGGTTGTTGTCAACATGAATGTTTGTGTGGGCAGATTTCATGACGCGTTTCTGTGCCAAGGAAAAAAAATAAATCAGTAATAGGACATTGATTTCAGCAAAATAAAATCTATAATCAAAGAAAAAAATGTTTAAATGCTTTAAAAGAGGGGCAGTCCTTAGGAGTAGGGGTTGCAGATACACCTTTGCAAGAAAGGATCTGGGGGAAATCAGCCCAGATCCTGGAGACCAGTGGTTTGCTTCCAGAAGTGGTAACAGGTGAATTGGGAAGCACAGAATTTAGGTTTTAGGTGGACTCTTAACCTGCTGTGGTGCAAGCTGAGGTACCCTGACAGGACAAAGTTCATCTGCATTGTGCCCCTTCCTTACCTAGCTTAATGATAGACAGCTTTGTGCCCCCAAGTGATGTGTGCCAGCCCACAAATTAGCTTAACAGTGCTGAAAGCCTGAGACAGCAGAAAAAGAGAGGTGATCACAGCGGGAAGAGATTGCCAACCCTTTATGGCAACCAGAATTATTAGCAGAAAGTCTTCCCCTCCTGTGCCTCTGTGTCCGTGCAGTGCCTAGCATAGTGAGGCCCTGACTATGACTTGTGCTTCTTGGCCCTGCTGTAAGACAGTACTCAAAGAGAACGTGTTGGTTTAAGGAATTTGCTGTATTTTTTCTGCCACGATTTTGTTACACCATGGTTTGCTGAATAGCTTTTTAAAAACTAGTTCATGTGTGGTTATGGAAAGGAATTGGTAGGCTGAACTACTGTTTCCTTTCTCTAATGACCAACTGTTCCCCTTAGTCCAGCAACAAATGTGTCTTTGTGCCTGCTCTGCCTTGCAGGCTGGTGAAATAGATATTTTTTACCTCCACTGTAATTTTACCTGCTGCCAGACTATGACAAAGAGCAGAATAGTTGATGTGAGCACCGAAACAAAGCCATGCAAAATGAAACAATGGCCACGCAGCTGAATTTCCTCCCTCTGACACCCTCGTTAGACATGAAAGGTGTATCACATGCTCTGTGGAAGATTTGTGTTGCAATTTAGAAAGTACTTTCCCTTTTAAAATTCATGTTTTCTGTACTGGGAAAATGGCAAATGAAGACTGAAAGATGAGGAAATAGTAAATAACTGTTAATCCAGCTGTAACCCAATAAGCTGGTTAAGCCTGCCCACCAGCAGCTTTCCTGTGGGGAGAAATGTAGTGACTCACCAAACATTCTGAGGCCTTATTTTATGAAGAATTAAGAAACAAAACCTATTGATTTATACTTGGCAACTGTTAAGTAACAAGAGCAAAAGTTGCTTTGTTTTATTATGCTCAGCACTGTGTGTGAATGCATGAAAATAATCTCCTGATGCAGTTGGCTTTTAGGGTAAACCTATTGAGACTGCAAGCTTCAAAACTGTTTGATACCATCTGTTGTATAAATGGAAGCTAATGGTCTCTTGCTGCTTTAAAAAAAGTTAAATCTAGAAGTTACCTAAGTGTTTATTACAAATTAATGGAGCGTTATAAGATGTTCTCATTATGTATGCTAGGACATCCTGACTTCAGAGTGAGTTAGTGGTATTATTTATATATTTAGTGGGTAGTGGACCCAACTCTGAATCAATTTGTTCTGTATGAATTGGTGTGCTTCAAAGATATCTTTGTTAACTCCTGACAAGAGTCAGCTTCTATGCAGATGGAATTCAAACTTCAGGGCTCTTCTGTAAATTAAGCCTCAGATCAGCTGATGTTCCCAATGCGCTTTGGGACTCCTTTGGGTCAGTTATACTGAGGTGGAAGAACATGGTTTAAATACTTAGGCAGTAGGTTTGTGAAATAATGTAAGTTTATTGCCTGAACTGCGGAGTGAATTGTATGAATATTTATTAGATACAAATTTGGAGTGTTTTATAAATTAAAAACAAACTGAAAATGTGCTTTAGCTTTTTAAGGCACTTGAAGCCTGCAACACAGTTGACTTTCTCTGCAACTGTTACACAGGAATGCTCTTGCAAAACCATCATCATTTCATAATAAGGCTGGTACAGTAAAGCAGTCAGGTGACTGCCTCTTGGGAGAATAATTAAATGGTTTGTGATGAAAACTGAGGATAAGTAAACTTGCCATGAACCAGAGGTAGTACAATCAGCTGATAAGAGCAAACTCACTCTGCAAATGCTTTATGTACATGGCACAGCTTTTGAGTGCTGCCTGCGGTAAAGCTGTTGTATTGATTTCTAACTGTCTCTTTTTTTTTTTTTTTTCCAGGCTGACCTAAACTGAGTTTTTTCTAAACATCATGGGAGAGATTAAAGTCTCTCCTGACTATAACTGGTTCAGAAGCACAGTTCCTCTTAAAAAGGTACGTACAGCTGCAATCAATGTGTGTGAAATGTCTCCTCTTGCTTTATAGTGGGGCAGACTAAGGTGTTTGGTTGATGTAGAACAGTTGTGGCTGTGCTAGTGACCTGGCTTATCTCCCGAACTGTTGTCATGTCATGTTGACTGTCATGTCATATGAGTGCATGAAAGCACGCTTTTGATCTTCACATGCTTCTCAGAGGTCACTTCTGCATGTGGTGGTGGGGAGCAGAGGCCTGCAAATGCAACCCACGGCAGCAGCGCGTGGAGTGAAAAGACTGAGGAAGAGACTCTAAGGGAATAGCGTGTGCTGGGGACCGCGTGTGTGGCCTCTCACGGAGCCGCCTGTGCGCACTGCACCAAGGCAGGGCAGCTCTGCTGTGCTGCCAGAGGCCCCTCTGCCATTCCTACCCGTCGCTGAAGCAGAGCATCTGAAGGCAACTTCTCAGCAGTTGGACTGCACGCAGGGTTCTTGAGGGTGGAAAGATGCCTTAGCTACGGTGGAAAAAATGAAATTATTTCTTCCACTGTGTGTCCTTCACATGTCTTCTGCTTAATCACACTGTCCAACCGCTTTCCCCTTTCCCTTGGATTTCTCCACTTCTTTCACTGAATCACAGGCGAGCGTTTGAGGTGCATGGTGCTCCAACTTCTGCTCTCCACGTGCCGAGCAGCAGAGGGCATGGAGTGCAGTACTAGTATGTAGCTCCTGACCCAGGCTAGCTGTCGCACGTACCTGTGCCAATAAGGCTTGCTGGGGCTGTGGTTACAGACTAACCTGAGCAGCAGCCCAGACTGAAGGACAGTCTTGCCTTTACCCCTCAGCCTGCTGCTCCTACAAGCATGGTTGCTCTTGTAACCATACAAGCAGAGCAGTCAGTGTCCTGTCTTTCTTGGGAGTGTTTTATAGCTTGGGTTTTTGTGCTGTCTTCCAGCTGGTTCAGTTCCCTATTCTGGATGGCTGTGTGGGCTGCAAGGAGCACGGGGATGGTGCTGGCAGCAGAGGCGAGAGCAGCATTACCTCTTTCAACAGGAAGTTGGTTGCTGTTGGGCCACTCGAAAGGGACTGTGTCACCAAACCTAGGGAACAAAACTTAAATATGCCTAGCATTATTTCTACTGAGCAGTGTGTAGTTTTCTCTAAGAAATTACCTTTATGGAAGGCTGTAGGATTTCCCATTCAGGGTTTCTCATTCACTTTTGCCAGATTGTGTCTTCAGTAAATAAGAAAGATCCATTGCTGCTGACTATGCATGCTCTGTCTAGGCTCTGGCTGTCCAGCTTCTTTCTGTTTCTGGCTGGTACCAGATCCGCTGGGTCTGTTTGTGCCATGCTGTTGCCCCCAGACAATGCCTGACCGGGTCAGCAAAGCTGGGAAGACCATATTTCAGCGGAAAGATGTGGGTGCTCTGAGGCACTGCTTTATGGGATGCAGTACAGTAAATGAGAGGAGCTGGAGGTTGTGGTTACGCAACGGAACATGTTGCTGCTGCCCTGGGGACTGTGCAATGCTGCAGCTCACTGCCAGGGGCTGCTGCCTTCAGCTGCTGCTGACTACTCAGGATTTCATAAATGGGGACATGTGTAAACTGAAGCTGCTGTTGACCTGGTGACCTTCAGACTAGGGAATACCTTATCATCTTGAGTGATTCGGTCTACTCAAAAATAAAGTGATGCCACGGTGGTGAATGTGGGGTATGAAGAAGGTAAAATAAAACTAGTCCTGGTATCTGGAGAGAGGGAAGAAAAAAAGGCACAATTTGAAGATGTAACTAATCTCTGAAGCAATCTTTAGGAATACATTTGCTTGCATTATCCCCCTGAGAGTATAAGCAAACCACGTGCAGCGCAGAGGAAGGCATGGCCAGCCATCGTTGCTGCTGGCGAGCACGCGTTACCGCAGTCGGATAGACCTCAAGAAGCAAAGCCAGAGGTGTTTGTTCGAAAACAGGTCGAGATGTTCCTCCTGCCAGGAGCAGGAAATGCACAGCTCCATCACCCTTCCTGCTCTTGTCGGATGCAGGAAGTACAGTGCAGAAAATAACACTTTTAAATGAAGTCTTTAGCTTTGCCTGTGAGCCTCCATTTGCATACACCACTTGCTGTATTTGATAAGTCCTTCCTAGAAGTCTTCAGCAGGGGACACCTTGGCCCTGCTAAACTCCAAGGGAAGTTTTCCCCCTTGTTTCTATGAAGTGCAGATTTTACCCTTTATGTAAATTGTAGGCGATCTTGATCAACCTATTGGAACAAGAAAAAGGCTGGTGACATTCCAAATCAGCTGTTAACTACACTGGTTTGTGATTTCAAGGAGTATGGTTTGCCTTTAGAAATACTCCTAAAGGTAAATTTTGTAGTAGCCACTGACAGCTACCCTGAACTGATCCAAAATTACTGACAGAATGACAGCTGAGAACAGCGAGGCCTGGAGCTCGAGTTGTGTGCAGAGGGTTGGTTTTGAGGGGATTGGGAGGTCTTTTGTACAAAGTTTATTTTTAAATGGTTTCAGTGGTCTGGAAGCTCTGGTATGCAGTCTTTCTTTTTTCTTTCTTTTTTTTTAGAGACTTTACAAAACAGCATCATGTGATTTCTTGCATGCTCTCAGAGCCTGAAATACTGGCTTTATTACAAGCAGATTTGTTAGTCGAGCAAATCTGATTTATGATACACTGTTCTCTGATTTCCTGAGAAGCTTAACTGTGGTGATGGAAAAGCGAACTGTGCTTTTATATCGCTATTCAAAAAGCTATAAAATCTCGATACAGAGGAGATGAATTCCTGCTGTGTGATGCAGGCTTTCCCCAGAGGTTTGTGCTTGTACAGCTCCTACCAGATCGACACTTTTGCTGGTTTGCGGTGTCGAAAGAGCATCCTAAACGTACAAAACAGTTTGCTGGTAGAACAGACTCTGTAAAAACAAGTCAGGCTCCAGCATTGCTAGAAAAGATGACCTTTACTGAATTCCTGTACCATTAAAGATACTAATTGTGCCAAGACTTCTAGCTTCTGCCCTGAGATGGGCACTATGAGGAACTGCTCGTTAAGGACAGCAGCTCGTGTGTGAATAATCTCTGTCAGCTAGTCGCGTGTCCTAGGTACTCCAGATGCTTCTGAGGTGCTGCCAGATGATGGAAGTGTTTTTCTTTGCAGTGCTGCTTTGGGAGTTGTGTGCGTTTCTGTTTCTGGCAGCTGGCTATACTGCTTCAGATCAATAATTTGTGGTGTTAGCTGCTTCATTCAGTAGGCTGCACGTATCCAGACCTGTAACATCTTTTGTCCAGTGAATGCAAATGTCGATGGTTGTTTAAAAAGCTGCCCCTGGGGCAGTGCTGGCTCTTCCAGCCTCCAGCTGTTGCTCCCAGTACCTAGAACTGACGTTCTGGGCCATGGCAGCAACTCCTTTTCCAAGCATACTTTTCTGCTTGTGGACTATTGCATAAACCTGGTCCTTTGGGGCACGGCCTTGCTGTTTCTGTGATTTATTTCAGTATGAATTTTCAGATCCGGACATACGACTATTCTGACCAAGGCCGTCTGAGTTGAAACCCAGAGCAAAGCATTGCAAACTTTAGTTAACCACGCTTCCTCAGAAAGGAAGAGAGATTTTTTTTCAGGGTGTAACTTCTGAAGTGCTGTCCATCACTGTAAAACCGACGTAACTCACTGCTTTCAGCAATTGCCGTGTTCTCCAGTTATCTGCAGAAGGATAAGCCCCATAAGATGTCACGTACTGTGCTGCTGCTGACTCCGCGTGGCTCAACGTTTGTGTTCCAGCTTGTGTAAGGACACAAAAGCATTTGTTCTGACGGTGCATGGCTGCAGTTCTGTTTCCAGCAGTATTCACACAAACATTGTAATTCCAGTTAGTAACCAGCCTTAGAGGAAAAGCTATTGTGAAGAGGAGTAAAAGACAGTCTTGTTCAAAGGAGTTTTATGTATTATAATATTTACTAGATGACAGAAATTTTGTAGGAGCAATCCTGGAAGCTGGCTGAGGAACTTAATTTGTCTTGTGTGTTTCTTCTCCCCCCGTGCCCCTTTTTTTCCAGATAATAGTAGACGATGATGACAGTAAAGTCTGGTCGCTGTATGATGCGGGACCCAGGAACATTCGGTGCCCACTCATATTTCTCCCTCCTGTGAGCGGAACTGCAGATGTGTTTTTCCAGCAGATTTTGGCGCTGACTGGATGGGGCTACAGAGTTATCGCTGTGAGTATCCTCAGTCCCGGGTCCAAGTTAGCGTACTTGTGCTTGTTCCTCTAATCAGAGGTTGGATAATGAAAATGAACTTCTTTGTGTTGATTAAGGAGAATCCACACACAAAAAATGATTTGAAGTTGTACTCCAGAGTACGTAGCGTGCAGATCCAGGCTGGAAGCTGCTCTGTGTTTATGGCAGCATTTACCCAGAGCCTTGTGCATACACATTATTAACATCTCAGTCTGTTTTTTCCCCCTTGTGTGCCCTGGACACCAGTCATCTTTGCCTCTAGCTGGATCTTTGTTAGCCATGAGGCAAAATGTGGGTCAGTTCAGGGTTTTTGTGTTTCCCTTCGGGCTGGTGGACAACCTGGTTCTTAGCCTGCCTAGTTGCAAATGCCAAGTCACTTCTTAAAATCCTGACAGCGTGCTCTTTGTGGCTTCCCAGCTCCTGAGCTGAACTGGAATCACTGACTCGTACAATAATATTTCTGCTAAACAGAAATGCTTTAGGAGTACTGGTTTCTCTAGCAGCAGTTAATGATTTCTGTACATGCTACAGAATTGCTGAAGAATCATTCCAGCCTCTCATCCCGCCGATTACTGAATGAAGCAATGCCGCGCTTTCCCCAACAAACTTGCTCTGCAATGCTTTCAGTTGTGTATTTTTGTGTGAGGGAGGGGGAGGTGTTCACACCCTCTGGCAGTAGGGACCTTGCTGAGGAGCTCGAGCCTCACCATACAGGAGAAGCACCTGAAATGTGAGAGTTGGGATGACTTTCAAGCAGACAGCTGACAGGTCTGATCAGAGACCTGCTTTTCCTAATTTTGTATTATTTTAGCTGCAGTATCCGGTGTACTGGGATCACCTTGAGTTCTGTGATGGATTCAGAAAACTGTTAGACCACCTTCAGCTGGATAAAGTGAGTGCTCCAAGATGGGGAGATGCATATTGCAATAAAAATCTGATGTTTGAAAGAGTCTCATTTAAGAGCAAGTGTATGAAATATGACACAAGAGCATAGCTATAAATAGGCTGCATTGCAATTTTACTTTTGAAATGAGTTTATTTTTGAAGGTGAATACTTTTGAAAATTGTCATACGTGGTCTAAATTCATCTGCTGTTCTAGGCTTATTAAATTGTGTTGGTTAACTAGTTTTTCATGAGATCCTGTGGAAGTTATCCTTCCTAACTCATGTAGTACAGAATACCACAATAAAGTATCTTGGATTGGAATAGCTATTGAAGACAAAGTGAAATGTTTGAGTTTTTTCTTAAGCTTGATGAGCAAAATTTTGAACTATGACCTAGAAACGCTTCCTTTTTTTAATATTTATCACATTTATATCATGCATAAAACCAGAAGCTGAATAGAAGGAGTTTGATTCTTTTTAAAACTGGGTTATGAGGACAGAGTAAAACTTGAATGACTTATTTTTGTAATGAAAAGTTGTGTTTTGAGGTCACTTATTTCACAAGTGTAACATGATGGTTTTTTCCCTTGAATTAGGTTCACCTTTTTGGAGCTTCCCTGGGAGGCTTTCTGGCTCAAAAATTTGCAGAATACACACACAAATCTCCAAGAGTTCAATCTCTGATCCTGTGTAATTCCTTTAGTGACACTTCTATCTTCAATCAGACATGGACAGCAAACAGGTAAGGAAGGCTGATACAAGCAATCAGATTTGTGGCATTAATTATTTTGCAATGAAATGTGATGCTGACCTGGTTGGACACGTATCTAACCTGTTTCCAGCCTGGGTGAGGGAGGTGCGGGATGGAATACTCGTGACTTTTAAAGCCACGCCACAAGGGAAAAGGAAATGTTCACAATTGGGAGTGTGGAATTTGACGAGTCATCCTGTGATCCTCTGTGGATGTGTGGTCAGATTTAAGAACTCTGCCTGTTTTCTAGCACAACCATTTAGAGTGACAAAGGTGTTATTCACCATGTTTAAAATACACTCTTGCAATGTAAGGCTAACAGCTTCCCAGAACATTTCGAGCACCTAGCTGCAAAGTTTTCCATCTCTGGGCTCCTGAAGCTTCTTCAGGATTTCATTTGAAGATAAAGCATAAAGTCAGTGCAAGGAAAGGAAGTGCTCATAAGAAAGCATCTTAATGTTGAAGTCCTGACTGCTTGAAGATTTTACATCTTATTTCTATTTTAGCTTTTGGCTGATGCCTGCTTTTATGCTGAAAAAAATTGTCCTTGGGAATTTTGCATCTGGTCCTCTAGATCCTGAAATGGCCGATGGGATTGATTTCATGGTGGACAGGGTAGGTAACTGGGTACTCTATGGCTCTGATGCCAATCTCTGTAGATTTTCTTAGCGGGAGGTCGTAGATACCCCTGCTGCTTTCATTTGCTTACCCAGAAGACAGGAGTAAGGGACAGATCCTTGGCAGGTGTGGACTGTCGCAGCCCCAGCAATTTAACTGACGCTGTGACTATCCGCCTTCAGATTCACAGATTGGTGGGGGTTGGAAGGGACCTCTGGAGATCATCTAGTCCAACCCCCCTGCTAAAGCAGGATCACCCAGAGCAGGTTGCATAGGATCATTTCCAGGCGGGTTTTGAATCTCTCCAGAGAAGGAGACTCCACAACCTCTCTGGGCAGCATGTTCTAGTGCTCTGTCACCATCAAAGTGAACAAGTTTTTCCTCACATTGAGATGGAACTTCCTGAGTTCCAGTTTGTGCCCATTGCTCCTTGTCCTGTTACTGGGCACCATTGAGGAGAGTCTGGCCCCTTTCTCTAGACATCCACCCTTTAGATATTTATAAGCATTAATAAGATCCCCTCTCAGCCTTCTCTTCTCCAGGCTGAACAGACCCAGCTCTCCCAGCCTTTCCTCAGACAAGAGATGCTCCAGTCATCAGCTTGTTTGTTTATGTAGATCAGGAGAGATGGAGTTGAGAAATTGAGATGGAAGAGGAAGTGCTGGGATATGTCTGGAGGCAGGAGCAACTAATGGAATGTGTTAAGCACTTGTCTCCTGCAGAGAGACCCTGAGTTGGAACTGTAATCTTCATCTGAAGTGCAGTCATGTTCCCCATTAAAACTAAGGAGCGGATTTCTCTTTGGCTGGTATTGTTAATATTGCGTTAACTTCCTGCAGTGAAATATGTTGTTAATCTGTATTTCCCTCTGCTAAAAGCTGGAGAGTCTGGGCCAGAGTGAGCTCGCTTCAAGACTTACCCTCAACTGCCAGAACTCCTATGTAGAACCTCATAAAATTCGAGACATCCCTGTAACCATTATGGATGTAAGTTAATCTCAACGTAATCCTTTTATTTAAACACCATTTCCTCCCCATGGCAGGTGGGGCCTGGATATTGTGTTAGCAACTTAATAAATACTTGCAGCATCTAACTTTGTATTTAGAAAAGCCTTCTACTGACTGGGCAACACTGTGACTCCTCTGTTAAATCCTGAATTGGAAATTCTGTGCGATAACACAGCCATATGTTTATGTATCACAGTGTTAGCTTTCTAGCTGTCAATGCCTAATGGGTCTGCTTGTTCTGTGTTTCATTAATGCTGTTCCACAGAGAAGCTGAGAATTGCTTCTAGGAGCAGCATATATCCAGTCAGATTTAATAAGCAAAATCTGATTAGACTCAGAACTAACTGCTGTGGCTTGTCACACAGGTGTTCGACCAAAGTGCGCTTTCGACTGAAGCAAAAGAAGAAATGTATAAGCTGTATCCTAATGCCAGAAGAGCTCATCTCAAAACAGGAGGCAATTTTCCATACCTCTGCAGGAGCGCTGAGGTTAACCTATACATTCAAGTGAGTCTCTGCAGCCAAACCCAACCTACTAACACATATAGCCAAACAGCAGTAGGAAACTCCTCTGCTGTTCTTCCTTTTGTTTCTCAACTTGCCTGAGCTCTGTTCGCTCTGGCTCCTGAATCACTGATACAGAAGGGCAGGGCTGGGAGCAGCCACATTCATGGAGGACTTCCTCTGTCCCTTCTCTGAACTCTTGTACTCAGAGCCGTGATTCATCCTCAGAAGGAATGTTTCTCTTTTACCAAAACCTTATGCTTCTATGCCTCTTTCAGTGTTATTTTCCATGTCCAACAGATCCACTTGCTGCAGTTCCATGGTACCCGGTATGCAGCCATTGATCCCTCCATGGTCAGCGCAGAAGAGCTGGAAGTCCAGAAGATCAGTCTTCACACCAGCAATGAGCACGAAGAGCAGTAGGTTTTGGAGTGCCAGTGAAAATGAGGAATCGGTTTGGTGGTCTTCCTGTGTACAATCAACTGTTCCCACTATGCCTTTTTTCTTGCGTTAGCCGATTATCACTGTGCGATTCCAACAGGATCAATAGTCAGTGAACTACCCGCGGACAGCCACCTCCAGCAGTGTAATGGGATAGATCTGTTTCATTTTTAGTCTTTGAATTCAAGGAAGCATCTTTGAAGACTACAGTTTTAAAAACAAAGACATTTTTGCTACCAAAGTCTTCACTATCATGTTCTTAAGCAGAACAGTATTTCTTTTTTATATTTTTCACTCAGCTGTATATATTGCCACATGCAGATTGTGTACTTATAAGCTGACATATATTTTTGTTGAATATTTGATTTAAAAGATGTTTAAGTGCCACTGTTGCCATCACTTATTTGCTTCGTGTGTTGTAAGTTAGTTTGTTTCTATTTGAAATAAAGCGTTTGAATTTTTAACTTTCTTGCTGTTTAAAAATGATTTTCAATAAAACTTCAACTTCAGCAGTCTTGTTCTGACTACAAGAGACCAGCTGTGTAGCCTACTCCAGTCCTGGTTTGCCTCTACAGCTGCCTCTGGAAATTAAGAAAACCAGCACCTTCTGCTTGAATTTGCCTCAAGCTTTAATTATAAGGTTGTGCTGGTTTAGCTCTAAGTAAGAGTTAAGTAGTATTTTTTTAATATAGAATGACTAAGACATAACTTGCAAATTTAAGGGTAAAATCTGAATTTATTGAAATACAGACATTATTTTCCCCTTGAAATGCTATAAAAATAAATACAATGTATTACATGACAAATTGGTATTTAAGAAAACTGTCCTCAGAGGCTGTGTAGATCACCAATGGCCATTCTTACCTTACACTTTTCAAGCTGTAACCCTATTCAATTCTGTAATAGGGATTACAGAAGTTACCTATTTGATTTATAAACAGTACATGGATGTTAATGTATATTTATAAACAGTACATGTTAATATTCTTCTCTGAAACTTTTTGTGAAGAGTGGAAACATTAACAATCACAACCCTTAAGGTTCCAAAGGGACTAAGCGGTAGCCTTGACTTTTCTTCTTACCTTCTGTTTTAGGGTGGGCACTTATGAACACATCTAAGACATCAGTGATGGACACCCCCAAAAAGGTATGTAAAGAACATTTCTGAAATCAAAGGCTTTCCCCTCAGTAACTTAAAAAATTGACAATTAAAAATGTATATACAAAAACATGATGTAAACAAGTTACAGTAAAACAGTGTAGTATTTCCTGCTACTCCACAGTGTAAGTGAGACTCACTTGCTGAACTATTACAGTACCCAGACCGTATGCAATAGCTGATAAAAATCTCCCTTCTGCACAAAGAGGCGTTTTAGACCGTTAGCATTTGCTGATACCTTTGTTGTTTCAGAGCACGAAGGAAGTGGCAGTGATGCCAGCTGTTTCTGACAAGAAGCCCTTGAGTTGCAGCTGCCTTCTGCTCAGTGGCAGGGCAGGAGTTTTGCCTGCACCTCCAAGACAAGCTGCGGAAGCATCAGCTGAAGGAACTGCTGGTGCCTGCCCCGTGTTACATTACTGTACACTTCCGGGGAGAAGCAGAGTCTGCGTTTGCTTTTTTCCGAATGCTTTCTGTAAAAGAAAAGAGAACATTCTGCTGCACAGAAAGTACGAAGCTCTGGCAGGATGTTTTCATTTATTAAAATGATGAGAAAAATGACGTGTAATGGTAGCGAGGGGGCAGGGCACCTTCCAGCTCATGTGAATTGGCTTTGCACAAGTTCTCCTCTGCGTGTGTTGTGTAACAACAGAATTTGGGTAGTGCTTGGTGCGCGTTATTTGAAGGAAGACAAAAGTATTACCTGCTAGATCTCTTCTTCCGATGCCCACGAGGCCTTCGTACAATCCCTTGATTGGATTTTCTCCTGCTATGATTGCGCCGTGGAGCCAGATAAGCAGCATTCTGTGGCCGTGCTCTCTGTAGCTTTTAGTGCCTGGCAAGGTCAAACCACAAATGAAATCCTGCACTTACCATGCATGGCCCTGACCAGAGCGCCTTTCTGAAGTGGAGGGTTTGGACACCTCTCCCTCCTCTTTGGGTTTTCCTAAGATGCTCTAAAGTACAGTTCAGCTGTACCTAGTTGTGCTGTGATTGCTAGATTAATATTCAATTTAATGGAATTGGCCAGGAATGAGCTTGGCTGGGTCAGAAAACTTTTCATGGCAACACAGAATTTCTGCCTTCAGAGCATAGCTTAGCCCCTTGCAAATTCTAAATTTACTGCCGCCTTGGTTCAGCTCCTTAAAAGAAAAAAATAAAACCAGCAAGTTTCTTCCATCCTATAGAACAAGAATTGTAGCAAGAACTCGCTATTAACCCCCATGCTTGTGTGCTTTACTCCTAGACAAAGTTCAGGATGTGGGACAACTCCACGTTTGTTAAAACCAGCATTTTTAACCTAATCTTTAGGTTGTTTCAAATAAGACAGCTGGTTTTCTTCATGCTTTGCTGTTGCTGCAGACTTATCTCCTAGAAACACAGTCCAAGTAAGGGAAGGAAGATATCTGAGCAGTGTTTCATACCTGTCCATTGTTGCTCAATGGCCCTAATGTGGGCATCAGTGAATTTCCAGTAATGGGCCAGCTTCTTCCATTCACCAGGCCTGAGGTACTTGGTGGCCAGTCTCCACGTTACCGAGCGAATGTGCTGTGTTTCCAGCCTGTGATCTTGCTTAAAGGTCAAGTGCTTTGCCACCCAGGAGTCAGAGTCACTGTTCAGATTGTCCTGTAAAACCCAAAGAGGAGTTTCAGTTGGGACGCTGCAGATGTACCTGTTGTTCCGCAGTCTCCCACGTCCCCAGCTCTGCGGGTCACTGTGAGTTCATTCTGGTACAGCACTTTTTTTTTTTAATTCTCTTTATTCTCTTGTTTCACTCTGTTCTAATCATACACATTAACAAACACAGTTAATAGCAGCTTTGCTGCAGAAGCCTATGCAGATCCCAATTTGCATTTCTACAGTGCCTTTTATCTGGGGCTTGTATGCAGAATCACTTAATTAAATCTCCTTGCTCCCCCGCCACATGGGCACGTGCTCACCTCCTTTACACGCCAGACTGCAAAGAGGCTGAATGACTTTCCCAGGGCTCCGCAGGAAGCCCATGCAAGGGCCTGATACGCACAGCGTTAGTCCTGAAGCTGTGCCCAAGCCACAGGCATATGCCCTCCTTGCCTTCCTGTTCCTTCCCTGGTATAACAACTGTCTTTCCTGGTAGGGGAGGATGCCCAGAGTCTTACGAGGACGCAAGGGATGTGGTGTTTGGCTGTACTTTCAGCATGCTCCCTGCTCAGGCTGGCTTGGGGCAGGGAGGGTTTCAGACGGGGGACTGGGGCTGAGCATCTGGAAGTGGGTTGTATGACGCCAACAAGAGCAAGAGGTGTCTGCCTTCCACTGCTGAAAAACTCCCCAGGTCCCATTTGGTGACCGCAGGCCAAGGATTTTCCTGCTGAGTGCTTCAGTTTCTCCTCCTGGGAAAAGGAACTAATACTACCCGTCACTTCTACAGGGCTTTGGGAACAGCTGCCAAAGAATCTTTGAGAATCCTTGTTACCTTCAGTGCAGCCTGGGGCTTCTAACAACAAAGGCTTTTTTAAATAAGGAAAGACTTAAGTAGATGGTGAGGACTTTTGTTTTTCTTAAGTAAGGTGATGAAAGCAGAGGTCAGGCTGCCACAGGATGGCCTGCGTTTCTTTCCTTTTGACAGTTGGTCGTGTAGAGTCTTAATGGAAAGGATAAAGCTACATCTGCCCTGGAAAGTGCAGGGGAGGGTGGTGTAAGCTGCTCACCTTTTCCCATTTGTAAAACCGATCGGCTTTGATAATCATGTCCACCAAGTTGATGTGATTGCCTCGGGCGGCAACATCCAGAGATGTTTTCCCTTGCTGAAATTAGAAGAGGAAAAATCAGCTGGAAAAGACCTTGCACGTTCCGGAGGTCCAACATCCGTGCCCACCCGGCAGTCTGCAGCAGCAGGCAGCACGGCCCACTGAGCAGCGCACCAGCCGGGATGAAGGACCCCTGTTCTCTGCCTGTAAACACCTGGGATGTGAGCCAGCTTTGAGGGGCTGCGTGCAGGGCACGGGGAGTCATTTTCCAGGCTCTGCAGCAAGTCCTCTGTTGGCAGAGGGGATCTGCCCGTTTGGCAGGAGTGGCTGGGAAAGCCTCCTGTGGATGACAGGGCGCTTCCAGGCTCCCAGCAACACGGGCGCAGCTGTTAATGGACCAGCTCAGCACAATCCAAGGCACTTTATAGCCTTTTGCACAGTGGGTTTGCTGACACGTGAAACTGAAGTGATTTATACAACCTCATTAATTTTATACACTCCACATATGCATGATTAGAAAACGTGTCCTAGGAGGAGCATAGGCTGATGGGACTATGAAAATGTAATTACGCTCCTTACATGAACATGATTTGGGATTCAGCGGAGGGGGGTTTGTATTTATATCTAAAAGCGTAGGGCAAAAAGGAGCAAGATTTGAAAGTTGCATGAAGGAAAGCGAGGCAGCCCAGCCATCAGGCATGCCAGTGAGAATGGTTCTAGCCTCAGATATGAGCAGAATCCCAATTTCACACAGAGAAGTGTGAATGCGTTCCCTGCGCTGAGCCTCACTGTGGTTCCACGCACGGCTGGAAGGTGGCAAACATGCGCTGCAGCTGAAGGCTGCTTCAGCCAGGTGGCTTCAAGTCTGTATGTGCTTTAACCCACTGCGAGTGCAGACACTGCTGTAAATCTCTGCCCAAGCCCCTTCAGTGTTTTCCAAGCACATACCATGCTTTCAGGCTGCATGCAACTTCCCTGACTCCTCCATAATTCCTTTTTTTTAATTTAATTAGAGGACAAAAGCCCTGGACACTGGTGCCAGATCTATACCAACCAGATACTTTTAACCTATTAAAATATGTATGCTGTAATTCTTGAGGTATATTATTTATCATTATTCGAGAAGATCTTTGATATTAATGTGCATGATAGCACAAGTAGAAGTAGAAGGAACTAGAACAACTTTGAGAAGAAAAAGTTTGCTCATTGTGTGTGAACTGTTTTCTACCTTCCTAAGAACCAGTCACCTCCTTCCTGGAAAACACATCAAAATTACCTACTCAGCAGTGGTTCAAGGCCTTATCCCTGGAAATATCCAGATTTTAATATTATTACTAGCCTTCCTTGAAAATGATGAAAAACAATAGCAAAGACCATCCATATTTTCCCTCCATAGCCCCCCAGAATCTATTCAACCCATGAAGACATTTACCTTGTCTGTTAGCTTCAGATTAACTCCTGCAATGAGAATCATCTCAGCAATGTCCTGCCTGCCATGCTCCGCAGCGATGTGGAGTGAGGTCTGCTGCCTCTGCAGGAGAGTGAAAGGACTAAATTTCAGAGGGACAAGTGTGAGGTTGGAAGGACAATAGCAGGAGGAAGCACTGTAAGAACACTGTCAGCTCTGTTCCTTTCCCCCCTATCCCTTTTGAAACTTGAGGGCCAAACACCCTCCTACCTCAAACTGGAGGTGGGCTCCTCTGGCTGAGCAAAACTGGTCTGTCTCTGTCCCAGCATCAGCACTAGGAAGCCTCCTTGACAACATTTCAGTCTAAAGAAGGAACCTATTTAGTTCTATAAAGCTCTCTAGGGTCACTTATAGGACTATATTATTTCCTGTTTGTTATTTAAAAAATGTCTGCAGGCAGATAGTTTGGCCAAGGGAGGAAAGGACCCGTGCCAGTTCTTTGCTCCTGGGACACAGGGCTGGGTTAGTGTTTATGCACTGTAAGCCATATGCACCTTGGGACTATTTAATGGAAACAACTAAAATCAAACACAAAATGTGGTAATTTGATGGTGTCATCAGACAGAACATCACTACAAGAATGACCATTAACCAAAACATTGCAAAGAAGTTACACATTTGTTACCAAAGCCCCTCATTCACAAAATTACAATTTGGCGAGACAACCAGCTACCTCCAGGCTTGCCTCCCATTCTCAGCCCCCGAAACGTTTTGCAGAATATCTTCAAGCCTGAAATTTCTCCCCCCTGCTTCCCTCCGCAACATCTCTGTGCACCAGTCCCAGGGACATGGCACAGCCCACATGTCAAATGCCATCAAGCGATTACCTCACTGCAACACTTAGAATCTTTCACAGTTCCTAAGTTGCGCTTCCAGGTTTTCCCCGTTTTAAAGCACTCCTCTTTAATCTCGTCCCCAAGGTGATCATATCCCCCATGGAATGGGTTCACATTTCAAAGACAAAGAACAGGAGCTGCAGTCTTACATTATCTGGAATGTCAAGGTCACACTCGGCATCAATGAAGAGCTTCACCATGGCTGGGAAGTTCTGCAGTACTGCAATGTGTGTCACTGATGCGTTTTGCTGTGGAAAGAAGACCCTGCGCTTAGGAAGAGCTGAGCTCATGGCACCGAAAGGACCATGCTGTGCCCGACATGTCTTATTCTAAAACAGTTGCCAGCCTGGACTGGGGGCGGACTGGGGATACTGCCCCATAAGCACAGACCCCACAGCAGCACTGGTCCTTGCAGAGCTGCTTTGTGCTCTTTAACAGCTCCACAAAGTGGTTTTGCCTTTTTGTAAGTGATGAGAGCATCGAGCGGGACTTACATGATTAACAGCATCTGTGCGGATTCCTGCATCCATGAGGATCCTGGCTATCTCCTCATAGCCATGTAGTGCTGCATAATGAAGGCAATTCATCTTCTTCTGAGAGGTACATCAGAAGAGATGGGTATTAGTCAGGGTTTCTTCTCAGAAGCTGCAGTTCTTACAGACTGTCCACAGAGATCTCCCTGCTTCCATCCTGCAAAAGCCCCATGCCCCTATACTGACAAATCCATAGAGATTCTCTCCATGGCCAAACTGGTCCCAGGGTGGCTTCACCTGCCTCTCTGTTCAAAGTACATGCTTTCCTCTGGCCTCCCCGTGCTATTTCTGAAGTGCTGGGCTCCAACGGCCTCACCCGGTAACGGGTGCCCTCCTTGGGAGGCCACAGAGCTGGGCAAAAATCCACAACACAGTGTTTGGAAATGGCATCATCTCCACAGAGCTCACCTGTGTTTGGGCATTGACGTTGGCACCTGCTTCCAAGAGCAGCTTCACACAGTCACTGTGACCCCCCTCAGCAGCCAGGTGCAGAGCCGTAAGTCCCTCCTGGACAAGGCAAAAAAGGAGACAAGCAGTGTTTCTGTAGACAAGGCCAAGACAAGGCAGCAGAAAGAGCAAGCCTCTACCCTGTCTTCTGAATCCATGACATGTTAAAATACCAATTCTGAGGGCCAGGGATCTCCAATCGATTGTTAGGAAAATAAAGGGCACAATTATCTGCTGCCAACATATCAGAGTACTGCTCTGTCCTTATGCCACTGGAAACAGCTGGCCCAGGGGCCACAAGACAGACGTCATGTTCACCATCTTTTCTCCCCTTCAGCCCATTAGCAAACAAAAAGGGATTTCACATGCACAACAAAGACAAATCATTTTCCTAGAGTAGCCCAGAGCCAGCCATAGGCAGAACTGGAAACCCATGGCCCTCAACCACTGTTTTTCCCTTCTGAGGGCTGCAACCCATTTCTTTACAAGAAAACAGAAACAAGTAGAATTCCCAACTGATTTAATCTGGTTTTATTATTGCTCTTTGCACAAAGGGCAGCTCATCTGGGGGAAGACAAACGCTACCAGAGTTAGCACAGAAGGTGGTTTCCCTTTTCTTTCAGATCTTAATCACAATCAAATACACTTTTCAAAGACAGTAACCAAATAAGACTAAAAACATTGCTGATAAACTTAATTGGGAGTGAGCTCTGGAATAAACGACAGTGTTACTAAGCCAATATTTGCTATCTAAATCATTAACTATGTTCCAGCCACGTAATTTTCCAAAGCAGGCCTATCAAAGAGAAGGTCCGTATGTTCAGTGACTAAGTCAATATTATAAAGGATCGTGAAGTTTAGTTTAAAACACACTCAATAACCATTTAGGCACTTGAATGTACAAGGGTCAGAGAGAAAAAGGAAGATTACATAGAGTGACAAGGTAGGTCAGCAGATACAGCAGGAAGAAAAGGCAACACTTTAGAACTGGCTATTGGTCCAAGAAGGATGTTGCCTTTCACTGATACTCTGCAAGTGCGACCTGCATTTACACGTTACCCTTTAGATAAAATCAGCTATCTTCTAAACCTCTCCTGTCAATACTGACTGTTCAGTCTGATGACTGTGGCAGGAGAGTATTTATAGGGAGGGAAAGGGCAAAACTGTTGTGGTTTTTATTTCATTTAAATGTACTTACTAAGTTCTTTCCATCAACATCCACTCCAACATCTATAATCTTCTGCAGCACAGAGAGATGTCCATTTTTAGCAGCTAAATGCAATGCTGCATTTTCTTCCTGAAAGTAAACATCACTTTATACATATGTCTATCACAGGACTGAGCATTCATACACCACAACCTTGCACAGAGTAAGTATATCCAGCATGACTGAAAAGGAGATTGTAATCAGCAGCACGAGTCTGAAACAGTCTTCTAATAGGTGCAGCAGGGAGTGAAGAAACCCAGCTACCTTAAACTGGAGCACAGTCCACCAGGCTCGCGCCATATCCTGTCTGAAAAGTCCTGAAGAGAAATCCAGCATGGGCCAAGGTGCAAATGGCTTGCAAGTGGGTAGGGAGGAAAAGCCCTGACACACCATAACCATAGTTACAAGTGCTGACAACTTGCCTGCATGAGCCTCGTGTGGTATCGTGTTTCCTGACTTTCATATCCTCTAATCCTTGGATTTTACCTCCCTTGTGTGTGGTTTCATGCCCATACCTTGTCTTTGGCACTGTGAGAACAACCCAGCCGAATTAGGAACTCCACCACCTCCAGCTGCCCATACTCTGCAGCCAGGTGAAACGCTGTCCTGTCCATCTTTGAAAGGAAACAGAAATACAGTCTGAGAAAGGCTCAGAAAGCACAAGATTAGATCATCTGCTGCAAGCAATACAATAATGCCTTGGGCGATAACCCAGTCCGCAGTGGAAAAAAGTGCCACACTTCAAAAATAGTTACCTTTTATTCTGCTGTTAACTTTTATTCTTCTTTACATTTGGGATGACCCTAACAAAACAAGGTGAACAGAACTATCCATTGGGGCTAACAACTCCAAGCGCTTTGGTCTCACCAAACACTGGAAAATAGATTTTTTTCAGTGTTTATTTCATATAAATAGAGGATAATAAGTAGTTTACTAAAAGCAACTAAGGATAAAAAATTGAATTAATATCTGATACCCCAGTTATTGAGTAAGCCAGAACCCCTTTTGGGGAAAGGGGGAAAGGCAGATCTCTTGTTGCCTCATTTAAATCCCAAGCATCAGAACGGGGATCGCTCTAGGAACCATGAAGGCCAGGGAGTGGAAAAGAGTATGTGTCAGCTCCTGTGTGCTCCTACGCTGTCTTCAGGAACAGATCAGCTAATGCTGGAATACGCTGGGAGAGGGCCACCTTTGGTTATTGCTTACCTACAACATAACCTGGAGCATCCGCTGCAAGAGAGGAGCACACTGAAATGCCTGAATTTATTCTGCAAAAGGCTACATTGGGAAGCCCTGGCTGCCGAAGCCTGACCAGAGCCAGAATCCCCATCATCCCTAAGCCATCCTCTGCAGGAGAGCCAGACCCTGTATGAGATACCCTTGGTACTCTGGGAGTAGCATCTGACTCTGAATCTCTTCCTAAGACAAAGGGCAACATTTCTGCTAAGCTCAGCAAAGCAAGATCAGACCTTGTGAAACAAAGCGGTGAAGAGCCTTCCTACCTTGTCTGTCTTATCCACACACATGTCCTCCAGGTCCTCCATGATGAACTCTATCACCTGGATGTGTCCCCTCAGAGCCGCACAGTGGAGCAGGTTCCTACCATTCTGGAGAGGAGATGAAGGATCACTCATTTAACAAGTCCAAGACTGAGGGACAGTCTCCTTTAACAACCCGTTTCTGTTAGCAAAGACCCATTCCATGCCTCCCTGCACCTCTAGGGCTAAACCAGCTTGTGCTGCAGACAGCAAGTAATGACTGAAGTATTAATGCTTCTTTTCCCAACCAAGTCAACACAGACTGCTGATTCACTAAACCCATTTCCTATTTCTGTAACACCTTCCACCTCAGCATGGTACAAGTGTGAACTGAGAAAGCCACGTACATGTCTATAGCTCCAACCATTACACCTGTTTTAGGAACAAGGCAGAAGTGAAGATGGCAGTCCCCATAGCAGATGCTGTCACACAGCTTACAGATAAGCCTCTCTCTCTCAACCTCTGTCACTGTCTGGAGCCACATGATGGACCCACGCAGGGAGACTCTCTCACCCTATCGACACAGTTAATCTTGGCCCCAGCATTGACGAGGATCTGCAGGACACGGAGGTGGCCAAACCAGGCAGACAGAAGAAGTGCGTTCATTCCAAACTGGGCAGAAGAGAACAGAGATACTTACAGCTAAACTGCAGCCACCACCATCCCCACCCTGGAGGCAAGCTGTCCCTCTACCTTCAGGAAGTTTCCCAAATATTTTTTATTTCTCTCTGGGTTTTTTTTAGCCCCACTTTCTCCAATTACTATTATTCCTGCCATGATGGCCCCAGCAGCTGAGCACAGACTTGCCTCTTGACTGCCACTTCCTAGTCAGTGCTGCGTATTAGCCTGGTTATCATGGGGTTGTTACAGCTGGCTGTCACTGGCTTCCCACAAGCCCCAACAACATGAACAGAAGCCAAGCAGCCCCATGCTATACAGAAAACCCGACAGATTCTACCAGCCTATTTCCCGGTCACTGTGCATGCAAGGAAAAGGCCAAAAGACAGAGCACAGACACATCTGAAAACACAGATTGCTCTAGAAAGGCACTGCACCTGCCTCAGCAGGGAGGCCACAGCTTCCCAAGCACTGCAATGCCTTGTGCCACCCACCCAGGACTAAGGTGAAGTCTGTAACTGCTGGCCCAGCACCCAGTCCCTGGCGCTCCCCCAACACAGAACACATTTGCGGGACATGCAAGGGAGAGTTGCTTTTGTACACTGTCTTCGTCATCCACTGGGACACCATGATCCAGGAGCAGTCGCACAGCATCCATATTCCCTGCTCCCGCAGCCCAGTGCAGGGCAGTCCGGTCTGTCTGGAAGGGAAGGAAGGAGAGAGGGAAGGCTGCTGTACGCAGAGTGCATGTGTATCCACCAGCCTTCCTGAAGGCCAAAACCTCCTTTACCATCCGTGCAGACAGAAATTCTCATTGTGCAGGGTTTTCTTTGGACATAGCCCTCTGCCTCTTTGCTCTCTTGTCAGGCAGACCAGTGCTAGTCACCTTCTACTCAGAAACTGCAGTTCTGGACTATAATAACAGCACCGGAATGAGAAACACCGCTGACCATGACGGAGAGATTGAAACAGTAGGGATGGGAGCAATCCCATATTTTCAGGTACCTACTGGTCAACAAGGGAGACCTGCACCAGGAACTGAGTTAGTGCCACAGCCTTTGCGTACAGAGATAGCAAAATCAAAGCCTTTCATTGCAGCCATGTGTATCTGGCACACAGGTTACGAGGGGAACCATAAATTATCACCCTCCCTTAGCACTTTCAACTTTCCAGTCTGGCCAGAATGACAGTGCTGTGGGTTGCAGTGTGTTGTGAAACTGCTCAGTTGCCACAGGCCCTATTTAGCACTGGACTGTGTATTTTAAAGCTTTGACCAATTGAACACCTAATGAGAAGAACAGCATTAAGGACCTGCAGTTCTGAAACACACCCTCAGCACTTCCTGCAGCTTAGAGGTGGAAAACCCCAGGACTTACATGGTTTTTGGCTTTGACGTCAACCCCTCTCCTGATGAGCTCCTCCATCCTGGCTGTGTCATTATGTTTCGCCGCATCATGGAACTCCTTTTCTGAATGAAGCACTGCAGCAGAGACAGAAGAGTGGGCATTAAAACACTGCTGGCAAGGAGCACGGAGCAGCATGCCCAAACAAACCTCCCCTTCATCTCACTGGCCCACGGCGGCTTCAAGGAAGGATGACGGCAAAAAGATTCTTCCAGCAAGAATACCAGCCCTACAGATGTTGGCATGTTTGCTGGATTCATCCTATCCCACTATCTTCCCTTCCCTGAGCACCCCTGTGCTACATCAGTGGTCTTCCAGTCCTACCAGCTTCTCTTCTAATTCAGTGTCTTTTTCTGCATGGGCTTGCTCCAGCTGCAAAACCTTTTGATCCATTAGGTCCATGTCCTCTGGGCATCCTCCAAGGCCTGGAGCCGGTATGACGACTCAGGCAGATGACACAGACCCTTTCCTCCATCCCTCCACTTAGATTCCGCTGCTCTACAAGGAGGCCTTTACACATGGTCCTGCTGTGCCCCTCCGGGCAACCTGAATCAGCCAAGCAGCACAAAAGTGCTAGCCTGGCCTGTGATTAGTGTTGCATCTCTTAACAGAGTGTGGCAGTTCTGCACATAATTTACCACAACCGGTAGTATTTGTCCTGCACAGTTAGGCACAATTTAAGAATGTTTAGTCTTCGTGCTGGGCCTTGCCCCAGCAATCTTCTCCTTGATCGAACAAACCTTCCTGCCAAGAAACGAGAGCAAGGCTGTTACTCTGAGCCTGCCACAGCCTGACAGGGAGGCTCTGAAGGTTTTTGGCAAGGCTGGTGTCAGTCTTTGTTGGATTCAGTCTCTGTTGTGGTGCTTTAGGGGAAGTCTTTAGAGAAGTGTTTGAGTTCAGCCTGTCACATCCCACTGGAGAGCTGGCTCAGAGGCTCTGCTCTCTTCTGTTTCTGCAGATCTCAGGCTGTAGTTTGAGGGTAGCAGGGGCTCAATGCAACTTCAGTTTGTATCAACATATTGACTAGATACTAAGCACATGCCATACAAGAGGAATCAAAACATACTATTGTTCCCGTTCCACCACACTGAGAACATAAACAGGAGACTTGCTGTCTAAATAGCACTACCCCATTTCTCTCTGGAGGGCAAAGCAGAAAGGCACCCCTGCTGTGGACTCTTATGGCAGCAGAGGTATAACCTCGTCCTCCAATTTCTGTTCCTCTTACCTTCAAACAAAAACCTTTAGCTCAAGAAAAACACGAATAACACAAATCTTAATATCAGACAGGGTCATTCATGAGTGTTGGACCTGCTGCTTCACTGAAGGCAGGAGAATTTGGACACTGATTTCTGCAGGAACAGGATTTTCTATACTGTATACTGAGACTCTGAGACTCTGTCATCATCTGGTCAGGCGTGTTAATGGGACTGCACTTCCACACTGCATAGGAAATATCAGAACTTGGGAAAAACCTGTGGAGTTTATGTTAATTAACACCAATGGCTATACACACACTATCTCCTTGCAAATGCTTATCTCTGTTCAGTGGAGTAAACCCTATGTTTCAGTTAAGCAAATGTTGCTGCCCCTACCCTCCAGGTGACAGAAATGTGTTCTTACATTTTATGATAGCACAAAGCATTATTGTCAGGAGGCGCCAAACAGTCCCTTGACTTGTTTATTCTTTCCTCTGCCTTGGAAGATGCAGTAACAAACCTCGCTGAGGCTGTAGAAGCTGCAGTTTATTTATTCTCAGCAACACATGGGAAACCACTTGACGGTCTGAGTTCCGTACTTCGTGTTCACACTGGCGAAGCCAGCCCAGTAAATGTAAACACGCTCCTCATCATAGCATGCACCCATCCAACAGCAGCATTTCAGTAGATATTCAGCAGTTTTTCCTTCTATTTTGAGCTCAGGTTCCAGGGTATTTCACACCTTATGGTATTGAATATGAGTTCAGTTATCCCAAACAGTGTGGAAAACAATTTAAGTGATTTACCCTCAGTGCAATGCACCAACTCACAGGCAGTTTATTATGCAAGAGATTTTAAAAAGCAGCAAAGGAGATGAAAGGCAGGCAAAGAAATGCACTAAAACTGTCTGATGGGCTCTACCTGAGGCTGCAGGATACAAAGACAACCCAGTACGGCCGGGGACTGGTTGATAAAAGGGACCAAAACGCCATAGTGGGTGGCACTGGCGTTATTTGCAGCATCTTAGGGGTACAGGATGCTTTGGGGCAAAAGCAGTCTCGATTCCCGCGTAGGTTATACACCTAATTTCTTTCTGAATGGTTTTTCATACGTCTTGTTATTCTTTAAAGCATCACGGCCCTACCCCAGAGTCCCCCTGGGCCCGGGGGAAGCCGGGGCCGCGCCCGCCCTCTCCCGCCACGCAAATCCCCCTCACGGCGCGGTGCCCCGGCCCCGCTGGGGCAGCCCCCGCCTCGCCCCCACTCACGGGTGTCACTCTCCGACGCCAGGTCGTCCCCCATGTCGCGGCCCGCCGGCTCCGCCACCGCTTCAGGGCGGGCTGACAGGCGCAGCCCCGCCGCCTCAGGGCGGGCTAACAGGCGCGGCCCCGCCGCCTGCACGGGTGGGCTGTTACCGCTTCGCCGCTGCAGAGCGCGTCTTTAACGGTTATTTAAAGGAAAATAAAATAAAATAAATCCTCTTTCTGACAGACACGGTGTTTTCAGGCCGGTTTGGAATGACTTGAGGGGGGAAAATCCAGCTACCGCCATTTCGGTCAGGGGGCCGCACGGCTGTTACCTAGGCCGGTGTCACCCTTTACCTCAGTGTGGCTCTGCTAAGTGCTGCTACTGCAAGGCAGTGGGGAGGGGGTGTTAATTCTATTTCCAAAACTATTTGGGAGGAGAGGGATTTATATTCTGCAGGAAATACGGGGTGGGTTGTCAAGGGTTTTTTCCTAAAAATAAGGTTCAGGGTTTGGTGTTTCCGGGGGACGAGGTGCTCTCATCTACCAGACAGCCAGGGCACAGCAGCGGGTGCAGGAGGGCGTTAAAAGTGCACTTCAGTTTTACTCAGTTCTCCTGTTTCAGCACCTGGGTCTGGTTTTGTTTCATTTTCTTTTCCATTTTGATAGTATGAGGAGGAAAGAACCAGGCAGTGGCTAGCTGAGGTTGGAGAATCAGATGTGTTTTGGGGAGAGCTGAGGTTGGAGAATCAGATGTGTTTTGGGGAGGTCTGAGGTAGACAGGAAAAAAAAGTCCAAAACAGCCAAAAAAAATTACAAAACTGGGTGCTTGGTCCTCCCAGTGTTGTCCGTCTCCAGGCTGGAGAGATGATGCTGCCTTTTCACAAAGGACCAGGTAGTGGCTCTCCTGGCAGCAAATCTTTCCCAGAGCTACATGAGGGCCATCTTTCAGCCACAGCCATTTCAGTTCAGCCTGTGCAAGGACTCTGGCGTGTGTCTGGCCCCACAGCTTTCTCCCAGTATCTCATTTGTCTGGGTAAGCATAGCACACGAGTGTTCCCTACTCCTTGCATTTTCCCGCCCTTCCTGTGTTTGCTTGCACTCAGCCTTGCCACATATATGGGGTGACACGTTGGGTTGATTGAGTAAATGCTGTTTGTTGGCCTTCAAATGCGTAGGAAGGTGGTGTGAGGAGAAAGGAATAACTTGTTCTGTAAACTCAAGATGGGCAGGACTGGGAGGCATGAGCTTAAATCATGGTAGGCGGGACTTTGATTTCTTCTGCATATGGCTTCCCAGTGGCCAAGACAGCAAAGGGGAGCAGACTGCAGAAAGGTGGTTTTTTTTTTGCTGCTGGTCTCACAGAATCACAGAATGGTAGGGGTTGGAAGGGACCTCTGGAGATCATCTAGTCCAACCCCCCTGCTAAAGCAGGATCACCCAGAGCAGGTTGCATAGGATCATTTCCAGGCGGGTTTTGAATCTCTCCAGAGAAGGAGACTCCACAACCTCTCTGGGCAGCATGTTCTAGTGCTCTGTCACCATCAAAGTGAAGAAGTTTTTCCTCACATTGAGATGGAACTTCCTGAGTTCCAGTTTGTGCCCATTGCTCCTTGTCCTGTTGCTGGGCACCATAGAGAAGAGACCAGCCCCATCCTCTTGACACCTGCACTTTAGATATTTATAAGTATTGATGAGATCCCCTCTCAGCCTTCTCTTCTCCAGACTAAAGAGATCCAGCTCTCAGCCTTTCCTCATACAAGTGATGCTCCAGTCCCCTCATCATCCTTCTAGCCCTCTGCTGGACTCTCTCCAGTAGTTCCCTGTCTGTCTTGAACTGGGGAGCCCAGAACTGGACACAGCACTCCAGATGTGGCCTCAACCAGGGCAGAGTAGTCTGGGAGGATAACCTCCCTCAACCTGCTGGCCACGGTCTTATTCATGCACCCCAGGAATTAATTAATGCACCCCACTGTCAGAATAGGAGAGATGCCTTCAGATTTGTATTCCCTCCCTGAACCATGCTGGCCTACAGACTTGGTCCTTGTCATGAGCCCCTCTCTCCCCCTCAGCAGGAGTCCCTGGAGGAGCCTCCCCTGCCCTCCAGCCCGGCCGCACCGCTGCTTTTGCCTGCGAGCACACGCTGATCCCGGCGACCACACGAGGGTGCCAGTGCTGTTCACCTGCCACGGTTTGCTGCAGCGAGCAATGAACTCCAGGGTGGTGTTGGGGTTGTTCTTTGGGCTCAGGACAGTTTTGGGGTCCCCCCTGTCTCGGGGACCCTTGTGCAGGTCTGTGCTGCTCCTGCGAGAGAGCGCGGGGCGTGCGCCATGTGGTAGGAGATGCAGGGAGGCAGGCAGTGTGCCGGGGGGATGCGGAGATGCATGCGGAGACCCTCTGCTACTTTGGAAACGTCCCTCTGTGGGCACAGCTACACCAGAGGGATCTTCAGGGCAGCGAGCAGCAGGGCTGAGCCAGCAGTCTCCACCTCATGGAAGCCCACTGCCAAGGGTCTCTGTAGCCAAGCGCTGTGCTGCAGTGGGGACCATGAGCAGGGCTTGGCCGGCCCAGTCATGAGATGGGGAGGTAGACCCTAAGCTCTTGAGCAAACACAGATTTTGTGTGTGTGTGGGGGCGGGGGGGGTGTGGTCTATGGCTAGCTGCTGGTCTCAGAGCTTTGGATTTGTGTTTTCTTTTTATTCAAATCGAATTAAAAAAAAAAAACACAACCCTCTCCAGTAGGAAAAGCAAACATAAGGTCTGTCTGTATAAAGGGGAAGCCCTTCTTTTGTATGATAGCTCAGCGGGTAGAGCATCCTCCCCGAGGAAGGGGGAAAGCTAGATTTGATCCTTGCTTCTGCCGGAGGGGAGATGCAAACCCTGGTCTCCACAAGACCCCAGAGAGTACCGTAAACAGCAGGCTCCAAACATGTCTGGTGTGGAGAGTGTATCTTCCTCTTTCCTGTTATTTTAAATAATTAATGATTTGATGGAACAGGGAGTGGAGAAGCCAGGTGTCCCATCTCCCTGGAGAGCAGTCTGTGCACCCGGCGAGACAGTGTCTTGCTCTCTCTTGATGAATATTTAAGTGTCTTTAGACAAATTGGAATGGCGCCAGCAGGAATGACTGAGAAGGGCTGAGCCCTTCCCACTGGGTACCCTGGTGCCTGGGGGCTGGGGAAACAGCCCTGAATAGGGCAGAGAATAATCCCTGCTTGTACCAACGTACAGTGCATCCCAGCCTTGGGTGGGACCTCTGGCTCTCGCTAGTCTTTTGTTACGCTGTAAGAGATCTTTGGATGGAAAGCAGTCTGGACTTAACCTACCACTGTTAATGTCATTGTCTGCACCTCTTACAGAGCTTGAATCAGCCAGGGCTGATCACCTACGGCTCGTCTGCTGCTTCATGCTGACCTTAGAAGATGCACCAAAAGTTCGCATCTGTTTGTGGGCTTGGGCGTTTCCAGCAGGCAGAAAAAAAAAAAAAGCAATGTAGGCAGTTCCTTCTGGCCTTATTAAATAGGTATGTGTTCAGGGATGGAAGGGACGAAGACTTTCTGCTGATACTAAGTAAAGAATGCCGCAAGAATTTATTAATGACACTGAACACTTGCCTAGCGATCCATTTATTAGCTAACAGACCTAAAAGAGGTTTTGGATTTTTCCACTAATGTTGTAGCATAACGAATGACAGGGGAAGGTGATAATTTAAGCTCTTTTTGCAATATATTCCTGATATTGACCCCATCTTCAGAAAGGTGTTAAAGTCTTCGACTTTCTTTCACTTGAAGAATAATTTTAGCTAAGCCAGCTATGTGCTCTTTTTCACTTAGAAGTGAAGCTCTCTGGCATAGCATTTTGTGCTCTTACCGCACATGCACAATTTTTATGTGTTAGTTTAGGATAATCATTATTTTCAATCTCCAGCTTTCAAAAATCATGAGCTAGGCTGCTTAAATCCATGCCATTTTAAAATGTGCCTCTGTTTGCTCTCTGGTTTAGTTGTATACACTGTGATTTTAAAGTCACTCAGATTTGTAGCTAGCCATGTAATACAGCCCACAAACCAGTATGTGTTTATGCAGAAACAGTTGCTTACCTAAAGGTTTAGCAAATTGGACTTTAATTTATAATCTTCCTTTGGAAGCAAAACTGGAAGGTGACTCCTCCTGCCTGCAGCTGCCTGTAGTCCAGGAAGCCAAGCCTCTGCTTCCCTGGAGCTGCCCACAGTGGGGGAGCTTGGCTTGGGGAACAGCCTCCAGCCCTGGAGGATTGTCTTTTCTGGCATATGCTGCCAGGAAATTGAATATTGCATGGGAGAGGGGATGACCACGTTCCTCTTTCAGTGCTGATGGACTGTTTTTACACAACCGGGTGTCAGCACAATGTGCTGAGATAGCAACCATGGGCTCCACGTGGCAGCACAGATCCTTTGGGTGCTGTGGTACACAGCTGCCATTAATGCCATAAGAAATTGTATGGTTGTGCTGCTTTATGTCCCTGCTGTGGGTATGAAAGGGACTAACTGTACCAGCGCTGCAACCTGGCTTGCAAACTGTGCTTCCAGGTATGTCCCATTAGAATGGAATACACATTAGAACTGTGGCTACATGGCTTCATGTGTGGCTCCATCTTATTTGTTTTTTGTCTGGGCCAGGCGTTTAGTTGTCCTGTAGACTAGGTTATTTTTGGTGCTTTCTTTGATAACTCTGTTGCTGTGACATGCTGCGGAGCCTAAACTCCTCTGGGAACATCCCAGCAATGCACACAAACATCAGCCCAGTCAGTCAACATACGCAGCTTTCCCTAACAGGACTCCACAAACCCACTCTGGAAGCCTGAGAAGGGATCCAGCACTTTCCTCAAAGGCTGTATTCATCTCCCTGCAAGGCTTCCACAGAGGAACAGCTTGTTAGAGGGACCTATGGAGCTTGGAAGCTTTGCCAATAATAATTCAGGCCCAATTCTGTAGTCAAATATTTAGTTAAAGAGAGACTGTCTGATGACTGGATTAAACACAGATGGCATCTGAGTGAGCTCGACACTTCAGGTTTTTGTCAGTGTCCATTTCACAAGCCTGTAATTCTGTTTTTCCTGTCTTCCCAGACTCTGCTCATCCTGTGTAGTGTTTCAGACAACGCAGAATGAGATATTTCAGCAGAGCTGTTGCTCCTAGCTCAGGAAGCAGCCTGTATCACAAAATTATGTTCTCTGTCTAGGCTTAGGAATAATCCGGTATTATGGGATTGGGAGGAAATCACATTAGAGAAATTGAAGGGTTTGTTTGTTTGTTTGTAAGGGAAAAGTCTCACGGAAGCCATGAAATGTCAGAGAGGATGGGTGAGTGAGTCTTGCCCGGCAAGATGCTGCTGCATGGGTTTGACACAGATAGTTCAATCCGTGTCAACAGCAACTGGAAGTTTCAACTGGTGACTTTGAACTTCTCTCTCCTGTCACTCTCACTTCCCAAAGCCAATAGGCCTTTAAATCCCTTGAAAAGATAAATGGGCTTAAGCTTCTATGTAGCTTTGAAAGTGAAGCTTACACTCAATTAGCACTCTGGCTGGGGTTGTTCCTGACGATCAGGTCACTCCTGTTGATCCCTGACCTTCACATAGAGCTTACCGACACCAGTTCACTACGTCTTCCAACTCAGTATATTCTCCTTCCAGCTGTGGAGAACCAGGCTGACATCTATCCTGCAGGAATACATGAGAAACAAAAAAATACCTGCTGAGCATCATTTGTACCTGATATCTTAGAAAAATACTGTGTGTGTGGGGGAAATTTGTTATATCTATGATGCTTTGCTGAAGGACAGGTCTATGTGAGTCCATTGTGTTCAAACTCTCTTAATGCACGAGTCCCAGGTTTGACCAGTAGCTGGGAGATCACTGGTATGACAACCTCTGACAGTGATGATCAGGTCACAGTGGTCATCCTGGCCTTGCTTTGAACTGGAAGAGTGGAGTCTGGTCTTTCAAAACCAGGAATATAAAACTAGTATGCTCTTAAAACATCTACTATGTGAAGGAAAGCAAGTGTGGCAGGGAAAGACCTAAAGGGCAGAAAAGCTTTCTTGAATTTGAGAAGAGAAATGGTGTGATGGAGCGTGGTTCAAATGCGATGGTTAGCTGAGCTGTGAGGTTAATTAGGGAGGAGGGAACGGCTGCATCATATAAACCAAGCAATAATCGGACACAAAATACTAATCCCCTTGCTGACGTGCCTGCAGGCAATGTTTTTATTCTCACTTTTCTGCATGTGTAAAAAGAAGGAGGATCCTCTGCTTCCCAGGCCTCTGAGGACTGCCTGGCTCCTAACAGCAATCTCTTCCCTGGCTTTTTCAGGACAAAAGTGCAGATGAAATGTAGGATTTTTTAACCGTAAACCATAAAAGTGCTGAAACCTACTGCCAGAGGCACAGCCCTGAGCTGCCCTTATGTCATGCTGTAGGACTCAATGCAAAATCTGAAGTGAAACAAAAAAAATATCTTGTGTTTGAGCATTTAATAAAAGCAAAGTGGAAGCAAAGGGTCGCTAAGCTGTGATGCCATCGGTCCCTTCTTCTCTGACCCCACAGTAAACCACGGAGTGCAACAGGAGCAGGAAAGCACACTGTTGGGAGGCAGCAGTGCAGCTTTGGAAGCGTTTCATTTCTCTCTCTCAGCAATTTTCTTCCAGAGCCCGAAACATCTGTCTCTGTCTCCAGCCACATGCAAGTGCACCGAAAAGAGTTTTGTTCCAAGCCTAATGAGTAATTTCACGGTCTTGGAATTGGAGGCAGGGGGAGGGGGCTGGGACAGCAGCCGGAGTCATGTGCTTTACAAGGAGCTCTGCTGATGTCAAATCGCAGCCTGGTGACTTTTATTTTATTGCAGCCCACCAGACTTTCCTTTAAAGTCAGCTGCTAGACTTGCTGCTGATCAGTGCAGAAACAGCTCCCACACAGGCTGCTGCGTTCCTGGGGCTTCCTCACTTCTGGGCACAACAAGCAACGTGGAAAATAATGACATCAGTGGCGTGGAGGTGGGGGAACTCAGCTGGGCATCAGCTCCGCTCTGTTCGTGAAGAGAGCACATGTGAATACAAAAAGCTTGTTGCCTGTCCTGCTTCTGGCTTCAGTGCCATGTGCTTGGAGAAAGAGGGATGAGGGAACAAACAACCCCGGGCAGGTGTGTAATCTCATTGCTTGAATGTCTAGTGGATGATGCTGAGATGTGGTGATGCATGTGGTCTGACAATAGATACAGAATGAGCTGATTCAAATTGTAGTTGGTCTCAGCAGACGTTTAAAAAGCACAAACCCCAGCTCTCTCTTCGAGAAGGACAGGGTTATCTGTAGAGAGCGATCATCTGCACAGAGCACAGGAAACAGAAGGCAGATGTTGTCATGTTTATGTTTCCACTACAGGGTCTTCCTTTGGGATGGGCTTGCAGATCCCAGGCCCCGGAGCAGAACCTGCACAGCTCCATGGATGCACCACACTGTTTTTATCTTGGGCAGAAGAATATACAGAGCTCTTCCTCAACCTGCCCGGGTTCTCCTGGTCTGGAAAGGAAGTTTATGTACAGTTGCTGTGACTCATCTATACAGCCTGACTCATTTTCATGCTGTTACTCATAGAAAGGGAAAGCCAAATGGCAACCAGTCTGTGCCTGTAGACACCTGTAATTGTCCAACTTTCGGCTGTTAATCTCTGGGTGAGTTTCTGTTTATTGGCACTAACACGCTTATCCTGCTGAAGCTTTTAATACTCTCTGCAGAGAAAGACTGATTAGTAAGTAAAGTCTTCTACCCCTCAAGCTAAGAGGAAGTGTGTGAATCTCCATGGCTGCTTGTGGAGTTCCCAAAATGGGACTATTTCAAGCAGACACTTCACAGGGGTAGCAACGGGCTGGGACCAGATGGAGCAACCACCAGGCAGAGCTGGGGATGGTTACAGGGTTACTGCAGCTCCTGAGCTGTCCTCTGTGTCCGGAGGGAGTTGCTAGTGGTCTCTTAAAGGTGCTCAGTGCTAGGAGATCCTGCTTCCAGCAACGATGGCTTATTGGTGACCAGAAATCTGTCTCACCAGCTCTCTGGGCTTCTGTCCCATGCCTTGGCTCCTCACTGTAGTATGAGGGCTACATAATATAAGGACTACAGCTGCATGGGGTTCTGCAGGCTGCTAGTCCTCAGAGAAAAGGATGGTGGTGTACTTTGCGTAAGCCTTTGTTGCACGGCCAGCTCAGGAGTCTCTGCTCACTGGAGACCTGTTGCTTATTTGCACGTATTTTGTCTGCTTGTGAGGGTACAGGGAAACACTGGGTCCTGGTTCCTTCTCTTTCACCGTGATGGGTGGGTTATTCTGTGTTAGAGACCACACGAGCATGAGTCAGATTTGAAAACCTCACCCAAGATCTGCACAGGGAGGCTTTAGCTGTGAGGTGGGAACCAGTGCCCGCCACTACAGCTGGGCCAAATGCAGTCCTTCTCATTTTTGCCTCATTCCATGTAAAAACCACAGTGCAGCCCTCCCTGAACTGCACAGGAGAGCACAGTGCAAAGCTCCAGGTGGGTGGGCTGTCCAGAGGACAAGGAGGCATCTCGGACCTGGGACAGGGGTTGTGTCAGAGTTAAGGCAGTTTCCTCTGGGTTATGGGAAGCTGAGGCTCGAGTCACTGGTCTAAGTCTTGCAGAGAGGAGCTTGGTCTCAAACCTGGCTCTTCCTTCTCAGCACTGTCTGCTGCTGGGCAAGAGGCCACTCTAAGGTTCTGCTCTCTCATAATTTGATTTGATCTCACCTGAAGAGCTTTGATCAGAGTTGTTCCGTGGACTCTCAAATGAAAAGCTGGGGGTTCAGTTATTTTCTGGTGGAAAAATATTTAATTGGAAAAATTCCTGTGTGGCCTTGGTATGCTTTCAGCTGGCATCCTGCCTGCCCCTCTCTAAAAATATTGCTGATTTTGAGTGCAAGCGCTTGTTGTGAGGCTGGTTTTTTCAGCTGCAATCCCTCACTTAGGTTTCTTTTTACCTTGAGAGGATGGTAGGAATTGGCATCTTGTTACATAGCGCTGAAGTGACCTTCTGGGGCTGCCTGCATGTCATGCTGCCCTTCACGGGAGAGCATGGCTGAGAGAGGCCAGAGTTCCTGTAGCATTTAAGGAGCAGCCACTGCCCTGCTGCTCTTTGCTGTCTGCTGTTAATACCCGCCACCGCCCCCAGCTCTGGCAGCCGTGTTTGCAAAAAGCTCTGCGGGCAGTGGAAGCAAGCTGGTTTCATCATGACAATGTAGTTATCCTTTTAAGGGAAAATTCCCTCTGGGAGCCAACCCTCAATTACCTCCTGCTCCAGTGCCTTCTTGCTGGAGATGGCTTGTAACACAGATGAGTTACAGCCACAGTAACTCAGGCGAGCACCTAGCTGCTCCGGAAAAAAATAATAATTATTAAACTCTGTTGGCCTCTGCTGTTTGCTAGTAAAGAACAGCCTGTGCTCTTTCTTTTCTATAGGAATGGTGACTTTGGCTGCAAGCCCCTGAATTTACACCTCTTGTGTTTAGTGCTGAAAATAATTTAATTCCAAATGAGGGGCTTACCAGAAGAACGTGACACTCTTGAATGCAAACATCACAGGAATGAGACCAGACTCCTTGATGAAGTTCTAGGGACTCCTTTTGGCATCTGTAAGTTTACGGTGATTGTCTGAGGAAGTGGCACTTTCTCTCTGGGCAATGACAGACTCATTTAAAAAAAACCTAATCCTGTACCTGCGCAGCTACTGTTGTCTTGAGCCAAAACGAACTGCAGCCCACGGCCTGAGTGGATCATCTGAGAATGAAACAATGCTCCTTGGAGGAGCAGAGGAGCCAGGCTGGATCCCTGTGCCCCATTTTGAGGCCTGAAATGCACAGGAATCCTATTCTGTCTGTCTAGAGATGGACTAAAAGAGCTTTCCATCTTCTCAGCCTTCCCAAGGGTTTGAATTCTCTTCCCTTATCAGATCAAGGAAAAAAATGAAAAATGTTTAAAGCTTCTGTAAGCAGACAGGAAGCAATCACATGAGCCCCATCAAGATATGTAATTTCAGCCTTTTAAAAACTCTTAGGGTAAATTACCTAAAAAAATTCTAAATTAACTAGAGTGTTGAAATTGTGTTTTCAAGCTGCAGAGCAAAACTGTCCCCTTTTGAAATGTCAACTTTTCAAAGCTTTTTTTGTATGTTGTTTTATTTAAACCAGGACACTTTTCCACATCTGTAGTCCTCTGTTAACAATTTTGGGTTGTCGTTTTGCCCTGGAAACGTTTTGCCAGGAAATTTCTAACCAGCGGTTCCCATGAGGCCCTGATTCCACCCTTGGAGAAGGGTGGTTTTGAACCCGCCTGGATAGAAAGGCTGAAGTGTGGCTAAGCTGAGAGCAATCCTGTCACTCAAATACGTAACTATTGTTTGAACTGATGACCTTTCAGAAGTTCATTAGTTCTTGGCAGTCGAAAACAAGTGGAATTTATTTGCCTCCTTCAGGAAATTCAACCCATGCTGCTGAAAATTCAGCATCGCTCCAGAGAAAGAGCTGAGCAGAGGCTTGGTCGCTTGGACAGGAAGGTTATCCACGTTCTGGAGACTGGCACCGGAGAACGTAGGTTCAAATCTATATCTCCTGTGATCTTCCATATGACATCTAGCTATGTTTTTTCTTTTGAGCTTCATTTTCCCTTCACCACTGTTACTTGCAAGACACACAATACATGAAGAACCGGGCAGCGCTTTGCTGTCATGGTGATGTGGTCTAAACAAACCCAGAGTATTTTGCCAGTATTTCAAAACTGATTTCTTGTCGCGAATGAAATAGCAAAGGAACTTGCAGTTTTGTTTGTGCAGATCCTGGCTCAGTTAGTCATGCTGGCTTGCATATCTGTTGGACTTTTGGAGATCTTCGAGTGTTTTATCAATTTCAGTGATAAATATCCCAGTGTGTGGTGTTGTGTTAGATAACTTGCGTCGAAAACTGATTAGCATTTCTCCTTTAAGAAGGATTTCTTTCTGTGCAAGGTGGATTTCTCTGGAAGGAAAAAATAATTTTCCTCCAAAACTACTTGAGTTTTTTTGGGTGGGAGGGAAAAACATGAATATCATTAAAAAATTCACCAAGCATCTGAAACCCATTTAGAGACCAAGAGGGAATTAAATGTTTCAATAAGGGGTAAGGCAAAGCCAGTAACCGGCTTTCAAATATTCTAATTTCTGGATACGACCCTGCTGTGTAGTTCTGAGGGGAAGGAGAGTTTGGATTGGTTTGCGTTGCATGCATGTCACATCCTTACCCATGAATGGGAGCTAGTACTCCCACTTGCATTGCCTCCCCACCTCTTGCCCTCTTCCTACCTCTCAGCTCTTCTCCAGTATACCCTCTTACAGTCTCTGCTCCAGGTGGCTTTGTCTTTTCCCCCAGAACATCTCAAAAATATTTCAGATTCTCATTTCTCATTTAAATCAACAATATGGTGGATTTAACAGCGATCTGTACTATTTGCACTTATGGGCTAGGAATAATAGTTCTTTGACTGTCATATCGCTCAAAGAAAGCAGGATTTGGGGGTTCATTCCTATCCCTGCTAAGGGTTAGTAAAGTCACCAAAGGACAAATTCTCAGAATTGGCTTTTTTTTTTTTTGGTTTGCTGTTTTTAGGAGCACTTCATCTAGTCATCTAATGTTCAGGTTATCTAATGTTTGCTTCGAAATGTCACTACTGCACCAATTCAAAATAAAAGTATCATCTGCTGCAGGAGAATGGGTTTGGAGCTCTGTGCCTTTACCTTCATTCTGCAGGGTGAGAAGCTCCACTGTCTCTCCTGGCGGCACTACAAGGTGGAATTCATTCACGGCCACAAAACATCTTGAGGTCTTCGTATTGGAAGATGCTATAAAAAAATTGCCAATAGTGTTGTTAGTCAGAAAAATGGAAGTAGTTGTAGCTTGGGTTCCCAGCATTTTGGTTCAATTAATTCATTTATTTTGAGCAAATCACTTTAAAATTAATTTCCTGACTTTGAAAAATGCCTACATTCCAAAGCATATCCCCTCCCCATGGGGATGTAAAAACCAGCTCGTAAATCCAACAAGGACGAGGAGTAAAGAGGTTTTCTTGGCAGTGGCAGCACTAAAACTTATGGACAGCTTCTATCAACACAGTGCTGAGCTTTCTAGGAATCAGTTGTTCTGGCAGAGAAGAGGTATGAGATGGGAAAGTGGGGAGAGATGAGAACTGAAGTCTGGAGGAGAAGAGAAGAGAAGAGAAGAGAAGAGAAGAGAAGAGAAGAGAAGAGAAGAGAAGAGAAGAGAAGAGAAGAGAAGAGAAGAGAAGAGAAGAGAAGAGAAAAGAGAGCTGGGGAGAGCAGGCCAGGCTGAGGAAGTGTGAGTAGGGTCTGTGAGGGATTTCTGGGGCAGCACGTTTACCATCCCACAGCTCCCCAACGAGAGGGAAAACAGGGTTAAAGACCTGAATAGCCTGTGGAGCTTATTAGCCACCGAGTCTGGTTGCTGAGGCTTCTGCCAGTGTCCTGCGGGAGCCACACAGCTGGGAAGGACCTCAGGCAACAGCTTCATGCACCCTTCTGTGCAGAAGAGAGTGAGATATACCCACCTTCCCTGCCTATCTGCTCTTAAGGAATCCCAGTGATGGAGGTCCCCCTGCAGATCCCATTCTGAACAATACGTTCACCCTGGGCCTAGAAGACTTTTCCAAATAGAAGTTGTCACCTTTTTTTGCTGCAAATTAAGCCAAGTTTGTTTTTTTCCCTTTACCCAGTGGATGTGATAAGCTGTTGACAGCCATCCCTCCTGTAATAACTTCTGACAAACGTGACTTTGCAGTATGCCACGGAAGTTTTTTTCTATAGGTGTGAGTACATGTACTTTACATATAATCTTTAATAAAGATGCACTAAGGTAGGATTTCTTCACCATTTCCTCTATGTTTTACAGCCTCTGAACTGACAACATGAGATAGCTCAGGCAGAGGGGACTGATGCTGCACAGCTGGAGATGTGAGGGCTAAGCCTCTGAAGTGAAGCTGGTGGGACTGAGTCTCTGATACCCAGGAGGGGATGGAAAATACACAGCTTAAAGTCCCTCGAATTGACCTCAGACAGCAGGATTGCTGCTGAGAATGAAATCATTAATGCTTTGTAACATCACGTCGGCACTTGTCACAGGAATATTGTGGGTTGCTTAGCCGTGAGGTAAGGCGCTAGAAGAACACGGTGACTAAGTTTCCTGAAATAAATTAAGCACTGGTTTTCTGAAGTATGTGAACTTGCAAAGCATAACAAAAGGCGGATCGCCATTCTCTAAACACGGTGGATATCTTCCGTGCCTGCAAACTTTCTAACTTTTAAGCTGGAAAGGGGAAATCTTGGAGAGCTTCACTGTTGATGATTCATATTTAAGATAAAACACACATTTTTTTAATAGCAAGAATTATTAGTCGTCAGAGTAAACTAGCCAATGCTGTAGTAAATCCTTTGGCACCCTGGCACTGGAAGAGCTCTTTCTGCTCTTTTTCAGTTGCAAATTACTGCGTTATGTGAGATCACTGGATGGCACCTAGGCCCTGCATTTTCTATTTCAGATTACATGATAACACAGTCTGTTCGAACCAGCAACAACTGTCCACTGAATTAAAAGCAGTCAGGCAAATGTTTCATATGCCATGTATGTTTGCATTTATGGGTTTTTTAATCGTTTCACATAGCGCTAGACACTTCCCTTCCTTACCAACAGAATTTTAAGGCCAAAATGTGATGTGTTGTCTGTTTTCTTAGTGCGAGAGGAAGACATTGCCTTTCTCTACAGTATTATTTATCTGCAGAAATCAACTCTGTGTCTTGGAGATTCCTCTGAGGAGCAGCTCACTTCCCACCAAGGGGTCAGAGGGTTTGCTAAGCACATGTTTTTACTCAAAATGAAGCCAAGCTTGTGCAATAGGATGGTGCGTATATTTGCACTCCTTTCTCTGTTTCCTTGTAACTTTTGAACCTGCTGCCCGGTTTCTCCCCAGTTTCTCAGAAGGGAAGCAGTCACTATGATACCAGCTTCTTATCTTCCTGTAGCTTACTGGCATCTGGGCAGAGGAACCAAGCTCTGGTGTTGCTCATCACCAAAGGGACGACTGCTGAGTGAGCTCAACATTTTGAAGGCACCAGCGAGTCCACATGAAGATGTTAAGGGCAGCCCAGACAGCATTGCTGGAGACTGCACTTGGTGAGGTGCCTGCAGGGAGCGAGGAAGCATCCCACCGCTTTCCAGAAGGAGCAGGAGCAGATCCTGGCCTCAGCCCTGCCTTCTGGCCAGGGCAGCCAAGCTGGCAGGGAGGGATAACTCAGGAACTGCACAGCTCCAGCTCAGTGCCACCCTCAGCACCCCCAGTGCTTCTCCTTCTTCCGGGCTTATGGTTAGCACAGCACCTAGCTCACCCCAGCCTGACCACAGCCTGTGCAACGTGCCCTCCTCCAGAGCAAAGCCTCCGTGCGCCGCTCCTGCTGGCTCTTTGCTCCTGTTTAGGACAAATGGCTCTTAAACAGCTGATATTTAAAAGGAGGTTTTATTGCCCAATCTCAAAGCTCTTTACAAGCAGAAGACAAAGTGCTGCCTTACCACGGGCTGCAGCAGCTGCTTTTCAGATAGTCATCCACATTTGCTTGCTTGCAAACTCACTTCCTTCCTGTCATAGACTTGTAACCTGGTGGCACAGCCCAAAACACAGACTCACCCCCCAGCGCTCCATGCCCAAAGGGTTGTCAGCCACAAAAGAAAACAGCCTCAGTGCAACCAGAAATTAGATGCAAGTTTAAATATAAGTTTAAAGGAAGATTAAAAAAAAAAAAAAGGTGCATGGTGGCAGGATGTACACTGAAGATAGGAGTTGCTGTATGAGGTCAGAGCAGACCAGGATCCTGTCTCCGACTCTGACTGGCACTGCTGTTTTCAGAGGAACATGTAAAAACACCCCAGAATGCAGTTCCAGGAGAACCCACTCTCCAGCCCTAGGCAGAGCCTGGCTTATGACCAGAGTGAGCAGAACAAGTGGGAAAAACTGCAGAAGGAACATGATGCGTTTTTTTCCTGCAAAGTCCAGGTGAATCGGGCTTACAGCTGGGCTAGACATTTTAGGATGAAACTGCTAACCCTATTAGAAAAAAATAGTTAAAACTAAAGAATCTCTAACCTAGCGTTTTCAGCGGTGGAGTTACTGGGTGCTACGGAAATTCCACTTAAGTTATACCTATTTACAAGACATAATACAAATCTACTAAGTTCTGTTAGTACAGCAAATACAGTAATTAGCTGTAGCTTGTAAAATGATTTAACTTGCCCATTTCCTAACAGATATAGGGGTTTTTATCTGTTAAGATTCCTACTGATGGGTATTCAGTAAAATGTCAGACATTTATTCATTAGAATATTCAGTATAATATAAAAATATACAGTAAATATAAGCACATCCTGTAGGTTTGGCTGTAACAGATAGGGATGTCTGGGTATTTTCATCAGCACTTTGCCAGACAGGTATCCACAGAACACATCACCACAAGAAAACACCTGTGAGAGCAAAAGCATTTGTATATAAATTAGGGGACTGAGCTATCCCATAAGCTGTTTTCATTCTCCTGGGTTTTCAGTTCCAGGCTTTGATTTGCCCATCCTAGAGTTTAGGACTGGCTTCAGCTTTGGGATATGAACCTGTACCCAGAGTTTGCCCTGGTTTGTGTGTCTTCCTGTTAGCGTGAACTGCTTTTTCCCCCATCTAACTCCTCTCGTTATAGAACTGCATCTTGCAAAAGCCTGCCTGCTCTCTGAAGCTGATGCCCCTCGACTTCCAGTGCACACCAGGTTCTGACAGCTCACATTCATACCACACAGTGTTCGGTAAACAAAAGTGCACATGCAGAAAAATACATTTAGATAGCAGATAGGCACTGAATATCATCTGTGTTATTAGCCCTTGTCCTAAGTATGTCTGGAAAGGCGAATAAGCCCCATGGTTCACATTGAATCTACAGCAGCAAATGACACAGATCCAGAATTTGCTCCAGGCTACATGCCTGGGAGCGGGCTTAGGACGTAGGAAACTTTTTGTCTCAAAGCAAAGCTTTTTGGCACCTGAGCCCTGAGTGTTTGACTGTGTAGAATTTTCCACGTGAGAGAATAACAAGTGAATTCCCGTGCGATGTCTATGGCTGTCTTGAGAGGGGGACAGACCACTGAAACCAAGGCTGGTTTAATCAAAAGAGGCAGAAGCATCAGTTCTAGTCACTACCTGTCTTACTGGCTCCAGGTGGTGAAAAACAGGGTATTTGGAAGCCCAAAGCCAGCATTTCTGTGCTCAGACCTGAAGTGCCCACTGCCTAGCCTAGGAAGAGGCTCAGTGAAGCTTTACTGGGCTGCTGCTATGGGGGTGTTTGCAGCCCATTGCAGCCTTGTGGAACCTGGGAAATTATAGAAGACAGAAGAAAAAGAAATGGGTGAGCTACAAGTGCAATGCTGGCAACTGAAAGAAAAAAAAGCTTAGGGAGTGTGTCACTCCTTAAAACCAGACTGGGAAGATCGCCCTTTTCCGTGCTTCCAGAGCCTGGCTCAAGCAAAGGAGAAGCTCTTTGGGCTGTCATACGATTCTCCTCGGAGCAACTATAGAGAATAGGGAAGGATACCCAGCTCAGGTGCGGGGCTATACAGCAGCGGTGCAAAGACATGATTTTATCACAGCTGTAATCACTAAAGCCCACGGGAACTGTGGTTGCTTTCAGCATGTGGGCAGGGAAGCTGTGGGAATTGTGCTGGAGCCTTCTGCAATGCCTTCCTCAGACCCTTCTGCAGCGATGCATTTTTATTTTAATATACTTAAGCCACTGGGACCAGCCCCAAAGTTGTGCGTGCAAAATGCCTTTCCCTCCGTGTACTCAAATTACAGACATCGGTGCCAAACCATGGCTCTCAGCCTAGCTAGGACACAGCAGGTAGAGACCTGTTAAATAGGAAGAGGGATCTCATCCAGACCCGCTGCCTGATGTGCATGCTCCTCAGTTAACATCCCAAGACAGCACAGAGAGCGAGCCTACAGCTAAGGGAACACACATCCCTAAAGCTTCTTACTGACAGCTCTCCTAGGAAGCTCTTGGGGATCTCCTGGACGCTGGTTCTCCCTGGCTAATTGTTCTCAACGATGATGAGAGGATTCAGGGTTACCAGATAGGTACAGTCCTCAATAAGCAATGAGTTGTGCTGCTCGAAGACACTCCTTCAAAGGTCGAGTGTAACCTCTTTGCCTCAATTTCCCTACTAATGAAACAGGAACAATTAATACTTGCCTGGCAATGATGCATTGAGACTTGGGTTCACTTAGGCTGTGCTTAGCACACCTAAAGCTCTGCAGAGCCAGACTCAGAAGAGTGCCTTCATACAGCTGCTCCAGATCTGAGGACACTACTCGTAGTCAGAAGTTGGCCAGTTTTGTCTGCCTCTGTGTGAGGTCACTTTTTAACTGTGGATGTGGTTTTATGAATATCTTTGGAGAAGATTAAACCATTTATCTTTACATTCCTAGATGTCACTGGGCCAGGTGGTCTGGGAAACCTTGCCAGCAAGTGAACAAACACTGACTACGTTTATCCTTAAATGATTTAACTGGGAAAACCAGATAGGTGCCAGTGCAATCTGGTATCTGCTTCTCTGCAAATACAGATAGACAGGGGCTTTTGCTAGACTAGCCATTCTGCTCCTTTCAAAAATCTGGCTTGGTCTGATTACCAGTAATTTTTAAGGCCTGATCCATTGAAAGGACTTTGGACTGAGTCCTTAGAGAGCATTCACATTTTTTAAACCGTTCAATGTCCCGTAACCTTCTGCTGTGCTAAGAGGATTAGAACAGGACTGGTATGTACAGCACGAAGAAAGAGAGAAAGATGCTATAACTGAAAGCTCAATTCTGTCCTAGAAACATGGTGTGTGCACAGCAAAACACCACCTTCTAAACACTGGCCTAGCAATGGTACAAATCATAAATGGCAAATGTTTAGCTTCAATTGTGAGAAAGAAGTCTCTTTGAAGAGTATGTCAGGGAGCACTTCTCCTATAAAGAGTCACTAGATCCTTTTGCTTTTCTTTCTGTTTCTGTGTTGCTTCTTTTTTCAGTTCTCCAAGACCTTTAATTTCTTGCAAAACTTGTGTAGCTTGCCGAAGTTGTTCTACTGCCTCATTGAGCAATGTCTCTGCCATCACTGGGGGTCCGTTCCCCTCCTGGGCCTGTTCCAACCCTTCACGTAAAACCTTCTGCAGAAGTTTTTCTGCCTTTTCCCTTTCAGTAGCAACTTTCTCCTCCATTTTAGCTAAGCAGTGATCGGATTCCTTGGTGAAAACTTGGCTTGGAAGTGCTCTCTCTGTACTTTTGGAATCAGACAGTAAGTCTCCCAGAGAAGAACTGCGAAGTTTGAGACCTGAAGGGCTTTCTACAGACGTTTTCTTCTCAACAGTTGCTTTTACACTCTCATGGCCTGTTTCTGTAGCTAAGGAAGTCTCTGTCTCTTCTGCTGAACTTTGCTCTTCCTTCTCAGCAGAGGTTCTCCCATTTCCTTCTTCAGTTTCAACTGTTGGGGATGTGGACTCTGCTACATCGCTGGGTGTGATCCCATTCACTGGGGGATTGGAGCTGCCAGACTCCAGGTCTTCCCAAACCCCAGCTTCCAGGTCACCATGGCTGGAGTTCATTGTGGCTAGCATTTTTTCTGACAGAACCTTAGGAGGAACGGGAGGCTTTGTATCATCTGCAGCGGCAATCTCAGCAAGGTTGTCTTTGCTACTATCTCCTGATGATTTCAAGTCTTCCGTGGTTTTAGGCTCAGGGACTGGATGGTCCCAAGTGACTTTTAGCTTGTCTGGCACGCTCTTAGGAAGAGGAATTGGAGCTTTTGCTGTGCCCCTGTTGCTGACCTCAATGAGGTTCTCACTGTTCTCCTCACTTGGTGCTTGAGATCCTTCCACATTCTCCTCTGGGCTTACAGAGTCCTCTTCCTTGGCATTTACGTTGTCCTTTGACATGATGCCTTCCTTAAGCTTCTTATCTGGAGGCAACGGAGGAGACAGAGGTTTTTTATGTTCCTGGTCAGGAACGTTGTTCTCTGCATCTTGGTCATCTTTTGTGCCAGTGGGTTTTGTAGGTGGCATAGGTGGCTTTGGAGTTTCTTTCTGAGGTGGCATGTTGTCACTTTCGCTGATAGTGGAATCAAAGTTTGGTGGTCCGTTGTCTACTATATCCAGATCTAGTCGCAGGATGCCATCTGATGTAGACTTGGCGGCCTGAAACACAGGAGAGAACTTTTTCAATACCTATCCCATCATCAACCCTGTGCTCCATCCTTTAACTTCAAGTCAAAGTGTAAGACCCTCACAACCAGCGAGGCAAGTCAGGGGTTGCTGCTTCACACATCCACCCCATTTACACTTACATCTGTCAAAACTGCAAGAAGAATCTGATAATAAAACTGGTGTTCTTCAGAGCAGCTTTTTCTATAGCTTAAGAGCAATCTATGGAGCTTGCGCTTCTTCCATGCAGCATCACCCTGTGCTACCTTCTAACAGCAGTAGCCAGCTCTACCAGAGTTAACCTAGTAAGTGAAACCCAATCTGATCTGCTATGCTAAAATTTATCGAGCTATGATAACCACGAGTACCAAACATTTCACCCAACAAAGAAAAGTGTCAGGTGAAATCACATACATTGCAGCAAATCTTGAATGCATCGAGTGAAGCACTTCCATCCCCCTGCATAGCCCCACTTTTTCACCAGACTAACATGTTCTGTGAATGTGACGAGCGTTTTGCTGCCGAGTTAGTTTCTGCTTGATAGTGCAGCAACTTGCACGAAAATATCAAAGCCAATAACCATAAGCAGTCAAGAATTAGAACAAAAGCACAGAACTTATCTTACTACTTCCTTTGAGAAGAAGGACTCAAAGCCTGTTCCACAATAACCTTATTTCTTGGTTTTCCTGTTGGTGCTAAGCGGTCAGCTCTGTCATATTTTAATTCTTTTTCTTGTGGTAGCTGGATCCTTCTACACCTTCCATTTACAGTGTGCCTACCCAAAGCACACCTGCTTTCTGCTTATTTTTAATTGCACATATAAAACAAGTTGATCTTTAGATCGCTTGGCCAGGGATACTGTTGTAATACCGTTGCCTTCTGCTTGCTTCCTCCAACCTGATGTCATCCCTGTCTGACCAGGGCCAAGCCTCAGCTGGTTAGACCTCCTTCAAACCACAGGCTGTGTGCAAATCACTCTACTAGGGGGATTGTCCTAAAAAGGATGGACTTAGTAAAAACGTTGCAGTGTGTAAGCTCAGTGCCCCAGAGGGAGAAATGCAGTGACAGTTCCTGTGTGAGGGAACCCAAACCCACACGAAGGCGTAGCTGCAGCCAGGGCCGGGCTCCTGCAGTGCAGGGAGTTCAGTAAAAGTCTCTCTTTTCCTTTCCAGCCCATCAGAGAGAGGGAGGCAAGCTGCATCCTGGCAGCTTGGCCTTGACCCGTCCTCACCTGGCCTGCCTGGACACTGAAAATCATCATTCATCCCATTTCCTTCACAATAATGCAGCCAGCAGCCGTGATACACATCTTTCTGCAGGCTCTATCCCCTCCCTTTCCCCTCATTCCTGCTTCTGAATTTGTAAGCCACTTTCCCCTGAATTTGGCCGGAGAGGTCTTACAGGTATTAACCTCGGAGGGATCTCGTGAAAATAGTGAGCTGAGCAGGGGAGAGAGATCTCTTTAGTGCCTAGGGAAGGGCTTCCTACCTTCCTGAACCCATATTAGGCAACAGAGAACCCACACTTCATTGCTGCTGTGACTTTTGTGATGTTTTCTTCTGCGGTTTTCTGGAAGAGTGGATGGGAATCTATGATTCATTCCCATGCATTTCTCTAGAAGAGACACGCTCCCTCCATTTCTATGCAAAGTAAAAATTCTCAGGGCATCTCATTTTCTGCACAAGGGTCATCTGAGTGCTGTGCAGACACATAAGTCAGAGTGTTGGAAGTTTGAAGAAAGAAGGTTTGATTTAAAAACCTTCCTTGGTTGAGATTAATGCTCTGCTAAAATATCAATCTGTCTATGGAAACTTTTTCATAAATCACAGGAATCAAACATTAGAACCTCTCCCATGGAAATGAACTGCAGGTTTATTTTGTGGTGGTTTTTCTTTTTTTTTTTTTAAGTGACAGATCCAGAAAATCAGTTAACAGTAGACAGGCTCGTCCATAAAACTGCCTGGGAGAATAATGTATTCTGATTCAGACCTAAGGAAGGGCTTGTAAGCTTGAAAGCCTGTCTGCTTTTTCCAGTTAGCTTAATAAAAAATACAGCTTCTCCCCACAGACGTGCAGCTCTTCTACCTTTAGACCACTGTGGCTACAAAATCATCACTTCTTAGAAAATAAATGTAGAAGCTTCGGTCTCTTCTGATTAAAGTGAAACTATAATGGCTCTCACCGGACGGTGAAGCAGCTTCTGAGTTATGGAAACCTAAATATATCGTAACACGTTGCAGCAACTACAGATCTATGGGAACCTGGAGCTTCATTAGCTGCTGGCACAGTCTCACCCAGAAGAAGCTGTTTCCCATGTCAGCTTTCTCTGGGCTCTCTGTCCCTGGGGTTTTCCCGGGGTTTGGTACGTAAGTGGAAGGAGCAGCTCTTGGTGATCGCAGCTGGGCAGATGGCTCACCCCAGGGAGGTGCACTTACCTCCTTTAGGTGACTTCTCGTGGGTGGCCTGCGGCTGTGGGTCATTTTCACCCTGTCTCGAGTTACGTGGTCCAAGGAAAGGCTCTCGTCCACTTTTACCTTTAAAAGGGGGAAGAGGAGGGAAAGAAAAAAAGAGGTCATTAATTTCTCAAGATATGTCTGTAAAGTTCTCATGGTCACACATGAAGGGATGCAGCATTTGGATCCAGGAGGGTTTTTGAAGATTTCACTACTACAGTCTCTAACTCAGACCGTAGTTACAGCCTGCCTGCAAAGCCCTGCATGTATGTGATGGATATTTAAGGTATCTGCCCTATATAGAGCTGTCTTTATCTAACAGCCACTCCAAAGCAAAGCATCCCACCTTCAGAGGTTTACAGTCACTGACCTCCCCTCTACCTAAAGGGCAGGGATGGAAGGACACAAGGCAGCTTTGTCATCCTCGCTGCAGCTGGGGCTTGGACCAGCTCCTGCATGTGGCAGAGCACAGCACTGAAATTGCTGTTGCCATCTTAGAGGTGAAAGCTCATTAATAACTGTGACCTGAGTGTGAACTGTATCAGCAGCGCTTCGTTACAGACCTTCCCTTCTACAGCTCTAATGACTGCAGGATGCTGAAGAGAAGGTGTGAGCAGTGACCTGGATTAATTGCAACTCTAGCTGAATTAACACATTTATTTCCTGGAATCAGATGAAAAATCCGCTGTCTCCCGCATGTGGGGAGGGAGGTCCCAGCCCCCCGACAGGTATTTCTCTGTGCTGGCTCTGTGACCACCCACCCACGCTGCAGTGGCTGAGGGCTGGAATCTGCCCCATGCAGAGGGGCATCCACCGGGGATGGTGAAATGTCAGCGTGTCCTTGGTTTGCTGGCCACAAGTTTGTACAATATGAAAGCTGGCGAGGGTGAAATAGGGATTTAAAGGGAAAAATGGGTCCCAATCCCTGGCTGATATGGCAGAGTGGTTTTATAGCTCTTTCAGCGGAGAACAGCTAATCCAAGCCAGCTGAGGGCTTGACCTCTTAGCTTGTGCTTGGCCTGTGTAGCAACACTTTAAATCTGAGGTCTGATCCTTACAGGAATGAATGAGAATTAGAGGCTGGCTCCCCCTGAGAATCCGGGTCCTCAGAAGGAGGATAGCCCCAGGCCACGGGGCAGGGAGGTGACCTGAGATCCCACCTTACTGTGCTGCCGAGGGGGTGTGCAGAGTTTGCTGCCCATGGAGAGCACAGACCACGTGCTGTGCCCCTCTGGGCAGCTTCGAGCCGGCGTGGGGTCGCTCCAGCAAGGGCTGAGCAGCATTGCATTCCAGGACATCACATCTCCCACCCGCTGAGACATGAGAGCAGACCCAGATGACAAGCTCTCTGCTCCTGGGTTTTATCTTCTCAGGTTGCTGCTGGTCTCAGCTCGTCCCTTTAATTCCATGTGCTGCTTCCCACTTGGTCCAAGGGCCTGAGGAACTGCTACGTCCCACTACCAGCAAAACCCTGCCACTGAGTGCCATTTGCCTTGGCAAAAAAAGAGCCTGTTCCAGCCTCTCCTCCTGCTTTTGCCCTCTGCTGAATAAAAGCAAAGCCCAAAGCTTTCAGAGTTCGTATCTCTAGCACCATATCTGCAGCACTTTTAGCCCTTTTCTCAAAACTTTTACTCAAAGCTTTTGTTTCCTTTGCTACAGATCTTGCCAATTGCTTCGTCCCCTTGTTCCCCTGCCCATTTCTTCCTGAGTCATTGCCGTGATGGTGGTTTTGTGCACTTCCTTTCAGTTACTGAAACAACTGCAGAACAGATACCGCTCCTTTGGTTTAGATCAGGGCTGATTTACAAGCTAAGAGGGAGCAGGGCAAGGTTAGGATGTGCGATTTTCATCCTTGGAGAATTTGGGAGTGCAGGTGTGCTGGGGCCAGCTGAGAGGCAGGCAGGTTTGGCTGGGGCCATGGAGTAACTTTCCACCAGACTTCTCTCCAGACTGCAGGCGGAATAGCTGGTGGACTGAGTCACTTCAGATTTTTCCAGTCTTGAAGACTGGGCTATGTCCTAACCAAACACCTCCATTTCCAGGCTGCTTGGTGCTGAGGATCATGGCAACGTGGGGAGGATGGGTCTCTCCAGGCTGCAGCCCCACTCTACACAACTCAGCGCTGCAGCTGCTTCTCTGCACCAGCCGCTTCCATCGGGAGAGGGGAACACCTCTGCGTTCGCTGATCCCAAACCCACTGATGCCACCATCTCCACCTGCCTTTGGTGAGCTCTTGCGTCCCGTGGGCCTCCCGATGAGATGTTAGCTCTTAGCAGCACAGCCCATGCCTCCAGCACAACGTCTGCTCACCCAGCTGCCCCTGCCTCCCTGCATCTAACCCTGGTCAGGAGAGAGGGGAAGGTAGCAAGTAGGATGGTGCCAATGGCTTTCTACGTGTTCTGCCTTCTCGGGCTGGGAACTGAAGTGGTTAAAAGCTCCCAGCTTGCGGGGATGCGACCTGGTTTGCCTTGAATACCATCTTTCCCTTTCCTTCGACCGTGGCTGGCAGAAAGGAGAAGCTCCCTGGACAGGGAGCAAGGGGGCTCAGGCAAGTTCTACTTTTAGCTGAAAAAGCAGTGGAGGAGAACTGACACAGAAATACAGGAGTCTGAGAACCGTTCCTCTTACCTCATCAAATACTTTGTTTTTGCCTCTATTGATCCCTTCATTAAGAGCTTTTATCCACGATTCCTTTTCTTCCAGAGTTGAAGCTTGAAACTTGATATCATGAACCTGCAAGAGCAGAGAGACAATTCTGCCTTAAGCATTCCTTGCCAGGAACACAGAGGTAGCTCTCTGCTCTCTGTCTATCACTTCAGTTTCTATATAACATTTGGTTCCAGCCTGTGTTTAAACTACAGATTCCTTTGCGCTTTGGCAAGAACTTCACCTCATAGCTCCCATGAACAGGATTTTGTTATGCTGAACAGCTTCTTGCTGTAGCTTTAGTTTTGCAACTGGTAACTAAAGTAGTAAGAAAGTCAGAGTTTCTTCCTTCTGTAAACTGCTTGCAATAGCTCTTAGAGGAGCAACGAGTCGTAGAGCAAGTGGTCACATTGTGTATAGAGAGTCAGACTGAAAGTCCAAGTCATTCTGTGCTGGTTCAGATGCCATAAAGTACTTTATTTCCAACTTCCCCCCAGGCTGCGAGCAACGGGAAGGCTGTGTGCAGCGGGATCTGCCTGCTTCCCTCTTCCTGCGGCTCTGCAGAACAGAACTGATACGGGAATCTGGGGCTCTGACCTTGGCTGCACTAAGCCTGATTCAGCTGAGCATGGATGTGATGAGGCGTAAGGGAGATGGAAGTGAAAAAATTAACCGTGTCTTTTTCTGCTTGCAAAGGAAGAAATACAGCAGTGAACGCTACAGACATACGCTCTCTGGGGTTGGAACAGCCACCCTAAGAAGAAGAGTCAGCCATACAAGAGGGAGCTGGCAAGAAGCATGGGACACAAATAAGGAGGGAGCAATGGGTGATTGTATGGCCTGTCCTCCAGCCAGGCAGCCCTCCCTCCGGGGCAGTCCCATGGCTGTGCTCCGTGTTTCAAATCTCCTCTTGAATGCCTCAGGAACAATAGGTAGGGTGTTATTTATTGCACTGCTGGGCTCTCTGAGCGCCTCACCAATATTATGTAGGTTTGCCCCGAAGGACACTTCAGATGAGAGAAATATCATCCTCACGTTACAGGTGACTCTGTGGCAGACTGGCTTGGATCCAAATAGCTCCATGCAGTGCCCTAATCCGCACTGCGCAGGCACACAGAAATACTCTTGCACTAAAGAACATCATCAAAGTTGCAAAATCAAGTACTCAAAAATTAGATAATCCCAACGTTGCCGGGGCAGTCCTAACTCAGCCTGCTCTGCATCTTCCTCCTAGCACCGTCCCTAATGACAGGGGCGGCACTTCTTACTGAGCTATCCCATCGTGGGTTTTATCCTCGTGGGTCAATATGTCTTACTGATTGCACTCTGCTCAAGCGCTGCCCTGAAAACAGAATTACTGATTCCCCCGACAATCTTTTCTTTGCTGCTTATCACTAACATATCTGGGGGCTTCACAAATTGCTTTTCAAAGCAACTAAAATTATCGACCTCGTACAGGTGGGGAGGTGAGATACAGAGAGGCTCATCCAAAACACATACTAGCGGGGTCTCGTTTGGAATAGGTTTTTTTGGTATTTAACATCCTATAGGTATTCTGCACCTTCCCATTGCTTTCAAGAGCAGTTGCAGTCCCGGCCTTTTTGTAAACGAGGTCCCACATTCTGAAATCACAACAGTGTCTATATAAAACAGTGACTATATAAAATGAGGGTGACAAAGGTAACGGTGACTGACAGTCGAATGCTCTTAGCAGCTCCCCGTTTTGTTTATGGCACAACAAAGCAGCAACTGTTGTGGGTCTCAGCAACTTCTGAAGGTACCATCAGAAATTCTGCAGAACTAAAGCCTGATCTCCTTACACCCACTCCTGCTGTTAGATAGAAACCGACTGCCCTTCCCTTCTGCGTTTATTCCTTGCTTCAGTGCCGTGGTTTTACATCTGCACATCACAGCGACAAAATGCCAGACCCTCACAACCAGCACAGCAAGCAGGGAGTTAAGAAGCAATTTGGGGAAAGATTATTTGCTCAGTTAGTCTGCATATAAGGTGATGGGACCACATGTCTTCCTGAGAGCTCAGAGGAGAGGTTAGGGCCTGAACCACAGCCTGCTGCAAAAAGAGCCCTTTGTCTGGGGCGCAGAAGGGCCATGCAAACCAGGGAACCTAAGGGAAGGCAAGGCTCCAAAACAGAGCGACAGCCAGATTTTGTTTTAGTCCAAGCAGGCCTGTTTTTGTGTGTGCTTAAAAACTTTTTTTTTGGTTTGGAAACGATTTTGCCGCAAAGCTTTGCGATTATAAAAGCTTATGAGAAAGCTCTACTTGTGAGCAGCTGAGCTGCTGCACCGCCTGGCAAAGACCTGGCAGCCTGCACCGGGGTTTAGAAATCTCCGTACATGTTGTTCAAGGATTCCTGCCTCACTTCAACCTTCCTCTCCCAGTGCCACTTTCTGTGCCTCATTCTTCACAAAACCCTCGGGCCTCCTGGAGCCGAGACTGTGACTAAGCGCTGGTTTCAGCAACCCTGCGGCAGGGCAGAGCGAAGGCTTGGGGGGATGGTTCATCATTAATGAGAAGCTGAGATGTCCCTCTGGCACGCAACCCTCTGTCGCACAGCGTAACGCTGACCAACCGCCGCGGCCACCGAACGCAGACCCATGGGATGGTGGGGGAAAAGGACTCGTGGAAAGATGCTCCCAAGGCATCGGCAGGAAGAGCCCTCCAGTTTTGGGCGAGGGAGGACGAGCAGCATTCTGTGGGGGACCCTGCTCCCTGCGGTGGGGCAGTGCGGGCAATGCTGGACTCACACTGCTGCAGCCCTGCTCCCTGCTTGCACAAGCCCCCGGGGCTGCGACACAGAGGGGCAGCCTCTGGTTGCTCCCAGTACACCCAGTTATCTTTGTTTGAAACCTTTTTTCTTCTTTTTAGAACAATAGCCACAGACACCCAGGAAGCGTCATGCTGCTGAGGCTTTGAGGATGGTGCTCGGGATGCTGCCAGCCAAAGTCTCTTTGTTGCCTTGCAGTCCCTTGTCTGTCTGCATCCACCTGTGGCTCACGTCCTCGGCCACAGCTCTGGGGAGAGAAGGCTAACCCAGAGCGGGTGGAAGCTCTCCATAAAGCAGAGCTGCGGAGAAGAGGCAGGAAGGAGCCGGAGGAGTTGGGCTCAGTCCTGCCTGCCACTGGGGCTCCACGCTAGTCTGAGATCCCCAGGTCTCTACAAACCAGAAACAAGTGAATTTATCTTGACTGTATTTTTACTCACTTGAGTATTCTCAGATATCAGAGGATGCCCCTGAAGATGGCTAGTCCCCACCAAGCGTCAAGCAAAGCCTGTTCTCCAGCAGCAATTTAAAGCAGAGTCAGTGACACCAAGTCGAAGAAGGCAGCAGGCACATTTGCTCTCCTTCTTGCTAAGCCAGCTGAGACTGAGTCATGCCATAAACAACAGGCTGGTGTGCCAGGAAAAGCCGTCATGGCTAAACCTAATGTGATAGTGACCATTGTAAGCCATGAATACAGACTACGCAATTTACCGTCAGTTAACTCAGAGCACAGCACGGCCAGTCAGCTCCTGCTGAATCACTGGCTGGGTGGCATGCAACCAGAGGCTCACACAGGGGTCACAGTCTGTGACGGCAGCAAGCAGGCTCCCCGATTGCTCCACATCTTCTCGGACACATCAGTCTCTTCGAGCAGTGACAGTCTTATGGCTATGCTGACCCTGCTCTCCAGGAAAGAGAAGTGTTCCTGGGGTCAGTCTGTTCTACGTGCACTAAATGATTTAACGCACCAGCTCTGGAGAACTGTATAGCTGCAGTTTAAGACCTTCACCGACACTAGCTCTCTGCTGAGCAGTTCTGCTAGATGCTGCTGATCCGCAGCAGAGGTGGGCAACAGAAGCCTGCGCTTGCTCCTCAGCTGTTTCAGTGCAAAGCTTGGTGTTGGCTTCAGTTCAGTTGGGCTTGGCTAAACCAGACCGTGAACTGCTTGTGAACTGCTGCTTTAGGTGTGGGAATGTGTTCCCTTCTGCTGACTTTTGGTATGGGGTGGCCATCTCCAGCAGAAGCCAGAGGAGAGCTGGGTCAGGAACATCTTAAACTACCAAGAGCGCACCAGAGTCCATCTGCCAGATGTGAGGTCATCTCCTGCCTTCTTCTACACGACGTTGTCAGATTAGATCATGGAGGGAAAAGTGGAAGCCAAGGGACTGTCAGTCAGGGGATTCTTGTGGTTTTCTGCAGCTGAACCAAGAGCTACCTCATCCCTGGGAATAACGCAGCATCTCCGCCAAACTGGCAGACCCCGGGAGCAGACTCCTCCGGGCACAGGGCAAACGTGCCTCACTGCCATCTGCTGCAGCTTCCAGGCTGGGCCCCTGGTGAAGGCAGCTGCAGGTACCTCCAAAGTCAACTAAGGGAAAAACAAGCAATGGAAATTTCCACCCCTGACTGCAGGTGTGGAGTTTGTGCCTGACCGTGTTAGGAAAGGATGCGTGGGCAGGTGCAGCGCTTGCTCGTGGACTCTCCCTTACTACCACCCTTTTTCTTCCTGTTCTTAAGACTACCCAGCAGCTGAAGGCTTTCAGACCCGCTGAATACCAGACTTGTGCCAATCTCTGTAGTCTCTAGGCAGTTTAGACCATTTACACTGTTTTTTGCATCGTGAGTATGTTTTAAAGTCTCCAGGCCAAGTCTGCTGCCCCTTCTTACAAGCTCAGGTCTCTGCACCCAACAGTTTTATTTTGATTGCTGCGGTGGAATGAAGCATTTGAGATTTCTAAGCAGAAGGGGTCTTTTGCAGCCTTCCAGCAGCACTTTGTTACAGCTCCACACCAGTGCAGGCACATGACACGCTCATATTGTCACAGCTTAACAAAAAATGTCATCCTTGTGAACAGGGCAAGCAGAATCTGGGGTACGTCCATCAAAGAGCAGTGTTTAGCAAGGCAACTTATTTATTTGGGTGCAACTCGAGCTGGAGAGTAGTTTTACCTGACTGATTCATGTCCTCTGCTCTTCAAGAATATCCCATCCACTACAGCTAAACTGGGATTCCTCTACATCTAAACTGGGCTCCTTGTTTTCAACAGGGAAACTCCTGTTCATGCACTGAAACAGAAATGGCCTTTCCTAGCTTGTACCTGAGTCCCACAGACTCACCGGCTTTTCTGCATTCCTCAGCATTGTGCTCAGGACGGGGGGGGGGGGCAAAAAAAAACCCCTAGCAAGATCTGGCAGGGCTTGGCAAGGGAGCTCACGGGGTGATTTTAAACTGTGGATGGCAGCAAGCCTCCCAAATGGAAAATGTTTAGCTGATATATATCGCCACAGCTGCAATTTCAAAACAGAAGAAGGACAGTTGTGTACATTGGCCTCCTAATTGAAGCCTGTTCTAACATCTGCCAAAGTATGTTGTGTGTCAACACCCTCACCAGATTCCCAGCCAAAGAGAGGGTGGGAGGGGAGCTACAAACAGGGAACTTTTCATTTTTAAAAGCCCTTCCTTTCACCAAAAGAGCCTTATAAAAAGTAGCCTCTATCTGGGTCTCCATTTAATCAGTGGCACGAAAAACAGGGGAGCTGTAAACTTGCCAGCATGCCAAAAGGATGAAGTTACCCTTTCGGGGCAGAGTTTGGGCATATCTTTCTCCTAGCAAGAAATGAAAGGTTTAGGAACAGGTCTCACACCCTGTGTTGATTCATGCAGCAGTGCAGAGGCATATGCAGCTATTGTGCGCTTCTCTCTAAGTTACATACTTGCTGATAATAATAATTCCCACTGTGCTGCCCATCTCTGAGCACACAGGCTTTTATTCGCCTCCCTGGGAATAGGTGTGCACTTGTAGTTATTCAGCCACCCTCTAGAAAACACACCGAGCCTGCCAGGGTTAGCCACTTTTGATCTAAAATTGACATTATTTCTGATTAATTAAGTTACAAAATAAACACTAAACCTCCACTCGGACTGGAGAGACTCGCTGCTCTGGGATCTGGTGCTGAGCAGCAGCTCACTACCCCAGGGTGCAAATTCCCAGGCTCCCATCACTTTGGTGCATGGTGCTTAATATCGCTTTTCTCCCCGATACAAACTGCCTACTTGCAGAAGGAACATCATTCACCTTCTCTCTCCACCCCCACCCTGGTCCACGGGAGTGTTTTGGGGCAGGACAGTCCTTGTTTTGTTGTTTTGAATGAAGTTTAGCACAATGATGCTCTGAACTCAGCTGGGGTCTTATTATACGAATAAACACTAAGTGACTGGAGTGAAAGAATAAGCAACAATGACAACAAGGACTAAACAATCTCCATTTATTTAAACAAAATGGAGATGAGGGAATGCAAGCAAGTTGGTATTTTTGCCTGTTCACATTCTTATGGAAATGAATATGTTTTGTCCCTCACAACCTCTCAGATTTGCGTGGGGAGATTTAATAAGATCTCTTAGGCCAATAAAATCACGTTGAAATTAGAATGTAAGTCAAGGTGCAATGCCTCAGAGCAACAACAGAAGCATCCTAGCCCATAAAGACACTGAAACAGATAGCATGTAAGTAGGAACAAAGGAGAACTTCCAAAGATGTGTAGTGATGATGAAGCTAGATAGGAAATGAAAGTCAAGCATGTCCTTGCCTACAGTCAATGCTCAGATGGATGTATAACTTCTTTGCAACACCAGCCTGGTTGTTAGGTTCTGGATCTAACCAGATGCTGCGCAGGAAGCTAAAGATGGAGAGTTTCATGAATTCTGCAAACTAAATCTTTTCTCCTAGGAACTGTTTGGCTGCAAGTGACTTTGCGCTGGAGTTTTTCATATGAACAGTTCCAGCTCCAGGGACTGTCTCAGTACGTGGATCGGGTTCACCGATTTCACTGGAACTTGGGCAAAGCTGCAGCATGTACAGCTGGGACAGGGACACTTCCTCGCCCAGAGCACATGGGGGAACCGCAGGGAATGGTCATTCTCCACTGCTCAGGGAATACTGGAAGAAAGAAAATGAGAAGGCAGGAAGAATATCAAGAGGAAAAAGTTGGGTCACGGGAAGACGCTTTCCCCACACAAAAGAAAGTCTACAAGGCAGTAGGGTTCCTCCTTACACACTGGAGACCCTTCACAGCTACAGGTCATTTCTCCCAGCTGCCAAAGAGCTAAATCTCAGAGCCTTTCATCTGCTCTGGGTGCAGCTGCCTGGGAACTCATTTTGGAGTTAGCAGACTTGAGGGTGACGAGAAAGGCAATCCTACCTTCTTACCCGGGGAGCGGATTAAAATGAAACGGTTTTTCTTTTTTAGTAGCGCACGCAGTTCCTGGCACTTGTCATAACTCTCCAGTTCCACTGTTTCTATGCACTTCTGTTCATCCTGCAGAGAGGGAATGAAACATTATTATGAATAGGAGGCACTGAAATCAATCATATACCATCAAACTCTGCATGTCTTCCCCTTGCATCTGTCTAAAAGCTCTTCTGCCTTAAAAATAACATGCATGCAGACAGCAAGCCCCCATAAATCAGGCTGGCATCTCACTAAGAAAGCATGCTAGTCTTCAAGCTACAGGCCGATTTGTGGCTGGTGGTCCACGGTGACTGAGCAAATAACACGCTGTGGACAGTAACACCAGCTTCTGCCATCTCCGTTGGCCTCGTCCAGGGATCTGCAGCCAGAAGAGAGAGTGCCTCCTCCCCACGATGAACGCAGGAGACTTTATTCAGCTTTTTCACAGGGAAGACGACACAAGCATCACGATGGTCCAAGCAGCCGCCCCAGGAAGCGTGAGGCAGAGCAGAGATAAGAGGGGAGCCCTGCCACCATGCTGAGCTGGGGCAGGATGGTCCTCACGTCAAAAAGGTCAGCAGGAGCCACATGCAACTGGGACACACTCCTCTTGCAGCCACGCTCTGAACTGTCCAAACGCTTAGGATTGGAAATACGGTCCTGTACGGCCAGCAAAACTGTCCGGGCCAGCATCTCAGTGGGGAATATTTATCTCTGGTGTATCTCCACTGATGACTGCCGGCCGCAATCTTGGCTCATTCCTCCCAGTAACATAACTAAAATTCCACACGTGGTGCGTGGCTCAGTTCAGCTGTAGAGCACCATCCCTAATAGGAATCGCAGCGTAACGCTGGGCAGATAATATTCTTCATGTCTCAGTAGCCCAGAAGAGACCAAAGCTCCCTTTTGCTAAGCGTTACACAAATAAGCAGCGAGCATCGCAGAGCAGTTCTTGCCGGTAAAGTGCTACAGTCAGCGTGCCTCATGAGCCTCTCTATTACCATCCTAAATTAAAACCGGTGGCCATGACCATCCTCAACTCAGGCTCTGCTCCCAAGGCAGCTCCTCGTACCCCTATGAGTTTGTATTTAGCAATTCCTGGAGCAGAGAGGGGGGTGTGGGATGAGGAAACGTGTCGTAGCCAGGAAGCTGCTGCTGTGTGGCTGGAGGCAGGGAATGGAGAGTTCAGAGGGAAGTGGGCTGCAGGGAATTTCCTCCCTTTGCCACTTGACATTTAAGTCGCTGTGCAGAGCTCAGGCTGTGTTTAGGTTTTTTTAACCCTCCTATCTGGGAATGGGGGCCCGGCAGAGCCGATGCCGGTATGCAGAGCAAGTTCTGAGGCACTGAGGGATGTCTGGATCTAATTTAGGCTTATTATTTTAATGACATTACTGTTTATTTCATTTAACACTGAGTAGGTGAATGTGACTAGAGAGCTGGGAAAATGTATACTAGGAGGAGGAGGAGATTAATCCTGCCCAAACCTAAAACCTAGCAGATAAAATCCTGCTGACGTTACCGAGCCCTTTGAAGGCGCAAGGCTCCTGCTGCAATCCTGGTATCGCAATGTCGCTGCAAAAGGACAGGGATGGAAATAATAACCCCTCCGTGGCCAGCAAATGACAGAGAAGGGTGAGGTCAGGAATACATGCCTCGGGGATGGGTGATCTCATCCTGGCCTTTGGTGGACAACCGCCCACATCACAGCACTGCCGCACGGACGGTGCGGTTACCAGCTCCGACGTGTAAGTTTGCTGGGCTCAGGATGTAGGTGGCTTGGCAGCGCTCTGAGCGGAGACCAGCACGAAGACTCCTGCCCACCCTTCCCGCTCTCGAGAGCGGCTCTGTCCCCAGCAGAGCCCAGCGGCTCCATGTCACCCTCCTTGTCCACGCCATCCTTCCAGCCTCTTGGAGAGGAACCTTCCCTCTGATCCCGTGCAAGCTGTCCTCCACTTCCTAAGAACAACAGAGCACCGAGCTGGGGGACAAGAAGGACTTGGCAGGGTGGAGAGCTGTGTTTTTGCCATGACACTGCCTTTTGGCATCCAGCTGCCCCTCTCCTCCCTGGGGAGGCTTGGGGGACCCTGGTCTGGGCAGGGAACAAGGGCAGTGAGGACGGGGACATGCAGGACCCTGCGTCCCGGGGCACTGGCTTGACCGTGCAAGCTACGGCTCCTTCATCTCAGAGACCCGAACTTCTCAAGTGTGTTATCATCTTCAGGGAGGGTGGGGAAGAAAGCAGCCACAGAAATAAGAAAACTCCATGTCTGAGGCAAAGGAAAAGCATCTGAGTTGAGGGAGCACCAGAATGGGGCTTTTGTCTCTGTTTTACCCCTGGCACGTGGCCATCCCCTCTCTGTGAGCCCACCTGGGTCACAAAGAGATCCTTTATGTTTTCCCTGCATCACTAAGATAAAGACCGAAGGGTCTGACCCTGCCGCAGGTCTCCAGGTCCCATCAACCTCCTGGGACCTGAAGGATACCCAGCATCACGCAGAGACAAGGTCGCTTCCAGAGTCCTGCCCCGATACACAGGTCTCAGACACATGTTCTGGACAAGCTCCCACTCGATTTGGTCTCTTGTGTCCCAAAGAAGTTAAAGCAATCCTGTTATATCGTCCTGAGACACAAAGGTTGAGTCCCCACTCGGGGGTCGCACCTCCCTGCGGCACACAGCTCGCAGGGGTGTCCCAAGGTGCTGCCCTTCATCGAGGCAGGGAATTCCCTTCACGCCACCTTTCTCTTCTCCTCTACGGATTTTAGGGCTTGTCTTTTAAATTGCTTTTGTGCTCGCTATAAGGGACAATCAATAAGACGCTTAAAATCCTAGTACAGAAACCGCTACATTCATGATTTAATGCAGAAAACCAATTCCATTAGCTATTCGTCAAGCAGATGCTGTGACTTAAACACGTGTCTGTAAGCTTGGCCCTTAAGAAGAAAATTACTAAACACCTAAATATATTAATGCACGTGCTCAACCAAAGAATCACACTTGGCAAAGAATTTCCTTAATGAAAAGTTGATAAAAAGGGGAGAAAGACCCACTGAAATTTTTATTTATATGAAGGTATAATTTCCAGCAAAGACCTCTTTGCCGACACGCATGCATGGGCTGTGACCCCCCGTTCAGCGTACAATGGCTAGGCTGCCTGAAATAATAATTTACCTCTCCATCTGAGGATCGCGAAGCATTTTAATAAATCGCTTTTGGGTACACATTGCTATCACTCTACCAGGGGCAAAACGCAGATGTTAACTGCATGACTTGAAATGCTGAGTGGATCATCTGCTCTCTAGAAGTCTCTTTGTCTAGTAGGTTTTTCCCTGTCAAATAATACACTTAAAAAAACCCCAAAACAACAACAACAAAAAAACCCTCTAACTACTAGCTGCACTGTTTAGGGAAAAAAAACCCCAAAACCAACAACAAACAAACCCAAGACTGATGCTCCCTAATGCATGGGGTGATGACACTGATCTGTGTAGTCTCTCTGCATAGGATTGCCTGTTCTTCAGATGCTCTCTGTAGTTTTGTAAGGCTTAATTTTTATTCTGGCAAGAATACGCAGAGAGAAGATGACAAGAAACCCCGTTAGAAAATAACCTGCCCGCTTGGTTCTTAGTTTACATGAGGGTACAGATGTGGGGTGCTGGAGACGGAGGCACGGCAGATGATAACAAGAAATCCATCTCCCTTCATCTCACATCCGCTGAAAGAAACCTGAAGCCTGGTGGGATGACGTTCACCCCCCCATCTGCTCCAGGTAATACAATAGCCCTTTGCAATTTGCCTTCAGGAGGTAGCTCTGCTTTAAACCAAACCAAAAGCCTGACTAACAGGCGCAATATGGGAAACGCACTCCCGGGGCAGGTCAGGAACACATTCCAGGGGATCGCTATTGATGATGATAAATACAGTATTTGTGTTCTGCTCAGACTGTACTTTCCGGTGACACGGTACGACGTTATTGCCTGCGTCTTGTGTTGGCCATCCCTTCTGCTCTTGTTTTGCACACACGAACCTCAGCCACAAGCGCAGCCAGCCTCGTGCAACTGCATAAACAAGCGCGCTTGCATATGAAACAAGTGCTAAAGGCAATACTAGCACCTCTTCGGGAAGGGCTCAAACACATGAGGGACTGATAAAAACATAATGCGTCCAAGTCACTAGCTCAGTTCCTGGAAATCTGATGGGCTCAGACCAGCTGAGATACTCAGCCTCGAAACCTGCCCTCCCATTTAACCCACGTAGGTCCAACTTTGGGTACGTATGGAAAGACGCTTGTATTTCTGTCATCTGAGGCTTTATCCCCTTTCTTTTCCTGGGGCCCCAATTCAGCGAGCGCTGACCAATCCCAGTTAAAAACCTTTCAGCCCGAGGATGGTCTGGGATGCTGTGTCCGTCTCTCACGCACAGCAGGGCAGGTACGTGGAGATGGTCCAGTGGGGAAAACGGCAGCTGGAGCTCCCGACGTGAAAGCCACCGCAGCACGCCGCACCACGGGCTCTCCTCTGACACCGGGCAAGGCCCTTCTCATCGCAAAAACTCAGTTCCCCAATTGTAAGATGGAAACAGCACCACTGCCCTAACTCAGGTTAAATGAAGATAAATACAGTAATAAACATGAACTGCCTCAATCCTGTGGCAACGGGACCCCTCCCGAGCGCAGAAAATTGCCATTTCCTTTAGTTCCCCTGTAGTAAGTCTGCACAATCACATGCTATCCTATTGTGCTAGCAGATAATTTTGTAGCAATTTCCTCTCCTAAGACATTTGACTTCACTGTAAGCCAGTTTAATAGCCTATAGATATTAACATGATCCCTTATTTACAATAATGGGACCTTGTAGCTACTGTAGCTTACAGATGCAATTTATTACAGGATGTTACCACAATCCGCAGGCTACCAGAAAACATTATGCCTGGTTGTTACAAATGCCATTTTCCTTGTTGAGATAATAAAATAACCCTTTAAATGATTGGGATTTTTCCTTCTTCTGAACGTCTGTGAAAATTAATCTTACTTTAAAAGCCTTCTTTTCCCTTGTGGTAATGAGAGCCTCCATATATCTTGTTTTTAAAGGCATGCCCTTTAAAAAAAAAAAAAAAAACCTACGTCACATTTATAGATTTTTGAATCTGCGAGTTCCTGAAGCTTCAAGTGGAGTCAACAAGTGTCTGGGGCACCGGGAAGCAATCTGCACAGAGTCGACAGTTTGCACCAGGACCAGGCTGCATCCCTCTGTGCAACAGAAACCCCCGCTTTGCCTGCCTCCCAAGCTGCTCATCGCCTGACACCGACTTCTCATTTCATTATTCTGGCACTCCTCATGACATTTCAAAATTAAGAACAAACGCCTCTGGAAAGCTTTGGGATTCAGGAGGAGTAGGGTTCAGCTTATGGGAGGAGGCAGTACCCTTTAACCTAAACTGTTTATAACAAATCTTCTTTATTAGGCAATAGTATGTTTTTTAAAAAAGAGAACCAAACTCATTTGTCAGTCCTGTTGTTCCTGAAACCATCGCAGCAATGCAGCTGCTGAAACATTTCCCCATTCTTCTTCCCTTGACACACTACACAGAAGCTTTATGTGATTTTGGTTTTATATCATCCCGATGCCCACGAATGAGCCACATCCGCCTGTGTCAGACACCGCGCAGGCACACGGTCCTTGTGCAGATGTGCAGTGAGAACTGCTCCTCCATCCTGATGCGCACACCAACCTCTAGCCACCATAAACCAGCAGGACTTAGACTCACCCACCACTAATCTCAAACCTCTCTGGGCTGTACCTTGGTGCTCTGCACTGTGATTTCTAACTTTCGGGGCAAACTCTGCTCTTGCAGAAGCCCCTTCCAGCCCAGGAGCCGAGGACCTGACTCAGGAAAGAGCCACCTTTGCAGCCCAGCAGGACCAGCTCCCTTCTTCTCGCATGAAGATGCAGGACAGATTTGGCTTGGCTCTTATTTCTCATTTGATTGGGAACAGCTCTAAACGAGGCCGTGAACTTAAGGCACGCAATTTATCTAGGGAAGTCCAGGAGAAGGTTCCCAGGGGTCCTTTGCTCAGTACTGGCTCAAGTAAAGGGAAAAGATGAGCCAAATCCAGACCGTGTCCCTGCTCAAGGAGGACAGCAAGCACTTGGAATCTCACCCTGCGTCCATCGGTGGCTAAATGAAACCCTGAAGAGTCCGGCTAGCAACAATTTGAGCTGCTTGAGAGGTGCCAAACAGCTGCAAAGTTGCCTGCTGTTCCCTCAAACGGCAGGTGGGAAGTCAGCCTGCTACAATCCAGTTTTATCCTTTAAACGCCAAAACCACACAGCACATATCCTGCTTCCGCCCAAAGCTTTACTCTGTTCGCCTTCTCACAGGACGTCCTGCCCCTGGTTTGGGGTTTTTTTTTTTTTTTTGGCAATGGCACTGTCAAAATATTTACTGGCTAAAATATTTATTATTATTATTATATACTCTAAAACGCAGCTGCTCTCTCTTCTTTATAGCATTTACCCTTCCTGGAGATAACTGGAGAAACCCTTTTGAAAGGAATGGGCTGGAGGGAAGAGGGAAAAACACAGGAACGTGTGTCACCGAGGGCCTGATCCTGCCCCTCATCCAAGGCCGTTAGCTGTGACCATACCTCATCCTCATAGACCACGAGCTGCGTTTTCCGTAGCTGGATGTAACGATCCTTCCACAATCCCAGGAGCCCTCCGCTGCTTTTCTTAATCCAGCCGTATTTCTCTGCAGTTGGAGCAGACTTTGGTTTCTCTGAGACCTCCTCCTTTGTATCCTGCAAGGACAGAAGGGAGAAGGAATTACAGCAAAAGGATTTTCCATCCATTTAACGAAGGTCGTCAGAAAGCCAGCCCAGATAAGACCTCAGCACCGACCACACGTGGTTCCTCCCCATCACATCGCAAGGGAAAAGACTGGCATCTTCCAAAGAAAAACTCAACCAGCTTCCACCCCAGAGCTGCCACAGGACTGGGGACCTGGGACGGACCCTGGGGACACTGTTGGGATGGTGGCAAGTCCACCTTGCTCCTCTGCTTCCCCAGTGGCTCTGCTCCCCTCTCAGTGGAGGTACTCCCTGCTTGCTTGTGCGCCAAGTGCTCCTTAAAAACGAGCACCCTCCTCTCTGCTTTGCTCCCCGAGCTCTCTGATCAACCCCAGCAGGACGGATCCTGCTGGCATCACTAGCAACGCTCGTATTTTAGCCCACAGCCATTTCTGCAAGCTTCTCCTCTAGGTCTCTATGTTTGGTCATCACCCCCAAACCAACTCCTGTGGGCAAATCCATGGCACGAAGGCCAGGACTTCATCACATCTGCGCTAAAACGTTCCCGGCAGGCTGCTGCGTGGTTTGTAGGCAGAGGGCAGGACCGGCAGAGAAGGCAGCACCAAGAGCGGGGGGGTTTTTTGTCCTGCCTTTAGCTCCTCGCTGCTGGTCATAGTCTGCTCTCACCCGCCCGCCGCAGCACGGGGAGCCCCAGCATCCTGCACAGGGACGCTGCTGGCTTTCCAGGCCCAGTAAAAACCAGGAGATGCATAATTTCCCTGCTTTGAAAAAACCATCAGAAATATCCAATATCAATATTCTCCTCAAACGGAGACAGGAAACCTAAGACGGGGAGCAGGGGCAGTCAGGCTTATTAGCTGACTGCTTTCAGCAGCAACCTCAGTTAAATACGGGAGTCTTGCTCCCCTCCGGCGCGCGGGGAGAGCCTTTGCAAAGGCAGGACCCCGTGTGCGTCCCTCGGAGCGCCCCACAGCCCCCAGCACCCCACAGACCCCGCGGTAAGCCTCTTTCCGCAGGGCGAGGCGAGGGGAATCCCTCGCTGAGCCAAATCCCCTTACACAAACACCTCGCCAACCTTGTGACTTTTAAGTTGAGGCCAACCCCAAATCCTCCAGCCTCCTGCCAGGAACCCCACTGTCCCCCCAGACCCGGTTTCCTCCACGTCCCCGTCTGTAATAGCAGTGAATCCCGCTGCAGAAAACCAACGCGTTTGCACAAAGCAAGGATGCACGACGAAGGCAGGGCCCCAACTGTCCCCAAATGGCCCTCGCTAGCCGCTGAATGAAACCTTTTCTCATAGGGAAAAAAAACCCACCAAAAAAAACCCCCAAACAAAACAAACCAGAGCGGCTGGAGCTCAGACATCATGTTTCATAACATGAGGAAATCCCACATGCATGGAAAGGAGTCGGAGCTGGACGCTCCCGTGGCCAGGACAGAGCGAGTGCTCCAAAAATTCGAAGGAGAGCTTTGCTAACGAATCTGTTTTCGTGCACCAGACTCCCAACAAACACACCCTTGGACAGCAGCTGCCATCGGGGTAAGCTGTTACTCTAAAGAGGGAACTCACACCCGTAAAAAGAGGAAAAACAGATTAAACACCCCCTGCACCCACATTTATGCTGATCCCCGCGACGGTTGGGAAGAGCCTTGGCTTTGCAGGTAGGCTCAGGTGCAGACTGGGAAGAAGAAACTCAAATAAACTGCGTATCACCTAAAAGAAAATCAGGCGGAAACCTGTAACATCCTTGGCGCCCTTTGTAGAAGTTATTTGAATTGTACCGAGATGCGTTTGAAACGGCCGCAATACAGGATGACAGAGCATGAAAAAGTTTTCCGGGAAACGCGGGGGACTGCATGGTTTTTTTTTAAACTTGACTTTTTAGGTTGCCAGGAAGTTGTATTCAGTTGTGATCTGCGACTTCAGCAAACATCAATTGCTGCACAAATATAGACCTGCTGGTTTCCTGATCAAGCGCCTTTTGATGTCAATTTTAGATAATTGGGCATGGACTTTAACCTCCCTCATAGCAGTTTTGCATGGATGTAGCTGTACGAAGAGTTTATTTGAGTGACTCCAGACCAACAGCTACCAAAATGTTTTTACTCTTTAAGGTTTTTTTGCTTTGCAGATAAATTTTTCCTGCTCTTTTCCCTGCCCTGGCAGAAAGGCTATCTGAAATCACACAGCAGGTACGTCTATCCACGGCCTCTCGCGGTGCTCTGCAGAGCAAAAACTACCCCGTCTCCTCTGGTTTTAAAATAAAAGTACTCCCTGTGAAGACACAGCACTTAACATCTACCTCTGAAAAAACAACCAGTGACCGTTTTTGTTGGAGTTGGGGCTTCTGCCTGCACTTCTGCTCAAGGCAGAGCTGCAAAGCTAGGGCAGAGCTTGTCTGGCAGCCTGCGCTGCCTGTTCCGCTGCCTGCTCCCCGCGGGCTCGCCAGCTCTCCAGCCTTATGGGGACGGTACCTCCCCTCCGGGGCATCACAGGGTGGCCTCGGGAGCCCTGGTTGGAGCCACCCGCCTGGAAGGAGCCACACGTGGGGCTCCCTCCACACCAGGCAGGACTTCCCAGCTGTGCCGGCACTCGGGAGCATCCACAGAGAAGATCCATGACTCCGAGCCCCCGCCTGCCCCAGCTGAACATCCCAGAAGAGGGAAGGTGAGATGAGATGGAGAGTGCTGGTCTCAGCAGGTGACAGCAGCCGCAAGCAAAGGGCTCTGCCCCCCGCACTGCGCAGGAGTCACCTGAGCTGCCTGGTGCCTCCTCCAGTCCCCAGCTACAAGATAGATGTGACGGGTGCGATCCTGCGCTCTGCGGGTGCCGGGGGCTGCTGAGCTGCCCGAGCTCTGGGTCAGCAGCTCCCACCTTGCACGGACACAGCACGTCACAAAGATGCGGGTGCAGTTGCTGTAATCGCTTGCCTGCAGGTTAAGGGCGCAAAAACCAGATGATGCAACTTGACCGTTTGTTCCTGCAAAAGCAAAAAAAAAGTCTCGGAGACGGTGCCTGACATTTTTTGTGGATTATTTTTATGGCCAGTTCATGCCACCCTGCCACAAATCGGCAAGGGGAGGTTGGCCAGGGAGGGGCACCGCGAGCAGAGCTTTGTGTCCATCCTGCGCTCTGCCTGCCGTTCCACGACTAAAACCGGAGCACGGCACAGAGCTGCTGTTGTTAATTCAGCTTTATGTGGGTATTCCTTCTGCAAAAAATACTAAGATATCCTTTCCGGGATGTTCTTGGGCTGGATTCATTCCTGACACTGGTGTAAATCCATGAGAAGAAACCCACTGGCATCAGCCAAACAAGCCAGCATAAATGAGGGAAGAACTGAGTTATCCCGTTGGCGGCTCATGCCAAAGGCATCGCTCCCAAACCCAATCCATACGAGTCATTTTTGCAATTCATGTCACAGTGGCATTAGAAGTGAAACACGAGTTTCACTCTTCCAGCCTGGTTTACACTCCTGTTTCGCAGCTCAGCAGAGAAGCCAAATTAGGGGGACAGGCCAGCTTTTTGTTCAACAGGCAGTTATTTCTCCCCTGCCCCTGTACTTTAAGGGCCCACAAACCCACATACTTTTCGTGTCTTCCAACAAAAAAAAAACCCAACAGCGGAATCATGGCGGTGCTTTTACAAACTACACCAAGCGCACAGAAATTAAAGTTCATTTAAAGCAAGCAGCTCATTTATCGCACGCTCCTCTAGCAAGGCATAGATGAACACCTCCCAGGAGACAACCTGCATCTCCAGACCTCAACCCTTTTTCCCCTTTGCCACATTATCTTCCAAGCCCGGCTGTCAGCACTTCCACTTCTCCCTGACCCGCGCGGAGCAAAACCATCGCACTGGAAATAAACTGCTCAGATCCACGTGAAACTTGGGAAACTGCATCTGACGCCCCCTCCCGAAAGCGATCACCGGAGGATTCATTTATCATTAACGAAGAGTGGCCGGTGAGCCTGTCAGTCGGTGCTGGGGAGGCAGAGGGGCAGCCGGAGCCCTGCCAGCCCTCCTGGCTCCCGAACCCCAGGAACCTCTGTGAGGGCTGGGGCGAAGCCCCTTCGGCCGGAGGGCGCCTGCTCGGCACAGACGCCAGCTGGAAGCAGTTTCTTTGCTGTGGATTAATTTCACGGATGCCGGCGGATAATAACAACTTTCAGTCGCTACCAACTTGGGCTGCTTTGCCATCTCCCCACTGTTTTAAAAAAGCTCTCATTCTTGCCACAAAATGTTGGGAGCTGAAATAAGGGGGGGGGGGGGGGTTTGCACGGGGGCAGGGGGGAAACAAGCCACAGCTACTGGCATCGCATGTACCGGAGCCTGAAGTCCACCCTACCGGGAGCTTGCTTTGTGCACGAGCAGCAAAACCTCATTTAAGGAAAGGGAGCAGAAATAATTGCGTGGCCAGACGAGGGGAGAAAATGACCTGTTTAACTTGCTAACAAATTTGTGGCGTCTTAATCAATCCGCATGGGGATGGATTACTGGGGTGTCATCCCACGGACGCGAAAACCTATGCGTGAAGGAAAAGCACTGCTGCTCTTCTCCGAGTTAAACCTGTCCCAGGCAGAGACAGAGGAGGAGGATGAACTTGGGGAAGGCTGCTAGGTATGTGGACATGGCCAAGCTTGCGGTCTGACCGAGGCCCGGTTCCAGTACGGAAGTACAACACCCCAGCAAGAGTCAGCACAGGGTGGCCTGAGCAAGCGTGGCATTTCAACAAGCCCGAGTCTGCCAGCACTCGTCCTCCGGCAGCGCCAACGTTTGCTTTGCCCGTCAGCCTCACCCGGCCGGTTCGAAAGTTTTCGGCCCGAAGAGCTCTGGGGATGCTCTGGCCCCAGCCACCGCCGGCACCTCCAACCAGCGCAGAAGGCAACGGGGGGGCTGCTTGGGAAATGGGACCCCCAGCTTCTGGGTCTCCATTTCTGCCCCCGCCGCCTCCCGCTGCGCACCCCCAAAAAGCCCAAAGTGGCCCGTGCGGTCCTCCGTCCCCCTTCGCGGCTGGCAACGGCAACGAGCGGCTCCTGTCCCGTCCCGGGGGTCCCGTACAGCCCCGTCCCGGGGGGGGGGGGGGTGTCCCCTCTCGTCCCCTCCCGCCCGGTCCCTGTCGGACTTACTTGCTCCATGGCGGGCCGGGGCCGGTCGCTCCTCGCCGCCCGCTCAGGGGCTCCGCCACCGCCCCGCTGCACCGCTCGGCTCCGGGCGGGCGGGCATGCCGAGCCGGGCCGTGCCGAGCCGGGCCGTGCCGAGCCGAGCCGGGCCGAGCCGAGCCCCGCGGCTCTCGCCTCCGCACCAACTTCTCGAGAGGGAGCAGCAGCAGCGGCAGCGGCAGCAGCAGCAACGCCGGGTTTCCGGCAGCTCCGGCACTGCGAGCGAGGAGGCGGGGATGCCCCCGCTGCCGGCCCCGGCCCCCCCTGTCTGGCCCGGCCCCCCCCCGCCTGGCCCGGCCCCGGCCCCACCCGCCGCGGGCGTGAGGCTGGGAGCCCCCGGGATGGGCTGGGGCTGGGGAAAGGGGGGTGGGACTGAGCCCGAGGGAGGGGGGCCGTGGGATGAACTGGGTCCCTGGGGACAGGCGGTGGCTGCAGGGTAAGACGTGGACCGTGGGGTGGGTCAGGGTACCCGGGGGTGGGACGGGGTCCCTGGGGCGGGACAAGGAGTTTGGGGTGGGAGAGGTCCCCAGGGTCAGGCAGGGTCCCCAGGATCAGATAGGGTCCCCAGGGATCGGGCCAGACCCCCGTGGTAGGATGGCGTCCCTGGAATCGGAGGGTCCCCAGGGCCAGGCAGGGTCCCGGGGCACAGGGTGGGACGGTGTCCCTGGGGCTGGGGTCAGGCAGAGCCCCCGGAACAGCAGGACGGGGCGCAGGGTGCGGAGTGGCGAGGGATGCGCTCGTGGGTACCGTCGTGGCACTCTGGGCATCACGAAGCCCACGTGGAGCAATGCCCGGGGCTCAGGTCCACGTGGCACCGTGGGTCCCTCAGCCGCAGCGGAGGCTCCTGACAGCGGGGTGGTCTCAGGACAGCAGGTTTCGGCAGAGGGGTGATGCAGGTCCTTAGCCCAAGGGAATGGTCCTTGGTGGCAGAACTGGTTAATGCAACTAGTCACGCTTGGAGCTATTGTTCTCCACTGGTATTCAGCTTTGCAGACTTCTGCTTCTATTTCAGGCCTGCTGGAGGGCTCATGTACCCAACAGCCTGCTTGTTTTTTCTTCTAATTATTTCAGTCAGTCTAAAAAAAGATATTACCTCCCTCTGCAAACCTTGCCTCCATTGTTCTCAGCAGAAAAGATAAGAAGGAAAGGAGAAGAAAAGTCTCGACACCCGTTACCTCCAGGTTAAATGCTCTTCTGCATAGGTATGGCAAGTGCTGGGAGGAAAAACAGGAGACAGTTTCTGCAAACCAGAGGTGGAAGAGATACCGGAGCATCCATCCATCAGGGCTGGCTGCCCCCATCCTGCAGGGCCAGGGGTTAATGGGGGAGCTGGGAATCACCCTGGGACACACCAGGATTCGAGATGAGAAATCTTGGTGCTGTCAAGGCGCGTTGACAGGGAAATGATTGCCATGTCAGCAGAAAGACATCCCGCACGGGGGGAGGAGGAAGCCGCTAATAGATGTGCTGTGATGAATCTGGGTTTTGAGAAGAGGCCAGGACACTGAACACGTTCGGAAAAGCAAAGGGAGGGCAGACGGGGTCTAACTGGCCGTCACTGGTACGAGTGGGGAGAGAAGACAGCACGGGGGGGGATGCATGGTGCCCACCACCACATTCAGGGCATTGCCCGGCACCACGCTCGCCCTCCCTGTCCTCTTGCCCACAGGGGTTTGGGGCAGGACCCCCCTGCTTGTTCCACTTGCACAAGGCTGCAAGAGCGGCAGGGGCTAAGCTAGGACTGGAGCTCCTAAGAGCAACTATGCACAAATAATTATTAGTGATAATTAGCAAAAACACACTGATGGCATCTCCTTCTATCAGCTTAGCTCTCGGTTTGGCAAGGGCTCTGGTCTCGCCGAGACGATCTCCGTGTTGTGTAAACACCTTCTGTGGCCTCCCCTGCTCCTCCTCTACGGCCGAGAGCCAAATTGGGCAAAGAAAATGCTGCTACGAGCACCAGCAATGGCACGGAGGGGCCTGGCCAGTGGCCGGGGGGTTGTGAGCATCCTTCTCACAAAGGATTTCTCCTTTACCTGGCACAACAGGCACCTCTGAAAGATTTGACCAGAAAAAGGTGACTGGCCGTCACCATTCCGAGCTGTCGCCAAGCCGGGGTTAGCTCTCTGCTGCCTAACCCCAGGTGGGAGCTGCTTTAAAAACATATTTTTGTTGTTTAATTTTCTGAGCCATCAAAATGGGGCTTCGGGTGGGGAGTGGGAGCATCCCAGCTCAGCCACGGGCTGCTCCGGCGGGTGCACGAGAGCAAGGCGGGGTGCGGCAGTGCCGAACTCGGCTGCGGGATGGTGCCAGCCATCACAAACCCAATTATTGGAAAAAGGTGATATGTTAGCCAGGCTTTTAAAATGACAACAACAACAACGAAAAAACCCCAAGCCAAACCCCAGAGTACCAGAAATGTTCAGTATTCTCTGTTTTCCTGGCAGGGCTGGGGTGGGAAACTTCTGGCTTTACAGATAGGGTGTGGGCTGTGGTTCCAACTCTCCTGGAAAATTTTAATCGGTGAAAAAGTGCAGAATATTTTTAGCATGCCATCAACACGCATGTGAGGACGTGTGTGCTGTAACAGCAGAGGCCACATCCTCGTGATTTATGTGCTGTCCTCACCCTTGCAAGCAGACCCGGAGAGAGCCACCACGACCCCGCCGGTGGGAACGCAGGAGCAGCCGCTGCGGGGGGACCTCTCCACTGCAAGAGGGATTAGAGGAGGATGCTCATTGCACGAGAACATGGAGGCTGATCCAAAAATGCTGCGGGGAGAGGTGTTGACCACATGTCTGCAGCCGGGACTGCCCCTTCAGGGTGCGACTCACTGCCAGACCATCGTCGTCGTCTTTGATAAGAGGTGGTGCAACACTGCTCCGGCAAAGTGAAACTGAGTGACACCAAGGAGGTTGGGCTGGTGAGTCACAAAGCCGAGGAAGATATTGTCTGCAAGGGGACCCAGGAGTCCTCCTGCTTTGCGCCTCAGCGGTCGCATTTGGGATCTTGCAAAACTCGGGGGGCAGGATGCAGAGGAGACGGTGGTTGGGAGCTCCGGCCGCAGAGACGCGGCTGCCTCGAAGCTGCTCGGCGCTGAGTTGGGACTGGGATGGGTTGGGAGAGCCCCCTGCCCTCCCAAATGTGGGCAAACCCGTCTCTCCAGCCACAGACACCACATGAGAGAGCTGTGGTCACCACCGTGTCTACCTGCCGTCCTTTCCCTGCTCCAGGCAGGGAGCTCCGGCATCCAGCCGAGGTACCTCCTCACCGCAGTCAACCACTCCACCTGCTCCCACCTTGGTTTCCCTCCACCTCCAATGGCAATAACCCATCTCCAGGGCGCCATGACGCCTAGTTCATTAGTGCCTGGCTTCGTTAAATGATTTGAGCAGGGCTGGAAGGGCAGAGGCTCATTACTGCGATTGCCCTGTTATCTGCTCGGCAGCGAGGAGGAGGAGGAGGCGGACACACCGGCAAGGCTGGGAGCCGGCGCTGAGCTTGAGGTGGCCGCAGGGCTCCTACCCTCAGCTGCAGGAGAAATCCTCAGCCCCTTCACGCGCACAGCAAATTAATGTGGATGTTCTTAATCTGTCTGGTTGGGGCTAAAATAAAAAGGCCCAGAGAAAGCGCTGGGTCTGAATGGATGCCCAAGTGTAGGGCTGAATTCAGGTTCTTGATGCCAAGTAGAGCCCGCGGCACCTTCTCCTCAAGGCTGCAGCATGTTTGCGGGGATAAACCACTGCTCAGGTGGAGTGCAGTCCTCTAAACTACCCGTGCTAGACAAGAAATGTGCAGGTGGCCCCATTCTCACCTGATGTTCTGGGAATCAGCAGCAGGAAAGGCTGGAGGAGATGGGAGACCACAGATGTGGGGCTGGCATGGCAGAAGGGCTCTCCTCACCTCCCCACCTGCTTTCTGGGCTAAAATCTTACATTTTATGGACAAGCCATGTGAAAGAATGGTGTTTCTAACCACATTCCCTACTGCAGTAGGGCAGTCGGAGGTAGCATGCCTGGTTTGAGGCTTGGCCAGTAGCTCCTGACCTGCTGAGGTCCTGGTTTTACCTGTTTTCCTCTTGGCTGATACCAGTCTGAGCCTCTGCCCGAATCAAACCTGGGCTTTCCTGCCACTCCTGCTCCATATTTTAGTTAGATGCTTGAAAGAAAAGACCCAGCTGTCTGCCAAAGCCATCAGCCTGCGAGCGCTTGCAAGAACACATGTGCTCTCCTTGCTGATCTTGCTGGTTTTGTAAGGAAAAGAAGTCCTCGCTGCAGAGTACACCTGGACATGCCACCAAGGGCTAACAACCTCAGCTTGGGCTCACAGTGGGGACAAAGCAGATCCAAAACCGTGGGTGAGGAGGTCACTTGCTGGGACAAAATGGGGGAGGTGGGTGATTTAAATTATCTTCAAACCAGCAGCAAGTTGGCGGAACATGGCCAAGCCCTGCGGCACGATGGCAAGGGGGGAGTGAGCAATGCCGCTTTGGGCTTTCTTCTTCATTTCTATTTTAACTGACCATTGGCAGTAAGCCCTGCTGCAAGGTGCGGGCTGGAAGAGGTGCCTGATGATGCCGGAGCATCGCTGCCGGGTGACAGCCATGCCAGTGCGCAGGCAGGATGGGTGGGAAGGGGTGAAGCACCCGGTGGGCGAGGGCTCAGGGTGGCTCTCCTGCTCCAGTGCTGCATGGGGTGACGGGGAGCAGTGCTGGAAGAGGAGGTGCTTTGGAAGAGCTATCCCAGTCCATGCTGGTTTTAATCCCCAGGTCTTTCAAAGCCAGGGACGTGCCCCACGTCCTGCAGGTTAAACCCAATCCCCGTGTAAATGGGCTCGGAGCAGCTTCCCGCGTCCCTCACCGCATTGCCCCGTGCCTGGGGCGCTCGCCTCTGGGCTTTCCCCACAGCTCTGCACCGGTCCTGGCCTTCACCGACAGCTCCAGCAGTGACAAAATATGCCAAAAATACCCCCCCCTTCTCTGCTACCCTGGCAGGAAGGTGGGATATAAACACGCTTCTGTTTGTTAGTGTGGCTGCTTGCTGGGCTTTCAAGCTGGGCTGAGTTTGGGGGGGATCATTTCCTGCACCCAGCCCTGATCTCCCACTGGCTCCCCACTCTGTCTATGCAGGGAAGCTCCCCAAAACACCTCTGCTTTACGCACGCTGCTTTGAGATAGGGTGGCTCCAGCCCCAGAGGTGCAGGAGGGATTTTTGTGGGTGAGTTTGAGGTAAAGCAGCATCTCTGGGTGCATCGCAGCCACCAGCTTTCCTCTGTGCAACGCACGCAGCCAGCAGGGTCCTCCTGGAGCTGCTGGGAGACATATATATATAAAAAAAAAATATATATATATAAATATATATATGACATAATACCCTCAGAACCTGATTTTTTTTGCTCAGTGAAGAAGCAAACCCTCAGAGGTGTAATCTGGCACCGGCAGCGCTGATGACCCCGTGTAAAGTGATGCTGCCGGGTGTGCTCTTGCTCTCGGGGCCATCCCCGGCCATCCCGACTCTGCCATCCCTACCTGCCACCCTGCCCGATTCCTGGGGCCAAATCCTGCTCCTGGTTGTGCCCAGCACCATCTCGGAGGCTGGCAGGTACCCTCTGTGCACGCTGGTGGGGGAGCAGCTGGGGACATGCCGACCGTCCCTGAGCACGTGGGGACCCGCGGGTTTTGGGGACCGGTGACTTGCACAGCGAGCGACCGTGGAGTTTGTCTGAAATGATGTTCTCTGTCCTTTGGATGAGCACGTGGGGAACGCAGGGAAGCAGCAGCAGGGGTTAAATAAATAGTTATGTTTCAATCAATATTCTGATTTATGCTCCTGTCCTAGCGATGCCGCCTTCCTTTGCTCCCTGGTTTGAGGGCACGGGCCCCAGTGGCTGAGTCTGAGCCACCGTTTCTGCTGTGAACATGGATTTTGGCAGATGTGCTGCAGGATTAGGGCTGACTTGGGGGGAGAAAAATAAAAAGGCAAAAATGAAGCATCAGCTTGACCATTGCTGTGGTCTGTGCACCTAGCAAGCTGGTGAGACCGGCTCCCCAAAGTTAAAAAAGAAGTAAAAAGGAGTCTCGGCAGTTGCTCCTTACTGCTCACCTTTTGGGGGGTCGCAGGATGCTCTTTCCTGGCCTCGCCTCTCGCTCCTGCCTTTTACAGCACCGTTTGGGCCCAAGGCTTAGTCCTGACTCCTTAGTTCCCAGCCTTGGTTATTTGGGTGCAGCCTGGACCCCGTGCTGGGATGTTTGGCTCTGAGATGCAGGATGTGCTCCTGCCACGCCACAGGGTGGACAGTAGCCAGCTCCAGGTCACCTCCCTGCCTTATCCCTTCTGCAGAGTCCTCCTCCATCCCTGGTCCCTGCCTCCATCCCTGGTCCCTGCTTCTTGCCCTCAACCCACCTCGGTCCTACCAGCCCCTCGTGTCCAGGCAGGAGCGTCCAGCTGAACCCCCACCTTCCCACCAGCTGCCGTAAGGGTCCTGGTCCTCTGCCCCACGCCCAGAGGGAAACCCGATGGTTGAAACGGGCTGACCTCCCACCGCTGCTTTTTGAGGGGTTGCCAAAATCACGTTTCCTGGTGAGCTGACTGCGGGCTTCCAAAATCTCGTCCTGCTTGAACGGACATGGGTGGGTGGTGGAGCACATCAAGGTCCCTGTCAGAGGGACCAGAGTGCCTTCACTTGAGCAGCACCAGTTGCTGAATCCGTCCCTGGCTGGTGCTTGCAACAGATTTTGAGCTCTATGGGGCTGGGGTTGCTCAGCCCGTCCGACTCCATGCGGTCACAGCTGCTGGTACTGTATTTTCTTAGATCCTCATCTAAGGAAAGGAAAATCCCCTCCTGATGCCTGTGGTTTGGGTGTGAGAGACCAAGAGGAGATGCTCGCTGGTACCTCTGGGGGGAAGCACCAGGAAAGGGGAAGAGTTGTTTAAGCTGAAAGATGATGTTGGCACCAGAACAAATGGGACTAAAACTGGACAGGAATACATGGAGGCTGGAAATTAGGAGGGCTTTAATCCTCTGCTGCCACGGCTCCTCAGGAGGCGTAGTGGGGATGGGAAAGCTTTGGGGTGGACCAGGCTCGCTGACCTGACGGGTCCCCGTCCCCTCCCTGGGGACACCCAGGCACGGGAGGGAGCTGGTGCCTCTGAGCCTTCTGCAGCGGGGTGGGGAGGGACCAGAGCTGCTGCCCCACAGCTGGAGAGATGCTTTCAGCAGCTGGTGCGAGGTTTTGGGGCTGGCGCTGGACTTCTGGGTCCAACCCCAGCTCAGTCTAAACCTCACCCCACTCCTTTGAGGGACTGACCCACAAAGTGAGCAGCTCTCCATCCCTGCAGCCCTCTGGCCTCTCTTATTCCTTCCCCAGGGGACTCGATACGGCCAATATTGGCTGAGAAACCTGCTCGGCTCCAAAACCTCCCCACCACGGAGGGATGTGGTGCTCCTGGCACACGCCCAGCTGCGGTTTCCCAGCGTACCCTTGCAGCTCACCGCTGCGCGTGGGCTTTAGAGCTGCCAGATGTATGGAAACGCTCTATATGGTACAGCTACGCTTGAGGTTATTCTCACACGGGATAGATTTGGGGGTTGCTCGAAAGGCACGTGGCTGAGCATGGGGGGACGCCACCTCATGCTGCTCCACGTGGGGTCGATGCAAAAATCCTATGTGCTGGAAGCAAAACGCAGGGGCCCTTACGCTGATACAGCCCAAGTGCTGTTGTTTAAACTACTCTGTGTCATGAAAAAACCCAAGGGAAGTCTCAGTGGCAAAAAGCGTTTTCACACAAGCCACTCAAAGCCTCAATGGTCGCACTGCCTTCAGCGCTCTTGCAAAAACACCAAAGGAGGTAAATGCTTCAGTTTCGAAATGCAAATAGTTTGTGGTCCTATTTTTATTTTTTTTTTTTTTTTCATCCTATGGTTATACGTGACCTAAGCCGCAGCATCCCAGCTCTGGCTTTCAGGTGTTTAATTTTAGCTGGACCACTAAGTTGGTGTTTCGGTTCTGAGGTGGGCTTGGGCAGCGATGCCCCGGGTCTGAGAAATTTGCAGTACTAAATCAGGCAGATGCATCTCAAAGGCAGTAGCAGATCCAGGGCGATGCTCGAGGATGGTCCGTCCGCTGCCCGGTTGATGGAGATGATGCCCGTGCGTGGATTTAGCTGGAAATCGGTGCTGGTGCATGAATTTGGCAGAGATGTGGTTGGTTATTTGTGGCCGGATTTGCGGGGAGCACCGTAGGAAGCTCATTTGGCTCAGGTTTGGGTTTGTGCATGGAATGGCCTGGGAAGGCCATGCACCGCAGGGTGAAAAAAGGGATTTTTTCATTTTGCGGCAGATCTGGGAAATATAAGGTGGGAGGGAATGGGGGAAAAAAACCCAACATTCAGATTAAACTGTAACAGCCTGATTTAGACAAAAAAAAAAAAAATCCCCCAAACATTCTGGTTTTAGATCACCCCAGAATAGTCAGTTTGAGAGGAAATGCAAAGTTTGTGTTTGCAGATCAATTAGCTCCTTTCTAAAACTTTTAAAAAAAAAAAAAGCCATTTCCAACTCAAAGGTAAAACTCTGCCGTTCCTGAAAAAGCTTCAAGAACAGAGGCTGGGTATTTCTGAGGCGCTTCATTTTGGGAACCCCAAAAGAAACATTTTGACATTTCCAAGCCAGCTTCTTCTTCAACCTCCAAATATTTTCCAAATTTGCCTGAAATCAGTAAATAGCTTTGAAAAACTACAGCGAGCAGCAGGAAGCCCACGTCCTGCTGCTGGGGAAAGGCTGCTGGGAGGGGGGTGGGGGGGCAGCGTCCCCCGTGAGCGCGTGGGGAGGCAACGTGCAGGATTATTAACCGGGGAAACACGGGATGTAGGTGCAACCTGCCTTGTCGGAGCCGCCTCCGGATTTCCCTGAGGATGCCGATGGCTGAAAGCATCCCAGGTCCCTGCAGGAGGAGGCTGGGAAAATCCTCTGGCTCCTGGACCCAGGCTTCGGGGCGATGCTCTCCCTGAAGACGCCTCGCGCAGAGGCGGCGGACGCAAGCTGAGCCTTGGCGTGAGCAGGGAGGGAGCAAGATTTATGGCCGCGCTCTGGTTTTGGTGGCGACTCGGGAGGTGGGATTGGATCAAGTGGATTCCAGAGAGATTTACAGCAAGTAAACCCTTTCACATGAAGGGCTTATCGCGTTGGCCCGTTGTGTCTGAGAGGTTTCGGAGGTATTGCCGGTGGCTGAGCAGCCAAGGTGAAGCGGGGAGCGTGAAACACTCTCCTGCGACGGGGTTTGCCACGTGTTCGTCCCTCCTTAACCCTGCACCAAGGTGGCACCGGGACCGCGAGCGCTTTGCATCCCTCTCCCTGCGCTGCCGCCACCTCCCAGCCTTTCCGGCGAGGCCGGGAGCTCAGCGGCCGCCCGTGCAGCCGTGCCGGTGTCCCACCTCGGTGATAATCCAACGCAGACACGTGGATGAACCGCGCTGTGAGCCCAGGAGAAGGTCTGGCTGAGAAGCACCCGGGGGAAATGTTTCCTTTCTGAAATTGCAAAATGTAATTAATGCCGGTAATAAACGTGGAAACTCATTAGTTCTGCGGCTGGGTGGGGTTCTCTCCAGCTAACGGCAGCCTCAGTGCTACAGTCTCCAGGCCAGTGGGGTGGGACAAGCCCCTTCCCTGCCTTCGTCCCTCGGCTGTGACAATGAGGAGGGTGGCACGGTGGGCAGGATCTCCTCAACAGGTCCTGATACCATGAAATAGAAACCAAATCCCCTCCTCCTCCCTTCGGGGAAGTGCCTTGGCCCCAGGAGATACTGGTGAGGCAGCACCAAAGGGCCCACGTCTGCCCCAATCAGTCCCGAAATACCCACCAAGCCCACGGTGTGGGGAGCTGAAGAGCAGGGCCCTTGGGTAGGATCGGGCCCATGGGAGCCATCAGCTGGCACTGGCTGTTTTTCCTGCAATGCATTTCATGCATGCGATGTGCTTGCCTGCGACTCGTCCAGGCTGTGAGCTTTGCAAATTAATTTCTGCTCTTTGTAGAATTGGGCTATTTTATCTTTTTTCCCCCCTTTTTCAGGTGGTTTATGGGCATTTGCATCCCTCCAAGGTACAGGCTCGGGGACACCGGCTTGGTAAATCAGGTGACATTTGCCAATGCCTTTCTGCAGCCTGGACGAGGCTCTCGCTGTCCAGAAGAGAGGATTATTTTCCTTTTTTTTAATGGTGTTTCTCCCTGGGACCCCTTTGGGTGTGTGAATCCCTCCCAGTGCTGTTTGGGGCTGATGCCTGTGTGGCACCAACTGACCCAAAACCTGGGCAGCATCCCCCTCCAGCAAGGCTCTTTGGGAGGGCAAACACTACCATTCAGCAGGAAAAAACACCAAAATTTCAAATTTTTAGATCCCCCCCCCCGGCTGCCTGTGGGATCTGGGTGCTGCAGCATCTCTCAGCACTTGTCTGAGCCCAGCTGAGCGCCTGGTGCTTGTCCCACACCCGTCCTTGGCAGGGATGTGCTGGGGCTGCTTTTACCTGCAAGGGCAGGTTGGGGGGCTCAGTGCAGCCCCCCCAGGCTGTGCTTGTGCCCTTCCTTGGCCACGCTGGCTGGAGCAGGTGCAGAGGGCAATTCTGCCCCAGCTTGGGGCATTTATGAGCCTGAGAGGGGCAGAGCGAGGGTCTCAGACCTTCTGACAGCCGCAGCCTTTGCAATAACACCCGTCTCAGCATCTCAGCACTTGCTACCTTCAGCATCCCTGCCACACCACTGCCTGCATCCCTGACATGCCACCTCCAGCATCCCTGCCACGCTGCCTCTGACATCCCTGCCACGCTGCCTCTGACATCCCTGCCACGCTGCCTGTGACATCCCTGCCACCCTGCCTCTGACATCTCTGCCACGCTGCCTCTGACATCCCTGCCACGCTGCCTCTGACATCCCTGCCACCCTGCCTCTGACATCCCTGCCACGCTGCCTGTGACATCTCTGCCACGCTGCCTGTGACGTCCCTGCCACGCTGCCTCCAGCATCCCTGCCACGCTGCCTCTGACATCCCTGCCACGCTGCCTCTGACATCCCTGCCACCCTGCCTCTGACATCCCTGCCACCCTGCCTCTGACATCCCTGCCACGCTGCCTCTGACATCCCTGCCACGCTGCCTGTGACATCTCTGCCACGCTGCCTGTGACATCCCTGCCACGCTGCCTCTGACATCCCTGCCACCCTGCCTCTGACATCCCTGCCACCCTGCCTCTGACATCCCTGCCACCCTGCCTCTGACATCCCTGCCACGCTGCCTCTGACATCCCTGCCACCCTGCCTCTGACATCCCTGCCACGCTGCCTGTGACATCTCTGCCACGCTGCCTGTGACATCCCTGCCACGCTGCCTCTGACATCCCTGCCACGCTGCCTGTGACATCTCTGCCACGCTGCCTCTGACATCCCTGCCACGCTGCCTCTGACATCCCTGCCACCCTGCCTCTGACATCCCTGCCACGCTGCCTGTGACATCTCTGCCACGCTGCCTGTGACATCCCTGCCACGCTGCCTCCAGCATCCCTGCCATGTCGCCGCCCGCATCCCACCCCTCATCTCTCCCCCCCCCAGCCTTTCCCTTCGTCCCCTTTCAGCCCAGCCCGTCGGTCCTTTGCACCCCTGAGTTATCCCGAGCTCCCCGGGCAGAGCCGCCAGCAGCAGCCCACGCCCTGGCCTTGCTCCGGGCCTTGCTCCGGGCCTTGCTCCGGGCCTTGCTCCGGGCCTTGCTCGTGGGCGCAGCGGGGTGCGGGGCGCAGCAGCGTGGCTGTGTGGTGCCATCCCCACCTAGTGCCGGCCCGGCGCACAGGCCGCCTCGGCGGGTGTCGGGGTGCAGGCAGGGCTGCAGCCCCCCGGGCTCCCCGGGGTCAGGGTGCCGTGGCACCTCCTCGACGCCCCCCGGCTGCACCCGGACACCCGTGGCACGGGCCTGCGGGGGATTTTCCTGCCCTGGTCCCGAGGGATGCTCCGGGGTAAATGAATGGTGGAAGGAAACGGGCTGATGCAGCCCCCACAGCGCTCCGGAGGATGGGCTACCACGGGACCCCACGTCCCCTGAGGCTGTTTGTCTCTTCATGCCCCATCCTGCAGCTCTGGAAAAGGGGGTGCCCCCCACCCCCAGCACCCGGAGACCAGCTGGGGCCAAGGAAGAGGGCCACAACATCCCGCCCCCGGCCACTGAGCTCGTCCCAGCACCGGGGCTGGACCCCCTTGGGTGTCCCTCCAGGGATGCTTCTGCACATCTCAGGTGGCATTTCCCAAGGACACATCCCCATGGACCCCACGTGTCTCAGTGCCTGGAGACTATCACCTCCCTCAGCCCCCCCCAGCCCAGTAAGGACCAGTTGTAGATGTCTAGGGCAGAGTATGAGGCCAGGAAAAGCCTTCAGCGCTGCCCCCCCTGTACCAAGTCCCCCTTTGCCCACCCCCGGCCCATCGGGGACTCCCAGAACCACAACGCCTTTTAATTTTCCTTCCACTCCTTCACCCTGTTGCTCCCCAGAGCCATGTACGGCTTCACACCCCCCGCGTCCCTGTGGCCGAGGGCTGCTCGCCCTGCCCAGGCGCTGTGCAAAACCCACCTCCCATGGACTGGCTGAGCCACCCAGGTCACCTGGTGGCACCTGCTCCTCGCCTGGGACAAGGTGGTGAGCAATCATCCCCTTCTCGCCCGCACCAGGCTCCCTGGGCTTCCAACATCCTCCATCCAGAATAATTTTGGTTGGAAGGAGCCTCTGCAGGTGCTTCACCCAGTCCTCAGAGGGTCTTATTTATGTAGTTGCTCCTTGCACTAAAAATTTTCCCAAATTTGGCTCATTTTTGTCCTTTTCTCTGGTTCCACCACCCCCGGGCTGTTGCACGGGCACTTTTCTCATCTCCTTCGGGTGCCGTGGCTTTGCTGCCCCAGCCCCACGGGAGGGATGTGGGGTCCCCTGGGGCTTCCCCATGGATCAGGGGATGCTCGTCAGGGGGGATGCTTTGCAGGGGGGGGGATGCTGCCGCTTGCCCATGGGGTGCTGTGGGGCATCATGGCCAGCCGTGCCCCTCTGCCCGGTGCTGGCCACTGCAGCGTAATCTGCCACTTGCAATGACAAACCAGGCTGGGAGCAGGTTGGTGGCCACGAGTCGTGTCCCACCGGGCTTGTAAACCTCCTCCCTCTTGTCTCGGCCACAGCAGAATATTCAGAACTTGATGGAGACACCAGAACAAAAGCAACTGCAAGGAAAGACCCTTTGGATTAATGTTTCAAGGGGTTTTTTGAGGGTTTTGTTTGTGTAATTTAACTTCAAACACCAATTACCGCTGCGGAGGAAGCGCATCTTGGGTAGGGACTGCAAAGTGCCCTCTCCGAATGGAGCTGGAAAGCTGGAAACACACTCAGAAATCTGTGAAGTCCACAGGAAAACATGGGAAAGACGGACTGCGGTGTGAAAGAGGAGGCAGAAAGAAAGGAAAATTAAGGGGTGGATATGGCCTTCATATTTCCCGATGAAACAAGGAGAAGAACTGACACTGCCCCTATTTTGTCTTGGAAAACCCTTTGCAGCTCAGCCCTGAAAGCGGGATTCAGCACCTCGGTGTGACCCAAACGTTTCCTCTGCTGCCTTCAAGAAAATGTAGGAACAGAGCAGGCTTAAAGCCTGCTGAAGAGGCCCATTTATCTGGGAACTGAAAGAAAACATTGGGATAATATTTAGAAAAGCCCGAGAATGGGCATGGCCCAGCGTGTGCTGGGCGACAGCAACCCGCCGAGCCGGGGTCGGGGAGGGAGAAGCCACCCTCTGCGTGTGGCTAATTTCCCTCTTTTCCCTCATTTCCTTCCCATTTCCTTCCCGACTCCGAAAGGTTTTGCCGTGCCTGGGTTGGTCCTTGGGGTGTTTTTCCCCCAGGAGAGGGGCAGTGCTGAAAGAAAAGGGGATTTTTCATGGGTAGGGTGAGCAGAAATCCTGCCCGGTCTGAGCATCCCGGGGCAGGGGGGCGCTGGCGGGGAGAAGGTGGTTCTTTCCCCTGGTTAACAACCGAGGCTGATCTGCAGGACCCACTTAATCGAATAGCACTTAAACCCAGGTTGATTTCTGCCTAATTGGTCAGTAATAAGCATTTAATTAACAAAGCTGCAAAGAAGCTTCAGCCCCCCCTCTTCCCAGAGCCATTAGCAGCATCTATTTTAACACTCAGAGCCTGGCTGGGATTCAATAACTGCTGGGGTTATTTTTCCCTTGTTTAGAAACGTGAACGTGTGCTCAAAATGCAGTTGGACATCTCATTTGGGTTTGAAGCATAATTATGTTTGATGAGGACTAATAAGCAGCTTTCAAAACCAGACCAGGTTAACGTCTCTCCTGCTGTCTCCTGCAGGGAAGCCGATGTTCCCCACCAGCGGCTGATGCTGATTTTTATGGGACTAATTCAGACACGTCCAGGGATCTGTAAAACCCTGCTTTGCCTTTGCCTGCTTTTTTTTTTTTTTTAAAGGATCTTCTTCCACCTGTGATGGGTTTTTATTGCCATGGAGTTTTGTTTCTTGCAGGATTTCCCCCCCCCCCCGCCATGGGTTTTGGGGTGCCTTTGCAGGACGCAAATGGAGTTTTGCTGAAAACAGGTGTTTTTACCCCCAATTTTCCAGCCTCGTCGGGAAAGAAAATAAACATTGGAGTTTTTTTGAATGCGCAAAAGGGAAACTTTGAATTCTCAGCCCCAAAATGACCTCAAGAGTTGAGACCTTGGCGTTGGCTCGAAGCCCGGCTGCAGGACGACGGGGATGCTGCCAGCACGCTCCCTGGCACAGATGATGGTCGATGGTCGATGGTCGATGGTTGAACTGGTGTCGAGGTCGGCTCTGCTTTAGCACCAGCGCCTGCCTAGGTGGAGCTGCTTCTCTTCGGCATCGCGTCTGGCCAGAAAACGCTGGATCTGGTCTGATCTCCCAAATACCGCCTGGCTGCAGCTTCTGAGCGGAGCTCAGGCACAAAGAAAACCCACCCAAGCTGTGGGTTTGGGGTTGTTTTCCGCGCTCCCCCTTTGAAATACCATGCCGAAGGTAATCTCTCCTGGAGATTAGGCTTTGGCAAGTCTTGTTACGTTGCCGAAACCTCCAGGAACGCCCTTGGTGAGCCCCGAGCACGCCCTGCCACTGGGGTGGGGGGGCGAGTCCCAGCCCTGGCTTGCCGGGGGACGCGGGGACGCGGGTGACACTAACCCACAAGACGCCCCTTTCCCTGCCGAAAACTGTCCCTTCCCAAGGGAGAAGCAGCAGGGCCCCTCCACAGCCCCGTGGGGATGCACCCACCCATCGATCCCACAGCCGTTTCTCCAGCAAGCCCCAAAACTGCTGCTCTGAACCCCCAAATTCCCAGCTGGGGCCAAAACACCCCCAAAAGCCGAGACGGTGAAGCAGAAAACCCCCTCCTGGCCCTCTCCTCTCCCATCCCGGCACTGCCAGGTACGGCTCTGGGGGGGCTGGCAGGGGGGTTTAACGGCCAGCAGCTGAAAGTTGGGGGGGGGGAAACACCTCAAATTGGGAGCGCTTGGTCCTTGGGCAGCTCTCCTGCTTTTTTTTTTTTTTTCCCCCGAGGCATTTTGCAGCGATTAAAGAGCTGCAGGTAAATAGCCAAACCTCAGAGCCTGGCGAAGGTGCCAACGGCTCTGCAGTCGGGACAGACCCAGCCACTGACTCCGGGCTGACCATGCTACAGCCCTAAATAGCTGCTTTTTGGGGACAGGTGGGTCACAGCAAACTATTTTTCTGGAAACAGCAAGCACATTGTGCAGGGAAGGCTTTCCAAGGATGCTCCCTACGCCCTTTTCAGGAAATACCACGCCGCTCTCCTTCGTCCGATGCCAATTTTTTTTTTTTTTTTTTTTTAATTGGCACAAATGATAGGCTCGGCAAGGACACGCCGTGTTTTCCCCGGGCTGTCAGATTTTATTTTGAAATCGCTACTGGTTTGATCTTTGCATCTCTCCACCCCTGGGCTCGTCTCTCCCTGCGTGTTCCTGCTCCCGGCGTTTGCTCTGGTGCAATGGGGTTTGCTGGGGAGCGAAAACGCAGTGGGGGGGTCTCATCCTGTCACAGGCAGGTCCTCAGGGACATCACCAGCCTGGGGACATTCCATTTGCAAAAGGCACCACAACGAGTGGCTGCTGGGCATCCCCGTCCAGTGACCCTCAGCCCTCGCGGGAGTCCGATTTTCGGGCCCAATTTCAGCCCTGGAGCCGCCGTCCTGACAGCGACGGCCACGCTTCCTTCCCGGGGACCTGCAATATCCTCCCCCGCACGGTGACGACACGGCCCCAGCGCAGTGCCGGCGTAACCGGCTTTTCCAAGACCTGCTATTCCAGGGGTGGGGCTGGCTGGGCCCAGGTTTATTACCAGCTCCCTCTTGGCTCCGATGCTTTTCTCCGGTACGGTGCTCTCGCATGAAGCGGGATGGCGGCGGGGACCGGGAGAGGAGGAGGAAGGATTCCTACCCCTCGTCCGGGCGGTGTCATGCGGGATGGGTGCCGCCACAAGACACCCTCAGGGTCCCCTCCCTATCCCAGCACCCTTTCCTTGGGGATAAGCTCTCCTGCATCCCGAGTATCCCAAAACACAGCGGGTGGGAGCCAGGACAGCCCCGGTGCAGCTCCACAGGGATGCAGCAGGAGCTGGAGCATCTCTCCATCCCACCACCCCTCGCTTGGACGTTTCCTTCCTTGCCCTAATTTCCAAAATAACAATAAACCCAAAATCTATTTATTTGAGGTGGGTGAAAAGTCTGGGTTTGTTCCCTTTTAATTCAAGACCAAGCACACCAGCAATTTTTTTTTTTACTTATTGATTTCCCCCCCCCCCTCCATGTCTGTGCTGGGCCCAGCAGTCCCCAGAGTGCCCTTTTGCCGCTGAGCTTCAATTGTTTCTAAACTTCCAGATCCATCTTTTGGATATTTTTACAGGCCTGAGTCCATAGTGGGCCCTTTCTTTTTATTTTTTATTGCTAGCATTTTTACCAGGATGACATTTTGACTAGTCTGGGAAATCTTGCCCACTACACTGGTTCCTGACAATCAAGATTTAATCTTTCTGGAGAGGAAGAACGTACTGGATAGAAAAAAAAAAAAAAAAAAAAGATAAATTTCTCTGAAATTGCAGAAAAGCGGAGCAGGAGGAGCCTGCAGGAAATCTCTAACCCAACCTGGAGCGGCGCGGTGACTGCGCAAGCCCCGACCGTCACTGGACAGCTGTTGGTCTAATTACAGTGAAAACCTCCGGTGCTGGGGGTGCTCCGCTCTCCGTACCCCAAGTGTATCATCGCAGTCAGGCAGCCTCTCTAATCTCAAAATTAAATCCCTTTTGCTGCCGTCTTCAGTGTTTGGGAGAGATGCTGGATGGTAGAAAACAATTAGCACATCCTTCCTTGGTCATCCCCGTGGTTTTGAGCTCTTCCACCCTGGCAGGAGCCCTTTTTTCTCCATAATTCTCCCCATTTCTCACCAAGAAGTGCCAGGGATCAGAAATTGCTAAAATGGGCATTTCAGGCACTTTGAAACGAGTTTCCCTGCGCCTGGGTTGTTGCGGCCAGGGCTGGGTGCCAGCACGGAGCTGCCGCTCGTCCCCCACCTCCCCGGACCTTCCTCCACCACATCCCCTCCTTCCTCTCCATCGCATCCCCTCCTTCCTCTCCATGGCTTTTGACGTCACCTCTTCAGTCTGATAACAGCTTAATCCAGATTTAGGAAGGAAAGGAAAAAGGCAAGGGCAACATTTTTCTATCAATCAAGCGCGAATCTCCTGGGAATTCACCCAGAGGTTTCCCGGCTGCAAAGCTGGTGGCTGCTGAGCGGTGGCAGCGGCGGTGGCATTGGCAGCGCCTGTGTGCTGCTGTGCCACATCACCCGTGGGAATGCCACTCCACGGAGGCCGCAAATCTCATTTTCTGCTGGCAAGATTCACGGGCAGCTCACTTGCGCGCAGGATTTTACCATTAATACGACCGAAACTAAACCATCTGGTCGCTAGTGAGTCTGGGGTTATTTTAACACCTAAAAGGACAAGCAGAGGAAAAAAGAGATTGTTTGAGAGAAGCGTGAATATAAATGCGAAAATACTGATCTCTCCTTTAGAGGTACAAGTCCCCGGACGGGAGCAGTGACAGCGTCCGAGAGCACCGTGCTTTGCCATCACCGCCACCGCCGCGTGTGCCGGGAGTGAGCCGGGGCGGCTGCCGGAGGATGCTGGAGGCATCGTGCTGCCGGACCGGTTTGAAGGCTGGTGTTAATGAACTGGTGTTAATAGGCTGCTGTTAATGGGCACCCTGATGGCGAGGGGTCGGGTTAGGCAGCGCTGGAGCCGTGCAGGGGCTGGAGCCGGCCGGGGATTTTCCGTGTGGGCTTTCACTGGAGAGTGAAGAGTCAAGCTGCAGAATAACTCCCTGGTGCAGACAAGATCGTGAACCACATCGCTTTAATTACGCCACTGCAAATTTCACTCATTTGGTTAAGCCTGGGAGCTACAGAAAGAGCTATTTCCAGGTGCGCCGTTTTAATTACCACATGCTGCCCTTTATTAACCATCGCACGCAGCCGCGTGGTCGGGGCTTTGCCGGGCTCTCTGGCCGGGGCACGTTTCCAGCCACCAGCGTTGTGATGGCCCCGCTCGTGCCTTTGCACGTCCCTGGGACACGCACATGGGCTCCGCTCAGGTCAGATAAATGGGTTTTAACCTGATTTTTGCTGTAATCTCTGCATCGGCAGGCCCACATCACGCAAAGGATAAAACTCCTGCTCCCGCGGCCGGGCCCCTGTGGGGTTTCACCGGGCATCTCCCACCGGCCGCGCTGGGGGGCCCGGCCGGCCGATGCCCCCGAGCTGAACGGCCGCCTCATCCCAGCACCCCAGGGGCACCTCCGGGCCGTGTGTGTTTGCAAAACAGCTTTTATTTGCTTAAATTCTTGCACTTCAGCACACAGAGGCACAGCTCCCACTGCCCCGCTCCCTCTGCCTGCCCTGTGGCTGCAGGCAGGGACGCAGTGACGGTCCCGCTGCCCAGGGCAGGCAGCCCAGCACCAGCCCTGCCAGCCCTCCCCTGCAAAAAATAGCAGCTTTCGGGTGCTTTATTTGCACTTTCCTTTTCTGAACTTGCCTTAAAAAGATGCAGAAGGGCTCGGTTTTCAAAGAACTGGCGCTTAAATGACATTCTCCCCTGCTTGTCCAGCTCTCAGCTGTAGTCTTATTGCCGTAAAAAGCAACGAGAGTACATGGTACGTGGTGGGATTTTAACTGTAATTCATGGATAGATATAAAAGTGCCAAGATTATTATAAATTTTATACAGCAGGGTTTGAACGTTACTGGTTCAGCAGCGCTTCTTTCCGCGCTGTCTTTGCAGCAGCTTCTGTTTAACCGCTCGGCTCGCAAAATTTATTGTGTCGCCCACGTCTCGCAGTGATTCTCTGGGTTTTCAAATAATCCCAGGAAAAGAGTTAAAAAGGAGCCTCTGCCTTAGTGCGTGTTCATCGCGAAGTGTGTGGGGCCAAAGTCTGGTTTCCCTGACACCCCTGGTAAATCCTACAGGCTCGGCCGGGAAAATTGCCATCCAGGACATAAGGGGATATGCTTTGAATTTCGAAATCGTGCCAGTGGGACAGGGGGCGGGAGCGGCGTGAGGACCAGGGGGCACCAAAACATGGGTCCCAGCGTCACAGCCAGCGCTTGGGCAAGGCTCTTAACCCCCTTGCCTGCTATTGCAGGCTGAGCCGGGCACCGCCAGACCCACGATAGAGCACGAGGTTTCACCAGTGACAATACCTGTCCCCCGGGTGATGTATCAGGAGCCGCGGTGACTGGCCCTGGGATGGAAAGTTTGGGATGCAGGGTGCTGCTGGGTTTTGTTGCCCACAGGGCTGTTGCAGCGGGATGCAGAGCTTCTCTTGGGGGTGGATTCAGCCCGGCTCTCCCGGGGTTTGCCCATTTTTTCATCACCTAAAGTGAAAGCAATGGGGTTTTGCATCCACCCCCACCCCCCAAGGCAACCCCTTTCTCATCTTCACTCTCTTTGCCATCAAAAAGCTTTTCCCACCATCAAACTCTAACCCCTTCCTGCAGCCACTGGAGCCCATTCCTCCTTCTCTGCTCCCCGTGGCGATATTTCTTCCCTCCTTTGCAGCCCCTGCCATCAGTGGGCAGCCCCCACAGACCTTCATCTATTTTCATCCTTCCTCTGGCTCGGCGTCTCTTTTGACGTGCATCGCACACGGAGCACGCACAGCACCCACCAGCCCCGTTCATCTGTCTCACGCACCTTAACCAACGGGAAACTTGAGGAAAAGCCCATAAACCAGATGGGAAACAAGGACTGGATTCGCAGTGTGCTTGTACTAATGGAAATCATCTTTTACTGCTTGATCTGAAAAAATGGCCATGCACAAGCTCATCACTTCTGCCTGGGCAGCACGTGGGGCGGCCTCGCGAGGGTTCCTGGGATGATGAGCCCTAACATGAGCATGCGGCTCCAGCATCCCCGCACATCATGACTGATACCCACAGTGAGTTCCACAAGCCACAGGTTATGGTGGGCACCACGAGTCACTGAACTCCCCTTCACCTGCGGCAGCAGATTGTCCCATCCCCGGTGCCGGCACAACGCCCTCCATCTGCACACACGAGTCCTCCAAATCCCCATTTTGCTGATATTTCTCATTGCACGGGACAAGCCCGCTGCTGGTGCGGGGGCTGACCTCTGTCTGCCCCTCTCCGTTTATTTGCTGCCTGCGAATGGGCCAGATCCAGCCCAGCATGGGAGCTGCTGAGGATTTTGGCCCTGTCTGGTGCAGAACAAGCTCCCCATAAATTTCCCTTCATTTAATCTCACCACTGAGCTGAGGGGGACTTTCCTATTCACTCGGGCTGTCAGTAGATCACCTGCCCGCTGGCAGGGCTGGTACAAACTGATGGCAACGAGACCGTGATTTTCCCCTCCGGCTCTGGTGATGGGATGTACGATGTGCTTGGCGCCCCCCTCCACCCACCCCATGTCCCCTCCCTGCTGCTGACATGGCTTTCCAGATGTCCCCATGCCTGGGGGCTGGAGCTAGGCAGGTTTTGTAAAGCTCTTTGGGGCTTGGGAAGGTGTTAGCGTTCAGACGGACAGGGCTGGGGGCAGCTGCAAGGGCATCTTGTAAGCGCTTTGGTTGGCAGCCGTGGCTTGTGCCCCAAATACCTCTCAAATCTGTTCAGGGACTGGAAAATAGACGGCACCCGCTCCAGGAATCACAGCTGCCCTGAGGCCATCCCAGCCAGAGCCTGTGGTTGCAGCCGCAGCGCCTGGCACGGCTCATCAGCTCATCTACCCCCGGGGGCTGCGCAGGGGCATTTCTGAAGCTCGGGTGTGATGCGAGTGAAGTTCCAATATGATGCGAGTGAAACACCGCTTCGTTTTGGGCAGTTGTCAGCTTTCTGCGGGCCTCTGCCCGCGCTGGCAGGGAGGGCTGTGGAACAGAGCATCATTGACCCGCTCCTGAGCCCGTCCTTTGTATGCGCTGCTGCCATCTCCCTAACAAAGCCTATTTTCTAATATCCCACGAGCTTTCTGCCATCCCCTGAATGGCGTCCGTGGGAGGCAAAGACAGCGCTCCAGCCCTCTGCCTGTGCCCACAGCTCCCCGTGGTGCCCCTCGTGCCCACCCGGTGCTCCACGGCCAGGCTCGCCTGGGGAATCCTGCCCCCAAATCCTCCCCATCAGCCAGCCCCTCCTGGCCTTCCCCCTCTGAGTCCATGAGGAGCTGGGTGCAGTTTGCCTAGGGGTCAGGAGGGGTGCCCAGGGGTACGGGGGGGGGGGGGGGTAGTGCTGGGGGGGGGGAGGTGCAGGGGACATGCCCAGGGGATGTGGGGGCCAGTGCTAGAGGGATGCAGGGGGGACGTGCAGTGGGAGATGCCTGTGGGGGTAGTGCAGAGAGATGGGGGGTGGGAGGATGCCTGGGGGGATGCAGGGGGAATGGGGGGAGGATGCAGGCGGGATGCCCAGGGGGCAGTGCCAGGGGGATGCAGGGGGGCAGTGCCAGGGGGTTTTCATGTTGGCTGCCCGGGGGGGGGGGGGGGGGCTACCCGGGGAGCGGAGCTGGGTGGCGTGAGGGGCTGCCTGGGGGAAAGTGGGGGCACAAAGGGGGGTGCTGGGGGGGGCACAGGGGGAAACCCGGAGGGTAGTGCTGGGGAGTGCAGAGGGATGCAAGGGGCTGTCCAGGGAGCCGCATGGGGGCAGGCAGGGACGATGCAGGGGGGTACAGGGGGTTGTCCGGGGACATGCGGGGGGGTTTCTGGGGAGCAGCATCGGGGCACGCAGGTGGAATGCAGGGGAATGCAGAGGTGTGCAGGGGGCTTTCCGGGGAGCAGCACCGCTGCACGCAGGGGGGATGCAGGGGGGTACAGGACGTTGTCCGGTGACATGGAGGGGGGATGCAGGGGGTCGTCCGAGGACATGCAGGGGGTTTTCCGGGGGGGCTGCACCGAGGCACGCAGCGGGGGATGTAGAGGTGTAAAAAGACGTTTCCGGGAAGCAGTCCCGGGACATGCAGGGGGGATGCAGGGGTTGTCTGGGAAGCAGTACCGGCTACGCAAGGGGACTGCGGGGGTCTGGAGGGGTCGCAGGAGGGATGCCCGGCAGCAGGCAGGGGGGATGCCCGGCGGCAGGCGGGGCGGGGGGGGGGGGGGTACCCAGGAGCCGCCCCGTCTGCCGAGCGCCCGCTTTCCCGGCGCTGCCGCCCGGCCGGGCCCTCCCCGCCGCCTCCGCCTGCCTGCCCCCCCCCCCCCCCCTCCCCGAGCATCCCCCCGCCCCCGCCGGGCTCCGGGGCCGCTTTAAAAGGCGCAGCTCCCCGCTCCGCCCAGCTCGGCACCGCGGAGCGCACCATGCCCGCCGCAGCCGGCCCCGGCCCGGGGAGCTCGGCCGCCCCGCCGCCCGCCCGCCTCTGCCTGCTGGCCCTGGCGCTGCCGCTGGCGCTGACCGGGCGCGGGGCCGCGGCCGAGCCCTCCCGCACCGTCTACACCAACCACTGGGCCGTGCGGGTGCGGGGGGGGCCCGCCGAGGCCGCCCGCCTCGCCGCCGCCTACGGGTACATCAGCCTGGGGCAGGTAAGGGGCAGCGGGGGGGCGGGCACGGTGCCGCGGTACCGGGAGCGGGGGCTGCGGGGGGGGTGGTGGGGGATGGCACCGGGAGAGCCTGGGGGCGGGGGGGGTGTCCCGGGGCCGCGGAGCTGTCGGGGGTCCCGGGAGCGGAGAGGCGTGGGGTGGTCCCGGGGCTCCCAGGAGCGGGAGATGCGGGGGTGCCCCCACCGGGAGCCTGCGGGGGGTCCTGGGACCGGAGAGGCGCCGGGGGTCCCGGGGAGCTGCCGGGGGTTTCGGCACCGCAGCCTGCGGGGGATCCCGGGAGCGGGGAGCTGCCGGGGGTCTCGCACTGTGAGTCTCGGGGCCGGGCAGCTGCCGTGTCTCCCGGGACCGGGAGGGTGCCGGGGATGCCAGGACCGGGAAATGGGCCCCGGGAACCCCCCGGAGCGGTCGGGATGAGGATGATGCAGCGAAGCTGGCGGAGCGCTTTGGCCCCGGGGGGCGGCCGGGCAGCCCCGGGCCCGTTCCCCCCCCCCCCCCCCCGTGTCCTCCCCCCGGCGCGGTGCCGTGCCCCGGCCCCGGCAGAGCCGCTCCTCGGGTGCCCTCGCCCCGTACAGCCCCGCTCCCACACCGGCTGGGGGTTGCACAAGTTCCTCCCATCCCGGAAAGTTACATTTGTGGGTTTAACAAACTTTGGACTCTCTGGCCCGGGTTTATCGGAGATTTTGGGAACATGAAGAACTTTTGCTTTCAATCCCCCGCAGCACACGGATGGCTTAAAGGCGACTTTATCACGGCAGCTCCTTTTCCTCGCAATTTCTTCATCCTTTCTGTAGACCCAGATGTGGGCTGGTGTCCTCAAGAGTTTCCTCTGGAGTTTATTGCTCTTGCACCAGCTGCTCCACGCTTTTCTGGCTGGGTGGCACTTCAGGTTGTCTTCCTGCCCAAGGTGTCTCCTGGACTATAAATTATAACCTTTATATCGCAAGCCTGCTTTTAAGTATAATTAAAGTCATGGGGTGCTGCGTAAACAAATTTGAGGGGGGGGAGGCTGAATCAGGGCCACTGTTCCTTGCACCGGTGTCCGTGACCAGTGCAGAGGATAACTCCTCGTGTCCCACCCTCTGTCCCCTACCTGCTGTGCTTGGCTCCTGTCCCACCACCACGGAGAAAATCACTGAAATTATTCAAATGCCTCTATCACAGGGCTGGGTGAATGAGATTGTGCAACTCAAAGGGCTTTTCAGCCAGAGAATATCTTGAATGAGCTTCCCACTCTCCTGGTTTGCATCAGCCTAACGTCAGCTCGTGGTTCGGGGTTGTCCTGGTTTCAGGTTAAACCACGGCAGGGGTTTTGCTGCGTCCCTGCCCGCTGGAGCATCTGCCTCCACACCCCCCACCCCCAGCATCCCGCTTTCCCAAGCTCATCCCTGCGATGCCGGAGGCATTTGGCCCATGGGCACAACGTGGCCCCACCGAGAATCAATCCCTCCCTCCCCCCTGAGCCCTTCCCTGGGGCAGCCCGGCGCAGGCTGGAGAGCAAGGGAAATATTTCTGTGGTTGCATCAGGGTGTTCCTGGCTCCCGCCTTTCCCGCGGATGCTGGGAGCTCGTGCACCGCTGCGGCTTCCCCAGCTGCTCTCACCACCCTGCTTCAGCTCTCCAGCCCCCGAGCCCCCTGGGCTTTTCCCACAGGAGCCTGTTCAGGGCCAAACCCCAAGGAATAACTTTCCGTGCGTGCGCTTGCGGGTGACGTCTGCTGCGTCGTGCTCGGGGTTCATGGTGTGCCAAGCCCTGTGGGGGCCTGGGTGTCCCTGGCTTCCACTGCTGCATCCTCTGCTTGCAAAACTGCCCGGGACGACCCCGTCCCCTGCGAAATGTGCCCTCCCAGGGGACCTGATCCTGAGCAAAACCTGCTGGAAAACCCTGCCAAGGGGCTATCACCCTGCCCTGAGGCTGTTGCCCTGCCCTGGGGAGATGGTTGGGTGGAGGCAAGTGGTGTAGTCCAACGTGGTGAGAGAGGAGCAGAGGTGGAGGGTCACAGAGGTGACCCAGCTGGGTGCAAGGGAGGCTTAGCCCTGTGTTGGTGGCTGATTACCTCTTTTCCTCTGAGATGCAATCTGGGGTCTCCTGACACGTTCCTGGCTGGGAAGGGCACTGCTGGGGTTTGTACACACAAGTGTCTGCCCCATGTCGGAGCTGTCCCCATGTGTTCCCATGCCCAACCTGGGCACCAAGACACCCTTAAATCCCTCTGGGTCACAGCAGAGTGACATTTCCCTTGGGGAATCATTTGCATCAACTTCTAGTTAAGTGAAGCAAACAATTAAACAAAAGGAAAAGTCTTTACGCCCCCAAACGCCTGCTCATTCCTCCCTGCTGGTCTTTGTTCTCCTGGCTGTGCTGGGGCAAGCCGGGACAGGCACTGGCCGAGGGCGCTGAGGGCTGTGCAGTGCCGGTGCCCCGGGCAGTGCTTCCACCGCTGGCCCGGGGGTGGTGACGAGCCTGTTCCTATCCTCGTACCAGGATTTATATGATTTTTTTTGCCTTGTGCAATGTCAAGCGTGGTAAGTTCTGGGAGGGCTTGCATGTGCTTGGCAGTCTCACCTGTGGTGCAGGATTCATTTTGGGCTGGAACTGGAGCTTTCCTGGATTCCTGTCATCTGGGGGATGCTGGAGCGGTGGTGTCCTCCCAGGCCTGGGCTTGGTCCTTACTGGGCTGAATCTGGCCATGACCATCCGAGAATGACATTCCCGAAGGCAGGAGCTCAGCAGCTGGGGACCTCATCCATAGTGGGGACAGGCAGCATCCCCAGGAGGGGAGCAGGCACGGCTTCCCCAGCCAGATCCGTCCTCCTGGAGCACCCCAGCGCCAATGCAGCTGCGTTTTGCAGAAATGGGCTGGTTTGGGCAAGATGCTGGAGGACTTCGCTGTGATGGGGAGGGAAGAAACAGGCTCAGCAATGCCCTCATGGCTCTAGTGCTGCCCTTGGTGGTGTCCAGCTCCCAAAAAGCTCTGCTTGGCCATGTCTTGTTAGCTACAAGTGATTTTGAGCCTGCTTGAAATACTAATAGCTGTTACTGAGGCAGGGTAGGCGCTGGACGCATCTCCACCTGGCAGTGCATTGGGAGGGATAGGTGCTGCTGCAGGAGCATCTCCCGGGTGCCTGTCCCTGCCCCAGTGCTGCTTGTGGGGGGCTCACAGGCGGCACCAGGATTTGGGGGAGAAGAGGAAAAGGGGAATGGAGAAGGAGATTGGGAGATGGCCAAACCCCTTGCAACCATACCTCTTTTTAATGCTGTTAAAGACCCTATTTGTAGAGTAATCCCTGTTGGCAAGGACCTCTGGAGGTCTCTGGTCCAACCCTCCCAGTTAACTTTGAGGCTAAATCAGGCTGCGTGGAGCCTCAGCTGGGTGAGATTTTAAGCTCTCCAAGGTTGGAGACCCCACCACCTCCCCAGGCCCATGTGTCACCGCCCTACACAAAGGATTACTGTCCTTATACCCAATTAGAATTTCTCCCCTTGCAACTTGTTGCTTCTCATCCTTTTGCCATGCATCTCCATATCTCTCTAACTGCCTGGGTCTCATCAGGGGAAGCTCCTTCAGCTTCAAACTCTTCCAGATTTGGCTGGATGACATTGGCAAGCATGTGATTTTTTTTTTTTTTTTTGAAAGCAGAGCCATCAACACCTTCAGCATAGTGCATTGCAGGATGCAAAACACATTCACGTTGCTTCTGGCTTGCTCCACCCACAGCCCAGCTGAGCTGGGCAGCACCAGCCAGGGCTTCCTCTGCTTCAGTTAACAGGGGAGGAAGAAAAACACCTTGTTTTGTCAAGGTACAAATTCAAGTTGCTTCCAAAAATGTCAAATTTCCCCTGAAACTTCAGCCCAAAACTGCAGATCAATTGGGAAAATTAAAATCGACCCTTGTGGGAATGAGAACCTCCCGTGCACGTTCTCGGCAGAAGTTAGATGTCCAAAATAATCAAGGTCAATAGTTGTAGATGTGCTTGGGGAGGGAATGAGCGTGTCTGGAGCTGCTTGGTGTGCTCTCCTGGGCTTCGAGTGGGTGGGCTTTGCAACTGCAGTTGGTGGCAACCTGGACTATCATCTCCTCTGCGGTGGAGCTGGGACCTTTCAGCATGGGCAGCTGTCTTCTGGCTGGTCAGGAGCTGACCCTTGTTCGTCTAGGTAGGAAGGATCAGCCCTTGGTAGAGTCCTGCTACGTGCCTCTTGGGTGCTCTGCTGGGTTTTCCAGCATTCCCATCACTGTGGCACAGGGTGCTTTTCCTGCTGCTCTGGCCATGTATCTCAAGGGCCTGGAATGGGGTCATCTTCCTCCCGTTTCATCGCGTGGCGATTTTGCATTTATTTCTGAAATGCCCCGTGTCCGCTCTGGTGGGGAACAGAAACGCATCTTCAGCTGATGCTTTTTTATAGAGCGTGATCCTGTTACGGTGAGAGCCGGAGGGACCGAAGATGACAATAAATTGAATATTATAATGCTGCAAGCTGCAGGCTGAGCTGGCGGACGCGGAGCTGAACCACTTGGGCTGTGGGATCGGGATTTCCAGGCAGAGTGAGCAAAGGCAGGGTGGCCTTGCGCAGGTTTCCCTAAGATATGGGGAGGTTGGAGCATCCTCCTTCCTTTTTCTAAGTACCAGTTGATTTAAGGAATTGGTCTTAAAAGCCAAATGCAGATTGCAGCGAGCAACTGCTTTGCATATAGATGTTAAAGAAAATGCACAGCTCTGCTGTAATGCAAAAAAAAAATAAAAGGGGAGGGAGGGTTTAAATGAACTTCAGTGGAAACAAATTACAAAAATGGCAGTAAAGACAAGTCAACGAAATGACATTCTGGCATAAAAGGCAGAGCAAAACTAATGAAATATTTAATGCTCGTAAGAGGCACTGGCACATCTCAAGTGTGATGAAGATGTGAGTAGTTGTCAGCATCTGCTTCAGCAGCTGGTCTGGACAAACCTGTTTGCTCCCCCCTGTCCCATTGCAGCCAGCCCTGGTCTGACCCCAACGATGTCACACGTGGCCTTGAGGATGTCACCTCGGCGCCTGGGTCACACGTGGCCTTGCGGATGTCACCTCGGCTCCTGGGGTGGTGGTCGGCCCCTGTGGTACAGCTCACGCCAGTCCCACGAGCCAGGCACTGGGACTGCCACTGGCTCCCTGCAGCATCCAGCTCCTGGCCACAGAAGAGGATTTTGGGGGGAATAAAATCAACCTCAGGGAAAAGGGAATTTGTACCAGCGACCAAATTTCTACTAAAATTGCATGACCTGGGAGCCAGCTTTTGGGTCATCTCATCCTTATGGGTATGAACCCCTGTGGGATGCTCGTCACACGGTACTGGCTCGAGACCGCCCAGCTTGTCGCGTTGCCCCGGGCTTTTGGGATGGAAAAAGCGGAGTCACGGTGTCTCCAGCTGCCGGGATAAGAGGGCTGGAGGCAGCACAGCCACCCGAGCTTTGGCAGGGTGGCATGGCCGGTGTGGCACTTTCCCGCAAGTACAAGGCATTTCAGCTCTGTGTGGCAAAAAAAAGGGCAAAAACTTGTAAAAGAGGAGCGTGGGGCTTCCCTGAGCTGAAGGGAGCGGTGAGGCTGCCTTTCCCAGCTCGCCTTCGCTCCCGGGTTGCACTTACTGCTGGGGAGGGACTCCGGGCTGGGGCACGTTGTACATCCCTTGGGAGCATGGTTGGTTTGCTTGGAGACTTTTTTTTTTTTTTTTTTTTTTTTTTGACTCCTGCTGCTGCTGTCCCTGACTCCAGGCTAAGCACATTTATATCCAGTGCTTCCCAGGAGCATCCCTGGGTTAGCAGGGATCGCATTCATCTCTCCTTACGGGGCTGTTCTTGCTGCTGGGGCGAAGCCGGAGCATCGGGTGGGGAAGGCAGCGCGATGAGGCACAGCTCCCCAGGCTCCGCCACAGCTGCTGAGCTCATTTTTAGCTCATTATTTCTGCTTGGGAGCGGATGGAAGGCAGTTTGCAAAGATGCATTTAATGGGTGAAAATTCATAAAAATGTTTTCCGGGCTCTGTTGTGCCGGCGCAGCGTCCGACCACCAGCGCTGTTTGCTGCGGCAATAGCGTTGGGGTTAGTGCCAGCATCCTGCATCCTCTCCCTGAACCCTGGCTTTGCCAGGCAGTGTCAGGTTTGTGGTGTGAGGCACAGCTGCACCGATACACAAAGGGGGGCAACCATGGGGAAAACCTCATTTTTAATAAAAAAATTCTCTTTTTGCAGATTGGGAGCTTGGAAAACTACTACCACTTTCACCACAGCAAGACATTTAAGCGCTCGACGCTGAGCAGCCGGGGACCACACAACTTCCTCCGCATGGACCCCAAGGTACGGGGCCAGGCAGCCCGGGGTGCCCCGGCCTCTGCGGGGGGCTGGTGGGATGGGGGTCCCCGCTTCCCCTGGAGGAGCCCGTTGGCTTGATCTGGGTCAAGCGTGAGGCCAAGCATCTTGTGATGACATGTTATCCTTGAACCGCAGCCCTGTGCGTGCACGGGGTGACTCACTGGACATGGGTACGTTGATGGGTGATGAAAAATACTAAAAGAGACTAAACGCTAACATCTGCCTGAAAGCCGGGAGGAAGAAAAGAGGGGAAAAAGCCTTCCAGGATAGAAAGGCTGTTGCATGCTCGGGGTGTTGATGTAGTTGCCACAACACTTGCTGCCTCAATGGTTGCTATGTGTGAAATCCTTGGCAATAGCTCTGCATTGCTTTTTCCTAGAGCAAGCATCCGAAGGGATTTTCAGTGCAGCTGAATTGACAAAAGTAATGGCGGGGGGGGTGGAAGAAGGCAAGGAGGGACAGACAGGACCTGGGTGAGCTGGGCTCGGGGTGGTGGGGAAGGGCTGCGGCTCTGCCTCGGCTTTCCTCCTCCCTGAGCTCCACCCGGCACCCAAGCCCTGCGAGATGCTACCTCTGCAGAGCAGGGGACAGGTTAACGTGTGGGGAGGGTCTGGCTTTTGGGGAAAGGGTGAAATAAATGCAGGAAAAAAACATTGCAATGAAGGTACCCATGCTACAGTGAGCTGCTGGTGCTTGCGCTGATGCCTGGCCACCCTTGGGATGCTCCTGGCCACCCTTGGGATGCTCCTGGCCACCCTTGGGATGCTCCCAACTCTCAAGACATTTCCAACCCACACGACAACCCTGCTTTCCCCAGCCAGCTGGCTTTCCAGAGAAATTTGCTGTTAAATATTTGGACAGGGTCTGTAGCACGCTTCTGAGGAGGCACACACGTGGTTGCTGGCGGGGGAACCCTCAGCGAGAGGAGCGTCGGTGCCCTGGAAGTGTGCTGGGCTCTAATTAAAGCTGTTTGCCCTCGGGGAGGTGCACAGGCATCCAGCAAATGATGAATTCAGCTCTGCAATTGAAATACCTCGATTTAAATGAGTTTAGTTATAATGCAAACCGAATCAATTGGCTTTTAGTCTTATTAACATTTACCTTACCTTGATCTATGGACTGCAAGCTAGAGCAATTAGCTCCTGTTCTCTTAATCCTTCGTTATCAATCGATGTTCAAGACCTCTTGGCACGTGTTGTCTCTCCTCCTCTCCCATGCACATTTGCAAATCATTTTGGAGATGTCTTGGCATTTGGACGCTGGCTTAGCACGCGCGACGCAGGAAAACATCACTGCGAGGCACGAGGAGACGGGAGCTGGAATAGCAAAGATGGAAACAAATCTTGCAGAAATCCCAAAGAACCAGCAAAATTCAATCATTTGCAGCTGTTGGGTGGTTCGTGCCTTCCAGGAGCTATTGTTTCCAGTGCCATTATTTATCGGTTTGCTCTGCTGCGGGTGTTGGTGGCAGGAGGGTTGGCCATCACCCGGGGTCCTGGTCCCCGTGGGACCACGCTGCTGCCAAGCTCCTCTCTTGCCCCAAGAGAACCCCGCGGCTGGTGGCTGCTCCGCTTGGGGCTGATAGGAGCCAAGCGACGTGGCAGGTGATGGAAGGGGAGGAGGGACGTAGCAAGGCCAGCAATTTTAGGGGCAGATTGTGGTGGCAAGAGTATAAGGTGCAGAGGGGCAGTGGGACGCAGAGAGGGGTCACGCCATGCTGTGCTGCCCCTCTCATGGGCTCGGCTTGAAGTTCTCATCGCCGTAAACTTCCCCGGCTTGCTGGGATGCTCCTGTTGGTCCTCACAGAGCCTTCAGCCTCACTGCTCTGGTCTCTTAATCCTCATCGGAGGATGTCAGAGCCTCCGTCCCTGTGCCTCTGGCCATGCGCCCTAGCAAAACCAATCCCACCTAAATTATTTTTTGCCGTGCTTTATGGTGAACGCGTGCTGGAGCCATCTGGTTTGTCCTGGATCTCTGTTTTAATTCCTGCACATCCACTGGAAAAAGTCAAGCTATTGCTTTTCTGGAGCTGCGAAGGGAGTTGCATCCCCGCCTGTGCTGGTTATCGTGTTTGGTGGAGCTACCCTGGGTGGCTGGAGCTGGGCATCACCCCCTGAACTGCTCGAAGGAAGGGGGGAAATGAAAAGCTGCCCCTCCGTTCCCAGCAAAGGGTTCGGCTCAGTGATACCTGTGTCTCCTCGCAGGGTCCTTTGGTGCCACTCAAGGTCACCTCGTTATTGCTAATTAGAGTTTACAGAGATGGAGCTGGGACCCCCCCCAGGCTCAGGACTGTGTTGTAACAATTTTGGCCATTTCTAGTAGCAAAAAGACTTTTTTGGGGTTTTGTTTGGTTTTTTTTTTTTCCTTTTTTGTTACATTTCCGAGAAGCTTCATCCCCTCAGATGAGCGATGGAAGTTGATCCAAGTTTCACAAGCTGCAGGAGCTGTTGCAGGGATGCCCCGGGCTCCTTCCCGCTCACCCGTTGTCTTCCCACGCCAGCCGCATCGATTTAGCAACGCCCCCCCCCCCTTAAATCAATGCCGTTTAACTGCTGATTTCTCTGTGTCCACGCAAGACTTCTCCATCGACTCCCATCTGGCAGTGCTGGGGTCGATCGGGAGCGCGTTTAAGATGCAGACGTCCCTGCAAGGCACCGCAGCTCCTGGCAAAACCCTGCAAAATCTTGCATCTTCCAGTCGTTCCTAGGGACCGCATCCAGCAAAGCTGCAGGGAAAGGTGATAGCTATGGCTTGGGTGGTGAGAACCGCAGTCATGCCGCCAAGGAGAACTGTTTTAAGGAGAAAAGCTGGGTAATTGGGCCATACCCTCTATTTAATGTATTTATTTTTTTTTAACTAGACCATGAAGTTACATTTTTGCTTCCAAGGCTTAAATCCGTCGTCATATAAACAAAGCAGCATGCTGTTGTCAGCCAAGGCAGCGTGGAAACTCATTTTTCTATGAAATATGTATTTTTCTCCTTTCAACAGTTTCTTTTCCTTTAAAATATAGATTTTTAAAAATCAAGCCCTAGGCTGGAAACTGTCGGGTTTCTGATACACACAGCTCCCCAGCCACCTCCATCGTCGGGCATCCGACCCAGAACTGTGCAAGGAGAACTTGTTCAGCTGACAGTTTTCACATAAATGAGCCCAACAAATACTCATATTTTGGATTTTCAGTCTTTTTGTTACAAACCCTTAGTCAGAAGAATAGAGACATCCGCACAAACAGCTCTGCCATTCCCAAAAGGCTCTGAACCATCGGGAAGAAAGTGTCCGGCGAGGAGGGATGCACCCGGAGCCCCCCCGCCAGCTCATCGGCTGGTGCCTCCCTTCTTCCCCCCACCACAACCACGTGCGAAGCTTTGGTCTATAAATTATTTTTACAACCTATTTTTAATAAACCTGGGTTTCATCTCCCTGCTGAAGGCAGGAGAGCCCTTTTTGTGGCCAATAAAGGGTCTGAAGGGGAAAACGCTCGCCAGGGATGGGATGCGGCTGCTCCCACACCGGCACCTTAAGCAGCTCCCGCTGCAGCGGTGCAGGCAAACACCGGCATTTCCCAATCCCAGCCTTTTCCGGCTCATTTCCCGTTTGATCTCTTAGCATGTCATGCCCCGCTGAAAAGCAAACAAATGTCAGAGCGGTCAGCCCCGAGGCCACCTCGCCCGCGGCCAGTGCCAAAAACGCCTCTCCGGAGCTGGCCGCGTCCCCCGAGACCCGCTGTGGCTGTGCACGGTCGTCCCATATTTTTAGGAAATGCGTGTTGTGCTTGGGTGAAGCCCCCAGTTTTATTATTTTATCAGGAGGAGGGGAGCTGAAAGGATGAGCAGCCCTGGAGCTGGGTGGTGAAGTCTCAGGGCTGAGTTGCGGCTGCTGCTTCCTGGCTGCGGGGAAGAATCAGCCCCAAAATGAAGCCAAGCACCTGAGTCTTCTCCAACACTTTGACTAAACACTTAAATATGTGGTTCGTCTCCAGCGGGACTTCAGCGCGTGCTTCAGTGCTTCGTTAAGCCGGGGGGGTTTAGGCATGCGCTTGGAGGCGATGTTATTCATGCTCAAGGGTTTTGCTGCACCGGGAGAGGAATCTGGTCCCAGGCTCGGAGGCTGCGAAGAGCTGAGCTCGCCCTGTCTGTCTGTCCATCCATCCTTCCTTCCCCCAAGCGAAGCCGCTATCTCTGCAGCAGCGCTGCCAAAGGGGCCGGGGGGCGGGGGTTTGCCAAAGCGTGGGGTGATGCCGGGATGGATCCAGGCTGCGGTTTGCACTGCTTCCGCATCCCACATCCCGTATCCTGTTTCGCTGGGCGATGCCGGGCTCTGTGCCCACAGGTGATGCCAGGCTCCGTGCCGACGGGCAATGCCGGGCTCCGTGTCCTCGGGTGATGCTGGCCCCCGGGTGATGCTGGTCCACGGGCGATGCTAGGCTCTGTGCCCGTGGGTGATGCCGGGCTCTGTGCCCCCGGGCGATGCTGGCCCCCGGGCGATGCTGCCCCCCAGGCGATGCTGGGCTCCGTGCCCCTGGGCGATGCTGGTCCCCGGGTGGTGCTGGCCCCCGGGTGATGCTGGGCTCCGTGCCCCTGGGCGATGCTGGCCCCCGGGTGATGCTGGGCTCCATGCCCCTGGGTGATGCTGGCCCCTGGGTGATGCTGGCCCCCGGGTGATGCTAGGCTCTGTGCCCCCGGGTGATGCTGGCCCCCGGGTGATGCTGGGCTCCATGCCCCTGGGTGATGCTGGCCCCTGGGTGATGCTGGCCCCCGGGTGATGCTGGCCCCCGGGTGATGCTGGGCTCTGTGCCCCTGGGTGATGCTGGCCCCCGGGTGATGCTGGCCCCCGGGTGATGCTGGGCTCTGTGCCCCCGGGTGATGCTGGCCCCCGGGTGATGCTGGGCTCCATGCCCCTGGGTGATGCTGGCCCCTGGGTGATGCTGGCCCCCGGGTGATGCTGGGCTCTGTGCCCCCGGGTGATGCTGGCCCCCGGGTGATGCTGGCCCACGGGCGATGCTGACCCACAGCTCTGCTTGCAGGTGGACTGGCTGCAGCAGCAGGAGGTGAAGCGGCGGGTGAAGAGGCAGGTCCGAGGCGAGCCGCACGCCCTGCCCTTCAACGACCCGGTGTGGCCCAACATGTGGTACCTGGTGGGTATCTCCCCTCCGCCGCCTCGCGGCTTTACGGGAGGGTTCATTTATTTTTAAACAACCGCGTCATCAATCTTTGCTCAGCCCGGCCAGTAATGAAACACCTTAGTATCAGCAAATGTGCTTGGCAGCAGGATTTTAAAATCGTAAATTAATACACAAGAGAGAATACTTTACAGCGTTTCACCCTCATTAGGAGCCCCTCGTTATGGTCTGTGCAGCGAAGGCTTGGGAGCAGCGCGGCTGCAGCACCGATGCATTTTACCCATCCGAGAGCTGCAACCATCTATTTACAATACCATTTTTCTCCTGCCTGCTTCATCCATCTGTATTTGACAGGGAAATTCCTTGAAAATTAAGTGCAGAAAGGAAACGAGCACTTCAAAACCGAAGAGCCCGCAGTATTTAAAATGGAAGAGGAAAAGAATAATAGGGAGATAGTGTTGCCTGGATTAACTGCTGCTGGATGGCTTTGATCAATGGAGTAAAGTTATAACAAAGCCATGAGTTATATGGCAGGGGGCGGGACGTAAATATATTTTCTGGTTGATTAAATGGGCTCCCAGCCTGGCTGCTCGCTTAGATGGGCTGAAATGGGGTTGCAGCCCTTTTGCAGCTGTGTTTTCCCCCCGTAGCACTGTGGCGATAAAAGCAGTCGCTGCAGGTCGGAGATGAACGTCCTGGCAGCCTGGCAGAGGGGCTACACCGGCAAAAACGTGGTGGTCACCATCCTCGATGATGGCATAGAGAGGAATCACCCCGACCTCCTGCAAAACTACGTGAGCTGGGGGATGGATGGGCTGGGGATGGATGGGCTGGGTCTGGTCCTCACGGTGAATTGATTTATGGAGAATTTCAGCTTATAAACACAGCTTAAGTCTGTGCATTGGCAGGTTAGAAGAAAATGTTTTGGTTTTTTTTAAAAATGAGATGTTTTTAAGAAGGAAATGAAGTTTTTAGACAAGAAAGTTTGGAGGAAACTCCCTTTGCAGTTGCCTGGGAAGCAGCCGCCTCCCTCCGGCTCACCAGGGCAGAGCCTAAAACCTGCACGAACCCTCTCAGCCCAAACCCCGAACGGCCACGGCGGCTGGGGAGATGGTGCCGGACCCAGCAGGATTTGGGCTCAGAGGACCTGTCTCCGATGGGAGCAGGATGTTTCCTCCTGGGCAGCCGTCTCTCAGCAGGGGCTGCAGCCCAAAACTATTTATCTTGAGCAAATAGTCAGAAACTAAGTGGAAAACGGCATTTACTGCCCAGCTGGCTGCGGGCAAAGCGGGACCGCGCTGCTGCCGAGGCCGCTTTGTCCCACGCTGTGCTGTTAAGTCAAATCTAATGGTGGCAACGTGTTTTCAGGACCCTCTTGCAAGCTATGACGTCAACGGGAACGACCACGACCCGACTCCGCGCTACGATGCCAGCAATGAGAATAAGTACGTGATGCTGACTGCCATGGAGCCGGTGTCTGCGTAGCTGGGGTGCGGGGGGGGTCCCCGGGGCTGGGTGTCCCCCCCTGGGGTGGCTTCCAGGTCCATGGCTTTTCCCCCTCCCCAGCGCTGCAGAGGATGCTGCCTTACAGGCTTTGCAGAGAATCATTGCATTTAACGCAAATCCAGCCCGTAGCAACCGCGCTAATTGCTAACGAACTCCTGAGCCATCAAATGACGGCACCGGGGGGGGGGGGGGGCTTCCTCGGCGTGGTTGGGGATTAAACCACGTGAGTCAGGCTGGGTGGCTTAGGTGTCAAAACTTGGGTGCACTTTCTGGGCTTCGGTTAAAGCGGGACAGGCACGTGGTAGCACGTGTAGAAGGGAAATGGGAATGGAAAGAGCAGATTGCGTCTAGGTGCAAGATGCAAAGAGCAAATTGCATTTAGTTGCAAAAAGCAGGTTGCACCTAGGTGCAAAATGCAAAGAGCAAATTGCTTTTTGCATTGGTTTCCTCCATCTCCCAGCCCTCGCTCTCTGTTTTGGATAAGGGCTCTCCAGCTCTTGGGGCACTTTCTTCTACCGCTGCGGCCTCGGGGATGGGTGCTGGGTGGGGGGTGGCCGGAGGGATCCTGCACCATGGGACGCCAGCTCATGGGGATTTCTCTTTGCAGGCACGGCACTCGCTGCGCAGGGGAAGTGGCAGCGGCGGCGAACAACTCGTACTGCATCGTGGGCATTGCCTACAACGCGCGCATCGGAGGTGAGGCTGGCGCCTGCCTGCGGATCCCCTGCCCTTCGCCAACCCCCCAAGGGACCACGGCCACCCTGGCTCCCCGGGGTGGGTGGTGGGAAGCTCTTCTCCCAGGAGAGAGTCTCCTCGTTGGTGCCCCAGCTGCAGGGAGCTTGGGGGAGGATGGGTGATACGGGGTGCAGCGGACCCCCGCTCCATGTATTTTGGGGTAGAAACCTTCTGCTTGGGCTGCATCCTTGCTGTGAGGATGCACGTGGATCAAGGGTGTGGTGGTTTCACCCCAAAAGTCCACAGCTGCTCTTGGAGGGGTTGGGGTGTCCTTCTGGGGGTGGCCACATTTGGTGTGGTCGGTGGTGCCGGTTTGGTTTCAGAGCTGAAATCGCCCGTTTGTGAGGTTAATGTCTGCAGATACTGCTTGGGGGGACCTGGGAGGGCCCCCAAAATACCCTTGTGGGGAAAGCACTGAGGAGGTGGGGGGCTGGGCCTGAATGGGGCGGGGGGGACACACCTTTGCACGGTCCCTCAAATAACACGGTGCGCGGGAAGCAAATGAATCTTCATCACCAAATGGGACCTGGCGGTAATTAGCATTACAGAGCTCATTTGCATTAGCGTAGCTGGTTTTGGAGACTGGTTTGAGCCAGGGCTGCTCCGGCCAACCCGGGCTGTTACAGCACCCGCCGGGGACATGGGGGTGTCCTGGGGGTGGGTGCGAGGTGCCCGTCTGTGTGGCTGGTGGGACCCTGCAGGGGACAAAGGCCTGGAGCCGGGTCCTCGCCGGGGCTTTGAGCCCCGTCCCCAGCACGGCCGGGATGGGAGAGGGGCTTTTGGTGCGACCCCTCCTACCGCCCCACGCTGGGAGACGTCACCGTCGGGAGCACGGACCCAAGCGCCTGTGGGTGGATTCAGGGCTTAATTCCTTCTCTCAGCTTGCTCATCCTGGCCGTGCAAGAAGCTGCTTTCGTGAGGGCTGTGTCTGCACGGGGGCACGGAGGAGCGTGGTGCCTGCGGGGAGTCCTGCTCCCAGCCAAGGTTCCCGTGCTGGGAAAACCCCCCAGGGGAAGAAATAGCCCCAGGGAGCACAAACAGGGGGGATGGCAGGAGCTGTAAAGGCTGTGGCACATCCCATCCCATCCTCTGTGCCCCCCACGCCTGGGATGGCTTCTTGCCTCTTAGAGGCTTCTTGCTTCTAAAAAGCCATCTCCAAGCACACACCAAGCAGCAGCAGAGCAAGGCAAAGCTCCCGGGCGGGGTGTTAAGGCAGTTTTGCATCCTGCAGGATCAGGCCGTTGCCTTCATGCTCCTTTTCAAGCCCATTTCTCCGCAGCAGCCATGGAGACGAGAGTTACTTGTTGACATATAATGACCTATGGATCCCATTTTAATTTGCTTCCTTTAACGAGTGCCTTGCCTTGGGGGTGTGCTGGGGAGGCGTCGAGCGATGCGAGGCACCTGGCAGAGGGTAGAGGCCGTGGGCTTCTCACAATGTGAACAGGCAAAGGGGAAAAATAAAGTCTGTAGCTGTATCAAGTTTGGGATCGTGGGGAGGAAAATGCGCTATAGCTGCAGTGAGAGTGATTTTAGATGGATTACGCAAATAAAGCAGCGATTAATGAGCACAACTTGTTGGGGAAGCCTATTTGTCACACTCGGAGAGCTACCATCTAATTTTACTGGCTGCTCTTCAGCACTCTTGCATTGCTTTTCATTTGCTCTGGGCAAAATACATTGCTGCTCAAGAAACAAAACGGGCTCCTGCCATTCCTCCTCCTCCTTTTCCCTTTCCTCGAACGCTCGCTTTGAAGGCCGGTATTGCTCCCTGCATGGCAAAGAGCTCATTTATTTTGCAGCATCCTTGTCCATTCCCTCCTGCCCCCTGTTATTTAACTGGGGGGGGGTCCCCGCATCGTGGGTGGTTGGTTCTGGGCTGGCTCTGGGCTGACTTTGGGCTCGCTGATGAACGTACCCACATTTAGCGAGCACCAAAAACCAGCCCTCGACTGGTTTTGCTTGCTGCGCCGCAGCCGAGCGTGGCTCGGACACCGGGCTCGTCTTTTCACCCCTTGTCCTCGTGTGTTTTTGTTAACATGGGGGGGGGGGGGTTGGGAACCGCTCTGCTCCCTTATTTTACATTTCTAAGCTTGTTTTTGGCTGGTAGGGGACAGCGTCAGAAAGAGATATTTGAGTTGACTGGTGTCCAGAGCGCAGCTGCAGCTGTAATGACATCTGCCTGCATTTGTTTGCTTTAAGTAAAAATACATGTGAAAAGGGAGATGCATTTTTATAAACTCTCCCTGGCTGGCAAAATACGACGCTGAAATTTCCAGCGCCTCCTTTCCTGCAAGGGCTGTTTCTGCGCAGCCCTTCAGGGTACCTGGCACCCTCTGCCCACCGTGCGGAGCGGGGGGATCCGGCAGGGAAAGGGCGATGGGGAGCGCAGGGGGTTGTAACCCTCATGTCGCAGCAGTCGGAGGCTGGGGATGTGCAGCTCTCCCCCCCGTCGGTCCTGCCGCGGCCGGTGGGCTCTGCCTGCGAACCGCCCCGGCCAGTGCCTGCCGGCATTCCCGGCTGGGAGCGAGGATGTCCCGGGCAGCAGCGTCATCCTGCCGCGGGTTGGGGTCCTGGTGCTGATTTTGGCCATGCAAACCACAGCCTGGGGCTTCTCCTGGGGCTTCTCCGTGCCCTGGACACTGCTGGCATCGGTTGGGCAGCGATGGGGTTCAGGGACGGTCACTGTCGTCCCCACTCGCAGGGAGAGGCTTCATCCCGCTGACATCCCCAAAGCCAGGGGGCTGTGAGCATTCAGGAAACACAGATATCTTCCAGGTGGTGAAATGAGCTAGCTAATTAATTAAAGGGGGGCAGGGGAAGTTTTTAGCAGGGGGATTTTGTCGCCGGGGAGCGCAGCACCGCTCCCACCATCTGACCCCCGCTGATGGAGGGGAAGCAGATTTTCAGCCTCCCCCCCCATCACTTGCCATGAAGCCAGCAACACAGCAAACTTTCCAAAATAGCTCCCCAGCTTCCCGCTGCCGGGCTCGTTAGCGTGCGGGGCCGCGGGTTGAAGCTATTCCAGGCGCGCCTGAGCCGTTCGCCGCCGTTAACAAAGCCCTTTGATTGCAATCCTCGCACTTTCATCCAAGCCATTCAGCCCTAATGTCTGATGTTTTTGTGCTTTTAGGCATTCGTATGTTAGATGGCGATGTAACAGATGTTGTTGAAGCGAAGTCGCTTGGCATCAGACCCGATTACATTGACATTTACAGCGCGAGCTGGGGGCCAGATGATGATGGGAAGACAGTTGATGGACCTGGTCTATTGGCCAAACAGGCTTTTGAGCATGGCATTAAAAAGGTGTGGATCCCGCAGCGCCCAGACGCGCTTGCCCTCCTCCTCCCGCCCCGTGGGGAACGCGTGCCGGGGCCACGGCCGGCCCGGGGTCCGGTGCGGGGATGGGCGGCTCGGCCTCCTGAGGCGACGCCGACGCTAGGGCTGGGGCGGGGGGAGGCGAATCATCTCTAATTTTTCCTAGTTTTCCCCGGCTGTCCCTAAGAGCTCCGGTGGATTTTGCGGCTGAGGGCGGTGACGGCGGGAGGTGCCCGGCGATGGCGCGGCCCCGGCAGGACCCCTCGGCGCGGCCGGTCCCAGCGGGAGCATCCGGCAGCGCCGGCCGGGCAGAGCCCCGGCAAAGCAGGCAGGCCCCAGGTTGAGTTGCGAAGCTCTGCCGGGCTGAGAAACCCAAAGCGGTTCTGGGGGGGGGGGTGACTTTGCACCTCAAAATGTCCCCATCCGGCTGCCGGTGCGGAGGGGAGCGGCCGCCCCGCTGGCATCTCCATCCCCCCTCCTTTGCCCTGCCCTGGCCCCGGTGCCGTCTCCCAGGGGTGTCCGTCACGTTAAGCATTTCCCTGGTTTTCCACCCAGAACGAGTGGCTATGTCGTGGCCGGGGGGCACATGGGTGCTGCCGCAGGATCCGGCCACGGGGGTGCGGGAAAAATTCAGATTATTTTCCCTGAAGTCCTTCAGCGAGAGGGGCTCAGCTGGTGTTACATATGATTGACAGCTGTCAATCCCCACTGGGGATGCCCTGGCCTTCCCACGCCCCTTCTCTTTTTTGGGTGTTTTTAAAAAAATGCCCAATATTGGCTAAAAGCACCAGGGGAAAAGACCTTTCTTAGCAGCTCGGCGGGTGCCGCGGGTAAGTGTCGCGGCGGCTGGGGGCTGTGCAGCGGGTGTCCCCGGGTGCTTGGGCGACTCTGGGGTTGGGGTTTTGCCACCGGCAGCCCCAGGCTGCCCTGACCTGGGCTTTGAACCCCCCCTTTTCACTCCCTGCCTCCCCTCCTGCCTCCGCTGCCTCTTCTTGCAGCGCACCGGCATTGGAGGTGGCTGCGGGCCGGGGCGACGCAGCCCGCCTGTTATCTAAAAATAGGGTGGAGTGTTTTTCCCACTATTTACTTGATTTCCTGCCGGGGCGGTGAGCCTGCCGAGGAATCCATTGAAGTGCCGGGGAGTTCACGCCGTGTAAATACGGGGGAACAAGCTGCTTTTTAGACCTTATTTTTCCATGCAGGAGCAAATGGGCGGCAGCAGGGTACTTGCCCGGCACGGCCCTCGCTGTTTCAGGACTCGTGCTTCTGTGTCCCAGGGGACATCAATCCACCCGCGTTTGCAGCACCCACTATCCCGCACGCACAGCTCTTAATTGCCGACTTCTTCTCCTTAAATAACGAGGAAAGCCACAAGCAGATAGTTAGCTGCCACCTTTAGCCCAAGCAAACATCTGTAACTGAGTTATAAATCCTTAAAATTGAGTTTTTAATGGAAACATTAAAATAACCTTTATCTATTAGCGATAGGACTGTGCTGGGGTAATTTATCATCTTGTTTCTTGCTCCTCCACCCACACCTTATTAGTTCCTGAGCTAACGAGAGGATATTTATCCTAGGCTCTCGTGGAGCAAACACCCAAGCCCCAACAGCGCTGCGGAAGCGAGGAGATGCTGTGCATCCCGCATCCGACCGACGTGCTGCCGGGGTGAGCAGGATCATCCCCAGCCTTGGCCAGGGAGGGATTCTCAGTGGTTTAAGAAATGCCCGAATCCAGTTTTTATAGTGGCCAGGAGCCTCTTGCCGGGATGGCGTTGTCTTAGGAGGATGGCAAATAAAGAAGTTGGGTGTTCAGGGTCTGCTTGTGGAAATCTTGGTAGTTGCTTGTTTGAGAGCAAAGGGAAAGCGTGGGGTTTTTTTGCAGCCTGAGGGAGTTGCGATATGCGGTGAGCTCTCGCTCTGCCGGGAAATGCCATCAGGTGTTAGATGTGAATTGCTGTAGTGTCATTTTTGTGCCTGTCCGTGTCCTCGTGCAACCGTGCTGGCTCTAAACCCGCTTTCCTCCAGCGCAGCCCTGCCCGGGCATCGTGGGGATGCAGGTTTGGACCAGAACCGAGCAGCCTTTCTCAGCATCCATGGCTGCAACGCTCGGGGTGCGGGATGCAGGGGAGGTCTGTCTCCTCGTCTGTTTACCCCAAGTGAAATCGTTGCTACGTCTCCACGCGCCTTCGGCGATCGGTGCCTGGTTTTATCCCTTCGATTAGTGATTTAGGAAAGCCGGGGTTGCATGCGGCAGGGCTGGTCCTTGGAGATGGGTGGATTTTAGTGTTGGAAAGCCAGACGGTCGCTGCCTGCGCTGAGCACGTGGGCTGGGATGCTGCTGCCTCAGAGATCCAGGAAACCCTGGAAAGCGGGACCGGAGATGCCAGCAGCGGGCTTGGTGGGCTGGTGAGCTGGGTCGAGCTCTCCGTGATGCGGGGCAGGGCAATAATTCCCTTTGCAATTGCACTTTTTCTTGCAGAGCTCCAGACAGCTCTTTCAAATCTTTGCTAAGGAAATACCCACCCAGTTTGGCTGGGAGGCAGCCCGGATAATGAAAACTTTCATAAAGCAGGGAAAGAGCCTGACTTAGCCTGTGTATCCAGCGGCAGGGTCAGCTCAGAGAGCCTCTGCCCCAGGGGGAGGGCGAGACAGGTAATAAACCATCCCTCTCCCCTCGGCGCTTAAAACCCACGATAAATCCCAGTGAATTCCTCTGGAGCAAAGCTGCTTCATTATTATTATTATTATTATTATTATTATTATTATTGTTATTTGTGGAGGAAACCACCGGAGAGCAGTGGGAGGGAGGTAAACACCAGATCTGCCCAGGCTAGTGCCGAAATCTCTCCGTCCGTGGCAGGAGTAGCTGCGGGGAGGATGGGGCTGCTCCGTCGCCGCGTGCTTCCATCGCCTGCCAAGCCTGGCAGCGTGCCGCTCTCCCTGGAGAGCCCTGCCTTGTGGGGCAGGGAAGAGAACCAGCCACTTCATTTCCTGCCCCGAACCCCCTTGGGTCACCAAACCCCTCCTTTGGGACGGTAGCACCCTGTTTGTGAACCCCCACGGGGCTGGGTTATTCCTGGGGACCCTGGCAGAAGTTCGGATGGAGGAGCGATGTTCGCCCCCGCACCATCGGCTTCGTTAGGGGCCCCTCGTTGGCACCGTGGCTGCTGCCGCCGGGTGGGATTTTCCCCCGGCTCCGGGGAGGTCTGGGTGGCTGGCACACCCCTCCCGCCCCCCCCCCCCCCCAATTCCCGGTGCGCTCCCGCAGCTCTACCCGGTGGGGACGGCTCCATCAGATGTTCCTGCCAAGCGATGGGGAGGGAAAAGGCTGAGATTAAAAAATAAAAAACAAACAAAAGGAACATAAAAGATAGGCTGGGGGAGGTTTCTGATGGTTCGGGGGGGTGGGTGTGAAGGGCTTTGTGGGCTCGGGGCAAGGGAGATGTGGGTTTTGGGGGTTTTCTGCCGGTTCCTCCCGTGGGGCCATCCCTGCACCCCAGAAAGCGCCGCGCCGGGTGTTACCGCCTGGTCCCGGGGCTCTGAGCACCCCAGAGGGTTTCCCCCAGGAGAGCCCATGGAAGATGCCAAAATCCCCATCGCCGGAGGCTCTCCCATCCTCGCTGGGAGTCGCTGCCTGTAAAACTGGGGCTGGCCAAGCCCAGGGGCACGTTTGTGGGGGCTGACCCAGGGGACTGAGCGCTGGGCAGGATGGGTCCCATCCACCCTAACCAAACCCTACCTTCTGACCCCAAAATCAGGCATCCCAGCGCCGGGCGGGGGGCTTCCCATGCCGAGACATCCCAGTCAAACACCTCCCCTCACCCCCCATCCCCTCTCTGCCCGCAGGGCCGCAGGGGCTTGGGGTCCATTTTCGTCTGGGCATCGGGGAACGGCGGCAGAGAGGGTGATTACTGCTCCTGTGACGGCTACACCAACAGCATCTACACCATCTCCATCAGCAGCACCACCGAGAACGGCTACAAACCCTGGTACCTGGAGGAGTGTGCCTCCACCCTCGCCACCACCTACAGCAGCGGGGCTTTTTACGAGCGGAAAATAGTAAGTTTTACCCCGACATCGAGTGGGGCAGCATCCCCTCGATGTTTTCTGCGTGGCTGGGCTGGATGATGGCTCGGTTGTAAGAGCCGGGCTTTGTTTTTAGCCCTGCAGTGGGTTTTGCTCGTGCTTTTTTATGGTGGGGCCAAAATTGCTGTGGTTCTTGGGAAGAGCTCAGGGATGTGGTGTTTTCCCTGGTAAATGGGTGAAAGGGCTGGAGGCTTGCAAAAATACCCGTGCAAATATTTACCTGTGCCCCAAAGTGCTTGTTCACTGTCCCTTGCTAAAAAAAAAAAAAAAAGGGGGGATTTTTGAGGATTTTCAGGCTGAGAGAGAAAAGAAGAGGGAGGATGGAGGCGTTTGGCAGGGATGTGGCAACGCCAAACGGGGAGCAGAGACTTTTTGGAGCCCAAGAATTGCCTGAAAGCGTGTCCACGTGTGGATCAGCCTGGATTTCCCTGCTGCCCCGGCTGTATTTGCCCTGTCCCAACAGCTGCCGTGGTCTCGTCACAGCAAGGCCTTTCGTTACTGATGTCCCCGTGCATCATCGGAACCTCGGGTGGTAAAACACCCCCCACTGGCACGGTGCCTTACCCGAGCTGGGAGGGAGTTTTCCACCCAAATTAGTTTTTTTGACAAAAAATGTGGGGTTTTTTACAAGTCAATTTTTTTTATTTAATTCAAGAGTGATTTGTTTGGACCCTAAAAGATTAATTTTCAGAGTCCAAGTGCCTCGTTGGGGCTGTTTTCATGGCACTACAGAGCGTTTGCATGGCTGAGGCCAGCGCCAGCCCAGGGCTGCTGGAGCATCACCGGGTGAAAAATCAGCTGCCAGGGGCACCTCGAGGAGAAACTGGGTGGCACATCCTCCTTCCTTCAAAAAATCACTAGATTAACTCAAAACCCAGGAGCCTTTTAAAAATGTAACTCACTGAGCATCTTTTTGCCCACGTTCTCTCTCTGAGCTTTTGGCACCCAAGCATAAAAGCTGGAAATTGCTTTTTTTTTTTCTTTTTCTTTTTTTTTCCCCATGCAAACGGAAAATCCTGCCCGATGCCAGGAGCTGGAGCTTTTAAGGAAAATGTTTAATATGGCACAGCTCAACGTGCACCCATGGGTGCGTACCCATGCCAGCCCTGCCCTGCTCACACCGCTCCCATCCACAGCTTTTCCTCCAGCTGACCCAGAGCAAAACTGAACATTTTTCCCCTTTCAAATAGTTTTTGCACCTTTGACCAAAGGAAAATGTAAGCAGGGCTGTTTTCCTATGTGCCAAATGTCTCCGCAGCCCATTTTTTGGGGCTCAGAGCACCCCAATGGCCCGAGAGCCAAGGCAGGTTTGGGTACCCGCAGGCTCAGCTCCCCGCTGGCAGCATCCCGAGGAAATCTGGAGGGGGGGTCGACGGGGTAACGCCACGCCAGGAGCATCTCCAGCGGCGCAGGGCTACAGCTTCTCTCTCCGCAGGTCACCACGGACCTCCGGCACCGCTGCACAGACGGCCACACCGGCACCTCCGTGTCCGCTCCCATGGTCGCGGGCATCATCGCCTTGGCTTTGGAGGCAAAGTAAGTGTAACCTCGCCGCCGGCTTGCAGGGCGATGTTTCCACATTTAGTACCCTGCGAGCAAAACCAGGAAAAAAAAGGTGTTTGGTTTTTTTTTTCCTCTGGAGCAACTCAAACTGGGGCAAAGTTATTCTAAATCGCTCCTTTTTGGCAAGGTTTGAGAGTGTTGTTTTGCATATAATCTTCCTGCAGGTGTTTTATTGAGCTAATTCTTCACTTGTTGCCATCTGTTGAAAAGTTGGGGTTGGTGAGATAAGTCAGGCTTTTCATTTGGTGCATTGAAACCGCTGACAGCCAGCTCCAACAGGAGTTTTATAAATACTTCCTGGAAAAAAAGTGTCAGAAAACATCACGGAAAATGGAAAATGTCTGTAGAAGTGATGGGTTTCAGCAAGTGTTTCATTTCTGAGGGAAAAGGACTATTTTTGCATAATGTCGAAAAACCCACACGCGTGACCAGCGGCGACACGCTCCCCGGTTGAAAGGAGCTGCTTGTCCCCATCCTGGTCCCATCCTGGTCCCATCCTGGTCCCCCAGCCCAGGAGGAGCCCTGCAGGGGACCACGCTCACCCCTTGGGCATCCCCATGTTGCTCCGTGGAGCATCTTCTCATGAGCTTCACGCTATTATTATTATTGTTATTGTTTTTATGGGGTGGAAATAAAAATAAGGGCTTGAATAAGCCGCAGGGCAGCGGTGTGCTCGTGTTTGGGGACAGTGATCACAGCGTGTCGGCTCCAGTCCCTCTCCTCCAATTTAATCGCAGCGCCCAGGTCGGGTGAGCATGTTTCCGGAGATGCCGTTTTCATTACAAATATATTAAGAGCTTTAGATGTAATTTTTGAATTGTTTAGCTGAGGCATAAAACGCAACATTAAGTACCAGAGCTTGGTGCTCAGGCACTGCATTATGACAAGAAGGAATAAATTGAATTTCTTTTCTTAAATGTTGCTCGAGAGCAATATAAATCCCAGCTCGAGACGCTGAAGAACTGACTGTAAGAAAAACATGGAAAATTCTTCGACAATATCCCTGGGCTGGGGTTTTGGGGGGGGGGGGCTCAAAAGCACACAGCGCTCAGTGTCCAGCACCCTGACACACAAACTTCATGTAAACCCAGCCTGGGGAGGGGGTTGGAAACACTTTGAGTTTCATTTTTCTGTTAAATGGGTAACCCACGGGTTTTTTCCAGCAATTTTTGCTGTTATTCCTATAAAGGGAAGATTTGCTCAGCGGCGTGTATCAGGAAGCTGCTGAGCCCGGTACCCTGCCTCAGGATGTGCTTCGTTCTCGGATTTCCCACAAGAAAATGGGGAAGACCTTCCTGATTTGCTCCAGTTATACCCTGGAGCAGGAGAGCTAAATACCCTTGGCCAGGAATAAATCTTGCAACGCCTGTGGGCACGTGGCATCCCTCCCCGGGGCACCCCACTCTGCGGGGGCACCCCAAGTGCTGGCCAGCATTTAAATCATCGATTCATGCTCTTTTGGAGCAGGAAAGAGGTTTGGGGGTGGTTTTTTTTTAACCCAGTGGGAGTCCCTGCTGCTGCTGGGAAGACTGGGAGCAGCAGAGCCGTCCCATGAGCCTCGTGTTGTTGCAGCCCCCTGCTCACCTGGAGGGATGTCCAGCATCTGCTGGTCAAAACCTCGCGGCCGGTGCACCTGCGAGCGGCCGACTGGAAGACCAACGGCGCGGGGCATAAAGGTGAGGGGCCGTGGGGGCGGAGGTGGCGTGGCAAAAATGGCCACCCAAGGGAAAATAAAGGTTCCCCAGAGCTTCACTCGTGGGAGCGTTCACCCTGGATGGCTGCTCTCAGCTGGCTTGGGGGGTCCAACCATCAGGTTGTTGAGCAGAGGGAGGAGAGGGCTGTAATTAGTGGGGCGAGATGCTTGGAAGCCTTGCTTGGTGGAGGCTTGGAAGCCTTGTTTGGTGGAGGGTCTCCTGAGCTGCAGCGTTGCCTGCTCCCTTCGGTGGGCTGCTCCCGGCAGTGGGTTTTCCATGGCGCCAGTGTGGATTTGGGGTGTAAATTGGGCAGGGTGTTGGTGCTCCACATGTTGGAGCACCTCATACCCCAGTGGGGTCAACTCCACACCTTCCCCAGTGGTTGGAGGATGTTCCACCAGGTGCTGAGCAGGAGCTCCTGACCCCAGCTTAGAAGGCAGTGGGTTTCTCTGAGTCTTCTCTCTTTCCAGTTAGCCATCTATATGGCTTCGGTCTGGTGGATGCAGACGCTATTGTGGTTGAAGCCAAGAAGTGGAAGGCAGTCCCTCCCCAGCACGTCTGCGTGGGAAGCCTGGACAGGGTGCCCAAGTGAGTGTTGTGGGGTGGGGAGGCTCTCCCAGGGCAGGTGGCTGCTTGGAAGGAGCTTTGGTGGAGCCAGCTCTGGCAATGCGAAGGCTCAGCCACTGTCCCGGCATTTGGAAATCAAAATTAGGAGTTAAGGTGGCTGGGACAAGCTCATGTACGGCGAGGTGATGTTCATGGATTTTATGGTCAGAGTGACCTGCACCATCCACCCCAAGGTCTGTTTATTGACCTAGAAGTGCCCAGCTGGGGTCTGTGCCTATGGCCCAGCTCAGAGCAGGTCCCGTGGGGGCTCTCCAGGACCAGCTTTAATGGGAGGTGATTTATTTTTGTCCTTTCTGTGCTTTTGCTTCCAAGATGGATCATCAGCAGGGGATTTTTGAGGGCTGGTGGTGCCATTTTGGAAATGGCTTAGGGAGACCAAAACCAACTGGCCTGCTGGGTCCTGCCTGAGCGGTGATGTGTTGGGCTCTCCTCCCTCTTCCCCCAAACACCTCGTCTTGATGGAAGACACCAAAAAATGGTGCTTTGTTGCAAGATTTCCCAAATTCCCGGTGTCTGGGCTCTCTTGGAATTTGGCTTCAGGTTCAAACCAGCTTAGCTCGTCCTTGGTCGGTCTGTCCCTGCTAGGTTAACGGGTCAGGGATCTGACCAAATGGACCCTCCTGCTTTACCACTGCCTGGCTGTAGAGCAAGAGAGTTGTTCATCAGAAAAGCAGTTCCTTTGGAAGACTCACGTATGCAAAGCAGGAATGAATTTGGAGCCAAGTGTGTTCATGAAACTATTTATCTGATACAGACACTAATTACAATCCAAAGAGGAATGCTGCGCTGATAATTATACTAAAGCAGCGCCCTTGCAGCCCATAAGGCATAGATCTTAGAAGCAGTTCAAACCCATCTCATTACAATCGAGCAATTCAGCAAATTCCCGTGCTAGGACACTCTATTGCAATGGAGGGTGAGGTAGTTTCTGCCATGAAGCAGTAAGAGACCAGGTTCAAATCTAACTGGGCTTCCATGCTGCGGGGAACCAGGCAGCGCTGCTGTCCCCAACACGACGCTCTGCCCGTTGCCGGCAGGTACATCCGAGCGGATCACGTGCTGCGCACCAGCACCCTCAGCAGCGCCTGCGCCGAGCACCGCGACCAGCACGTGCTTTACCTGGAGCACGTCGTGGTGCGGCTCAGCATCTCGCACCCGCGCCGGGGCGACCTCCAGATCAGCCTCATCTCTCCGGCGGGGACCAGGTCGCAACTTCTCGCCCGGAGGTAAGAGTGGCTGGAGCCAGTGCGCGTCTGGGCTGGGCAGCATCCGCATTTAGGGGGTTGCTGCAAGTTTGCTCAGGTTTTTTGGGAAGGCGGGGGGCATGCTCAGGCCCCAGCTGCAGGAGGGCTCTGTGCAAGGGTGGGTGCATGCAAGGCTCCCTAAAATCCTTAATTATCTGTCTACCTTTTCCAATTAAATAAGTCATTCAAAGTCATGCTTCTTGATGCACGGCGTTACCCTTGCAGGGTGTTTGACCACTCCAACGAGGGGTTCAAGGGCTGGGAGTTCATGACTGTCCACTGCTGGGGGGAGCGGGCGGCAGGGGAGTGGACCCTGGAGATCCACGACACGCCATCCCAAGTGCGCAACCCCGCGGTGCAAGGTAAGGGTCCTCCAGCGCCCATGTTCCCCCAGCGCCTGCCGGTCCCCTCGCTCCAAAGCTCTTTGCAGGCTGCTTCGCGTGGCCGTAACTTTTGCTGTGTGCTTTATGGTCTTCAGCAAAACTGTATTGCCCAAATGTTTCAAAAATGGGAATAAAACTTCAGCTCTGAGCGCAGGAGGCTGCCGGTCTGGCTGAGCCGGGAGCGGGTTTTTCTCCCAGCAGCAAACACGCTGCAACCGAGAGCCAGGTTTCCAAAATTAAACTGTAATGAGTCAAAATGAGGAAACCCGAGAGCTGTAATTGTTGTTTGTTTGTTTTTGCATCGCTGCTGGGACATCTGGCGTGTGGGCTGGTTGTGCAACGGCGCAAGGGGACGATGCCCCTCGGGCTGCGGACAGACAGACATCCTCCCCGGGCTGTCACCGCGCTGCGCGGGCAGGGGGTGGTTGGGCTCAGCCTGGCCCCCTGCGTGTCCCCAACTCTGCCGTGTCCCCCCCTTCTCCCCGGCTTGGCCGCCTGCTCCCTGACCCCTTCCTGGCAAAGGAGCCAGGCTGGCGGGATCCGGCCCCACCGGGAAGGGGCAGCCGCCTCGCCGGCTGGTGGCAACAGAGCACGAAGCATCCTGCCTGGGGCTGGCGCGCGTTGCGGGGGTGTTAAAATCCACACGCTCATTGATAGGAAGCCAGGAGTATATTAAAAAAAAACCTCTCCCACACAACTTTCTGGCAGGAGGCGCACGTGGGGGTTCATTGTGCAGAAAGGGTTTCTGTTTGCTGCCTTCACCCGAAGTCTTTTGAACTCGGAGAGCGGCAGCGAAGCGCCCACGGAGCTGCTTTTCCCCCTGTATTTACAGTTTGCGGCGGGTGTTTCTGAGCCCCTCGTGGGCATCAGGGCTCGGCTTTACCCGGCTTTGCAAAATGAAATGAAAACGAGCATGTTAAGTCAAAGGGTCTGCACCGGGTTTGAAGCAGAGAGGGCAAAGCGGGAGGAAAAAGAGGGACGATGCTTCCATCCCGCAGGAGGAACGAGTATTAAATGTTAATTTAAGATCATTAAATTAAACCAATTAAATTGGTTACTTTAATACCAATTAAATACGCTGAGTGTCCTGTCGCTGGCACTGCTGCATCCCCAGCATCAGCCCCACGCAACCCGGGCTTTCCTCACGTGGGACATTTTAGATTTAAAGCAAATTTAATTCTTTCAGCGGATGCGCGTGGCTGGGCTCTTCCCTGGCTGAGGCCGCCCGAGCTCGCCCCTTTGCCGGCTCCACACCGGCGCTGCTCGCTTGCAGCAGGTGGAGCCTCTCAGCCCTTTCGGAGACCCAAGGGATTTGGGCGTTGGAAATTTTAAGCCTTTGCTGGAAACGCGGGGATTAGTAGTTAAAACCAAGTGTGCCATGGAAGTGACTCGCGTTGATGGGGAATTGAAAGAAAAACAGCACTGGAAAGAAGCAGCAGCATTTTTTGGACCCCCTCCCAAAAGCGGCATGGATTGGGGTATGGGTGTCAGGCCGTGGAGGGTTCCCAGCCCCTGGGTGCAGCGCAGACTCCGGTGGCCCCCGCAGTGTTTTGGGGGACACAGAGCTCAGACCTCTGACATGTCGGATAGGAGGGTAGCTGGAACAAGAGCAGCAAGAAATAATCCGGTGTGTGCTGGGCGGCTTTTATCAGACAGAACTAATCCTCCATTATGGAGCTTTTAAAGTTAATGGTTCTCTCCGCATGCGTTGGGCATGAAGGCATGATGATGCTGTGGTTCGTCAGATGAGTTATAGAATAAAAAATCCCTTGTAGGTGTCTTAAACGGCTGCATTTGTGCGGGCTGGGAGCTCAGGGGCTCATGGACATTTCTGGGCGTTCACTGTTTGCTTCTGCATTGCCGTGCCGGCGGTGAAGCCCTGATGATCCAGTCCATCCTCCTCCTGCTTCCCCCAAAGCCGGGTCCCCGGGGAGGAGCGGGACAGGGAGCGGGATGGGTGACATTGTGCCTTCCTCACAGGGAAGCTGAAGGAGTGGAGCCTCCTCTTCTACGGGACGGCCGAGCACCCCTACACGGCGCTGGGCAGCCCCCAGTCCCGCGGGAGGACGCTGGAGGTGCCGGCGTCAGAGATGGAGCCATCGAGAGCCGCCTTCCTGCAGAGCCAGGTGGAGGTGGTGGAGGAGGAAGAGGAGTACACGGGTAAGCATCGGCCGAGCTGCAGCATTGTCCCCCTCAATGTACCCCGAAAAACGTGAACCCGGATAAACTGGGGGACCCACGAGGCCTGATCCTGCCTGGGACCAGGGCGGGCTGGGAGGAGCGGTGCCTGCGGCTGGCATGGGCAGCGGGACGGCGAAATTAGAAGTTAGCAAACGCCCCGTCCCAGCGCTCCCGCCACAAATTGGTGGTGCAGCTGTCTGAGGAGTAAAAAAAGCTCCTCTGCCCACCTTCCCCCTCGTCCGGCGTGGGCACAGGCAGGCGTCCCTGCCGGTCCCCAAGGAGCGGGGCCGGCCCCTCTTTCAAAGCTGCTCCTGCACCAGGGAGTTCAGCCGGGGTACGGCTGGGTGGGATTCATGCTGGGGAGGATGAGCTGGAGGAGAGGCGAGCGCCCGGAGCCATGCAGCTCCATAGGATAGATAGGATGAGATATATAAGATCTGGAAGATATAGATACAGAATAAGATAGGTGGAGGGTCCCCAGCCTCTTCCCCGCGTCCGTGGGTCAGGGAGGGTGTGCTCAGAGCATCCTGGCAGTGGGGTCTGGGGGATGCTCAGCCTCTCCCCGCGCTGAGCCGGTCTCTCCCTTCCCAGGTCCGTGCCACCCCGAGTGCGGCGACCAGGGCTGCGACGGCCCCAACGCCGACCAGTGCTTGAACTGCATCCACTACAGCCTGGGCAGCGTGAAAACCGGCAGGTGAGGGGTGGTGGGGTGTCCCCGCGGGGTCCCCGGGCAGTGCCTTTCCCCAGGGCTCGCACCGCAGCGTGGGTGATAGATGTTTGCACAGAGAAAGAAGCATATGAGAGAGAAAATGGAGAGGGGAGGAGGCGTGGGAATCCCTGCCCTGGACTGCGGTGTGATGAGGTGGGGGACACGTAGCTGCAGAGCCCTGGAGGACCCTGGCTGTGTAATCAGGCTGGGGGAGAAGCATTGGCTTCACCGGCTGGGGTCACCCACAGCCAAGGGACAGCTCGCTGAGGTGCCAAATCACTCCTGGAATTGGGGGTTCCACTCCTCAATCTCTTGGGTTGGCACAGGGAGAGTTTACCCATAAGTTGGGGTTGCTGGCCAAGAGAGTCCCCAGCTCTGTATTACAGAGCCATGACATTCAAGACACCCTAAATCTTAAGAAAAAGAAGTAAACGAGCCCAAATCGCTGCCAAGGCTGGGGGACACCCCAAACGCTGCAGGTGAGGGGACAGTGGCGGGCTCCTGACTGCCGGGAGGTGGCCGGCTGTTGGCACCAAAGCCCGGGCGCTCTCGGTTCCTTCCCCAGGATGTGCGTGAGCTCGTGCCCCGCGGGGTTTTTTGGTGACAAAGGTGCCCGAAGATGCCGCCGGTGCTACAAGGGCTGCGAGCGCTGCATCGGGAGGGGACCGACCCAGTGCACGACGTGCAAGCGGAACCTCTACCATCACCAGGAGATGAGCACCTGCGTGGTGCTGTGTCCGCCCGGTTTTTACGCCGAGGAACGTAAGGATGTTTATGAGTTGCAAGCTGTAGCATGAGGATATGCAGGGGTTGCTTCTATATTAAGTGCTATGGGTGGAGAAAATACCTTGATTTTTGAGTATTGGCTTTGAATTTTCCTCCTCAACTCACTTTGCACGGTGAAGGGAGGAGGAAAACCTCTGGGTGTTTAGAGGGTGGTGCAAAGCAGAGGTGCTCAACTCAGCTCTTAATTAGAAGACTGTAATTAATGATCCTAGCTGCTTGCAAAGGGTATTTCTTCCTAGCAAGCAATGACAGATAAGGTCATCTGCAATAGCAAGGACCCGTCGCGGAGGGGGGGAACGTCCCTCTCGGCCCCGGGGAGCTGGCACTGGGGTGCAGCGGGGCTTTGCAGCTCCGACTGCCGCTTGCAAATCACTGTCTGGATTTTATTCTCCCTGCCTCACTTTGTTTTTTGAAAGGTCAGAAACGCTGTCTGAAATGTCATCAAAGCTGTAAAAAATGTGTCGGCGAAGCAGACAAATGTACTGCATGCAAAGAGGGATTCAGGTAAAATACCAGCACGGGAGGAGTTTATACCTGCGGCATTGGTACCTGCGGTTTAAATTTGGGAAAACCAATAGGAAATTAGAGAGTGAATTAGTTAAAGACCCAAGATCCTGCTTCCATTGTACTGCAGCTGTGGCACGGAGCTGGGAATTTAAAAGTGGTGCTTTATGTCCCTTTCTCAGCTGAAAAGCATGATTTAAATTTAATTTCCTTTTGTCCAGCACTTGCCAGGGTGGTGGGTAAGTGCTGTGCTGCAGGCTCAGAAGTTCTCATCCAAATTTGGTGACCTGTGACAAGAGCAGCTCCCGGCGTCACAGCATCTCAAATAGGGGAGAAAAAAAGCAATGAAAACATTTACACTGCACGTTGCAAATTGCGTGTTTCCTCCTGAGTCTCGGGCGGCTCCGTCAGAGCCGTCCCAGCCAAATGGGGCTCTTGGTTTTGCTCACCTGGCAGAGCCAGTACCGGGCTGAGCTGCTCCGGGCAGGCTGAAAATGCTCCCTCCAAGTGCAGAAACCCTTCCCTCAGCTTCAGCCTTGCAGGAGATTTTTTTCCGATGTACCTGTTGAGTAGGGCTAGTGTAGGATAGTGGTTTTCCAACAATGTGGGTGCAGGCGGGGCAGCTCCGACCCTGCGAGGAGCACTGGGTGCCTTTGCTGCTGGCCCCACGGCTCCAGCGGGATGCAGAGCCCAGCCCCGCCGGCGAGCAGCCGCGGCACTGGGGAGGAGCTGTTTTCCATCCCCAAGCTCACGTGGAAGTACGATCCCGTAGCGCTTTGCTTCGCTCAGGGGCTGTAAGTGGGCCAGAGCCACGGTGTAGCAGCAGGGCTCTCTCAGACAAGGAAATTGCCGCTGCCAAAAGATTATCTACTCCCTCGGAAAAGCAGAAGTGGAGGCACTTGTCAGACATAATCCACATGGCGCTTGCTTTTTATTGTCCAATATCCTTTTAAGTCAGGACTTCAAATCATCCCTGCCACGGTGAAGCAGCACCAGCCCAGCCACGGCACTGAACCAATTTCCTTTTATTCCGGGGAGCCTCGCGGTGCAAAAGGTCTTTAGGAGAGCCTGGGTGGCTGCCCACGGGAAAAAATAATTTAATTTCCTCCTGGATACTTAATTAAGGAACCTGCAGCTGTCCGTTGGGTCCAGGCAGCAATTTAATTTCTCCTGAAGCGCTGGCTGGCTTTCCGACACCTCCTGTGCTGTGAGCTGAGGCTGCTGTAGGGCACTGGAGGATGGGGAGATGGGGACGGGCTGTGTCGGGTCCCCAGAGCCTGCAGCTTCGGGTGCAAACCTGCTCTCTGCTTTCCTGGCAGCCTGGCAGGAGAGAGCTGCGTGCCGGAGTGCCAGCCCGCCATGTACCTCAGCCGGGAGCCCCGGCGGTGCGAGACCTGCTCTGCCAGCACAGGTACGTCCTTCGCCCCGCAGCATCCCCATGCAAAACCCCAAAACCCTCGTGCATCAAGAGCCGCTGCCCACCGTACCCACCCCGAGCCAAGGCAGAGTGCGCCGGAGCGGAAGCAATCCCAGCTTTCCAGCACATCCCACAAGGTCCTGGGAATACGTTCATATTGGAAAGGTTTTTAGGGAGTTTTTATATTTTTATTAGAGCCATTCTTTATTTCCCGATCCCTCTGAAGCCAGGTGCTTTAGTTTAATAAGGTTGTGGGGGAGGCCGTAAAACCCTCTCGGAGTGATGGAAGATGGCTTTGCAATGTATAAAAATGTCAGGCAGCCGAGGTGCGTTATCCCGGCCGCCCCACGGGGCTGGGCTGGCCACTGCCGGCTTCCCCCTGCTGCCCAAAGTCGCTCAGTGTTCCCTTTAAATCCTGCCTTTTTCATTTCTTGAAAGTCCAATTATTTTCCATTGTTAATGTTTGTGTCTGCCCTCGAAATCATCATAGATCTGATGATAATATGATCTCTAGACAATTCATGTTCAGTGGTGTGAATCTCATCTATCATACATGGGCAATTTCCTAAGACTAAATCCAAAATATTTATTGATCTTGTTGGCAAGCGTGGAAGGGAACAGACTCTTAATCCCTTAAGAAAATTACTTCCCTTCTAATTCTTATTCCAGTCAGTGTAAATGTACTTCACCACAATTATTTTTCAAACCTTTTTTCATCTCCTTTTCCTGCATAACCATTTCTCAAGCCTGGTGCGTGGAAGGCCTCTAATAACACCACTTCCATCACCACGATTTGCTGTCCAGCCGCAAGGCACCGGCGTCAGAGCGTGGCCCTCTGCTTTCCCAGCTCCTTCCCTCCTCCAGCTCCTCCGCAGCCCAGTTTAGCATCTCTTTTTCCACGTTTTACTCTGCATAGGGTGGGAAAGCTAAACTGGCGCACGCTTAGGAGCGGTGGCTGATGCCCCAGAGGGCATTTTGACGTGCCGTCCCCCACTGAGCCCCTGTGACCGGCTCTTGGCTCTGCAGAAGGGCAGGACGCTGGGTCCTGGCTGGGTTTTTTGAGGTGGGAGCTGGGTTTTTTTTTGGGATGGGAGATGAGTTTTTTGGGGTGGGAGCCAAGCAGCCGTGCAGGACCCCGGTGGCACGACAAGCAGCTTGCTTGCTCCCGGCCATGAACGGGGCAGAGCCCAGCCGGCGCTGCCCATCTCGTGCAGGGGTGCCGACGTGCTGGTGCGGCGTGGCTCCTGTCTCCGAAACCGCCCACGTTATCTGCTCTCTCCCCTGTCCCCGCAGGGCTGGGCGAGGAGGACTGCGCACCCTGTGCCCCCGAGGCCCCTGCACCCCACTGGCGCTGCGTCCCCGCCTGCCGCGAGGGCTTCTACCCCGCCGACAGCCACGGGCTGCCCAACAAAGTCTGCAAGAGGTACGTTACCTCCCTAATCGCAACCGAAACAAAGCCAGGACCGATGGAGAGCGCTGGCAGCAGTGATTAAAAAAAAAAAAAAATGCTGGAAACAGCTCACAGCTGGAGCTGTTTACTAGGGAAATTAAAATAGGGATGAGGGAGCCAGGGCAGCCATGGGGCTGGACCCCACACGGCCCTGCCCTATACATTTAACAGCAGCGAAGCTGCACGCTCCCCCGCCGGAGCCAGCCAGCCAAGATGTCTTAGGGCTACAGTGGAAGGGGCTCAGCCCTGGCCCCAGGCTCTTTGGAGGAGGTGTGGGAGGACGAGGAATGGTGATGTTTAGGCAAGTATTCCAGCTTTCAATCAAACCTGCTCTGTTTGCCCCGCGGCCGTGTTGGAGGAGCGTGGCCCAGCATGGGGGCTGCATGCGGGAGACTGGGAGATGCCGGGAGGCAGCAATTTGCTCCCACTCGCTGGCACTCTGCGCTTTGAGTGGGGAGTGGGAGTGGATTCAGCCTCATTAAAGCGAACATGAAAGGGAAGGATTAAAGGTGACTTGGGAACACGTAGCACAGTGCCTGCCTGCCCAGGGTTTCACTCACCCACGCTGGCCATCCAGCAGGGAGGAGCAGGGGTCCAGCATCCCTTCCCAGGGATTTCGGGTACGGTCTCTGCAAGCCACCATCCCCAGGCAGGAGGCACAGCTGATGGGCTCTTTTCCCTGAGCAAATAGGTGGGAGCAGCACAGATTCCCCTTGCAGCCCTTTTTCTAACTGGGATTGCTGGGAAGAGAGGCACGTGTCCCGCTGAGCCTTCCCAACAGATGAGCGCTCTTGGGATGTCACTAGCTATCACTGGGCATCCAGCTGCCACCACCAAGCTCATTTTTCGTAGAGCTTCAATAACTTTTCAAGCTTCAGATTTGCTGTTTTCCACATCCTCCGGTTGAGTCTGGATGTCACAGTGCCGGCAGACACGTTAGCTGGCCGACAGCCCATTTTGGAAGGCCAGGGTCGGGGTGTCGGTGCCGATTCAGACCACGCTGGGGTCTCTTTCTCCAGGTGCGATGACCACTGCTCAGCCTGCGAGGGCTCCAGCGGAAACTGCCTCAGGTGTAAAGAAGGTTTCAGCCTCCTCGGCGGCTCCTGTGTAACAAATGAAACCTGTACCAACGGTAAGTAGTTGTGGCAGAACCACTGGCACCATAGTGCTTCCCTGGTAGCAAAAATGAGGGGTTTTGGGGATTCCCTTCAGAGCAAAAAGCTGAAAGTGCTGCAGGTCCTGGGCTTGCTGGGGCACGGCTGCAGCGAGCTAGGCTCCGGCTGGATATCTGCCTGTTGCTCAAACGCATCCAAGCATTTGTGTTTCGTTACAGTTTAGTCTTGGGGCTAATTATCCCACTTGCTGCAAAGCTGCTTTATTCCTTCATTAAAACCATGTGAAAGATGCCCTTAAAAAGTGATTCCTTTTCAATTCTCTCTCCTCCAACACTGGAACGAATTGCACCGCCTGTTACGTGCAATGTTTGTTTATTTAAAATGTTAATCTGCTCTCATTTTCTCTTGTTCCTTGCCTCGGCCTCCCAGCTGACAAGACTTTCTGTGAGATGGTGAAATCAAACAAGCTCTGTGAAAAGAAGCTGTTTGTGCAGTTCTGCTGTCAGACGTGTCTTATGGCCGGGTAAAGTTCAGCGGCTGCATCCATCCAGGACTTCCACCAACTGCCAGCCCAGTTTTGCCAAATGTTTAGGACGAAAGTTTATTTTTTCAGCTTTGGGAGAGTTTACATGGTGCTGTCAAGCATTCGCTCGTAAGTTTGATAGCTTTAATATCACTGTCAGCGCGTTTCTATAGCAATATGTTAAGCAGAGATTGGATTGTACCCTGAATGATCGAGTCCTGAAAGGCAACAGACAAGCGGTGATATTAATACTCTCAAACACTCCTCGTGAGCAGGGACCGATGCATGATCCATGTACACATGCTTGGTTCCTTGAGAAATCCTACTGATCTGCCCGCTCCGAGCAGCTGGCGGGAGCCCTCGCTGCAAAGGATGCAGGACTTCCCACGTCTGCGAAGAAAGAGCCGTTTCTGGCTCAATTTTTGGTACCCTTTTCTGCTAGGTGACGGCTGATATAAACCTGCATTGCGAACGGCCGGCGCCGTGCTCTGTACATACGTAAAACGATGAATTAGGTGTTTCCCGGAGCGGTGCCCTAAAGCCCGCTCTGGCACTCCTGTTCGGATGCGGTCGGTAGCTGTTTCTCTCTGGCCGTGGCAATAACTGGAGATTTGAGGACCAAAGCGAGAGCTGGTCCCCATGGCTCTGCACATGTGTCAGCCCAGCGAGTCCGGCGGGGCTTTGCCTGGCAGGTAATTGCAGGCAGGCAAAACCCGTGTGCCTACAGGGAGTCTTACGGACTCAGGGGGCTCGTCTGTACGGACCGGCCTGTGGGGTCACAGCCTTACCATGAAATGTATTTCCCTCCTGGAACTGCTAGTAAGTTGCTGATTAATTCAGTTCTGGAATGAGCTAGATCCTTCCTCTAAATGAGATGGTGTCCCAATTAATCTCTTCCGGCATTTTGCGTTACGATCCTTCCCCTGTTGTGCTGCGTATACCCCTCTCTCTTACAAAATCCTCCTGTCCACAGCAGTGATTTTTCTTGGGCATCTGTTTCCAAAAGAGACATTCCAGGGATCCAGCCAGGAAACTCGTAATTCTACAAAACCCTTCCCCGAAACAAACCTTGTCATGCTCTCTCTTAATAGTAAGTCATGTGGTGTTTATATAATTGTGTTTAAAATATCCTTGGCTATGTTGTTTTACAGATTTTTAAAAAATAACTTATACAATCCTTGTTTTTTCTCTGTAGACTATTTTTTATATGGGAGTGGGGAATCTTTTTGTGTCTTATGTCCTTCTCCTTTTCTCCTCTCTGACCTTGCAGAGCCGCTCTTTGCACCAGATGTATGTAAACACTCTTTCCTACGCTTCGTGTTCTGATTTTCATTGTTAATAGTTTTAACGAGTTAAACCTTTTGCCAATGAAATTCACAGTACGAATTGTCACCGGTTCCTCTTGGAGCTGGGATAATCCAGGATTGGTTTCGGTTGCAACGACGCGCGCCCTGCCTGGGCTTGCCCGCTAGAGCTTACCTCAGCCGGGTGAAGAGGGGAGAGCCACACCATCACCAGTCCTCACCTGCCTGGACCAAACCCAAGGAAAGATGGAGCTTTGGTGAACTGACCTTTAAGTTAATAAACTATTGATCTCCCCTGACAAACGAATCTGTGCTTTTTCCAAATTTGTGCAGTCTCCATCCCAACCAGAGGCAGGGCAGGGCAGCGATGCACCGCATGGCTTTATTTTGCTGGACAAAGCAGCTGTCCTGGCCGGAGCTTCTGATCAGCCCAGAGCACCTGCGGGAGAAACGGCTCAGGAACAGATGAGCTGCATCTGCACAAACCTCGCATTTGGTCTCATAAAGGTCTTTTACCTTCAGAGGAAACTCGTATCCCAAATACCTGCCCCGTGCCAGGCTGGGCTGTCATCTCTAATGCACCCAGGGCCGTCTGGCTGGGGTTGGGGGCTGCGCTTGGGCACGGCTGGGCATATTCTTTGGTCGTGGGTGGGGGCGCAGAGGGGCTCACTCCCCTTTCCCACCCATACACAGAGCGTTCTGTGGTCCCCAGTGCCCCACCGCGGTTCACAGCAGCTGGGAACCACAGGGCCACCTTCCCCTTCGGCTGGCTGGGGAAGGAGAGGAGCCGCTGGTGTGCCGGGGAGCGGAGGGAGCTGCAGAGCCTTTTGTTTGTTGTGTTGGTTTTGCAATGTTTAACCATGGGCCAGGTGCCCAGGGTAGTGTCTGGATATCTGGAACTTTAAGTAAAAAGAAAAGAACAGAGCCCTCCCACGAGGGAAGATGCTCTCTCGGAGCTGTGCTGCTGTGGGCTCCTGTGTCTTAGAGGTCTTCACAGATGATAAATGTGAATGAATCAGATGATTTATCATGTACAGTGATTCCTTCTGTTGCTCCAGGATTCCCCTTTCGGTCTCAGGCCAAACCACAGGTCAGAACTGGGGTGAAATGCTCCTGGCTTCTCCCCCTTCGGTTGTAAAATAACAAACTTTTGTTTCTCTTGCTGTGTCACACAGTCAAAAACTGGGAGCTGTGAATCAGGAGTACTGCGGCAGCTCTGCCTTTCAGTTCTCTGGCTCACAGCAGCCTGCCTCTAAATACTGCTCACTGGTATATTTAGATGTACTGAAATGCTAAAAAAAAAAAAAAAAAAAAAAGTTTACCCTTACATCCTTGGCATAACCTAAAATACACACTGGGTGAAGCAATGCAATTTAAGATGACCAATCCCCAGCAGTCCCAGCTTTATCCCGCTTTCTGCTGCCCTCCAGCCTGGCAGGGAAAGAGAAACAAATTCTACACTTCAAGTTCATGCAACAACATCAGCTTCCAGCATTTCCCGGGGCACTGACTCCCTCAGAAATCACTCTTGGAAGGTAATAAAATTCAGATTATTTATCCAAGCTATTGCAATGCTTGCTTGGAGCTATTAAAGTCTCGCCGACACTGGTATGCTCAAAGGATCAAAGTGGCTGTGTCTTCAAGATAAAT